>NC_057347.1:40788428-41095367 GCF_016509475.1 Prionailurus bengalensis
CTGAACAAAATTCTAATATCCTTCGATGCCCATCTTGAATGTCATGTCTTCTTAAAGCCTTCTCTAGGGCCGGCCAATAGGGCCAAATGGTACATCTCTTCTCTGGCTTTCCATAACCTTTTGTTCTAATCTCTGCTATATTACATATGTTACATTACAGTTAGTTGTTTGTCTGACTCCTCTGATGGACTGTGGGCTCCTTGCTGATTTTTACATTTCCAGCTTCCAGCATTATGCCCAGTATATACCAAGCACTTAGTAGATGTTTGCTGAAGAAATGATGGATTTTTGATGACTGAAAGCTATTTTTATTTATTTATTTTTAACGTTTATTTATTTTGAGACAGAGAGAGACAGAGCATGAACGGGGGAGGGGCAGAGAGAGAGGGAGACACAGAATCGGAAACAGGCTCCAGGCTCCGAGCCATCAGCCCAGAGCCTGACGCGGGGCTTGAACTCCCGGACCGCGAGATCGTGACCTGGCTGAAGTCGGACGCTTAACCGACTGCGCCACCCAGGCGCCCCTTTTTCTTTTCTTTTCTTTTCTTTTTTTTTTTTTTTGAAAGCTATTTTTAAAAGTATTCTTCACCATGGAACTTAAAGAGTGTTATACCTCATAGGTATGCTTTGATGTAGAATAACTTTGAGAACTGTAAATGGAATACAAACATTAGCACTATTGTGCTGAACTTGATCCTGCAAAGTTGGCACTGACTCCTCACACCTTTTCTGATTTCTAGCTTATGCCCTGAACCTTTCCCAGCTGTCCCTCATATCTCTGTTATAAAAATAGAAGAATCTGTTACAAGCTCTCCTCCCCACCGGTAATGAAGTCCATAAAATAAAGGGGATAAAGAAAAGAGGCGGGGGGTGATCATATTCTTTTTTGTCTGATACCTGTGTTTGTTGATAGTAGATTTCTATTAGGAGGCCCCCATTTCTTTCAGGGTCATTCATTCATTCATTCATTCAAGAAATAGTACTTACTATTGAATGAGTAGGCCCAATGCTAGGGGAGAAAAGGAATTTATAGTTTGGTGATAGAAAAAAAAAAAGCCAGGAAGGAAGTACTGTGTTTTCTGAAAGAGACACAGACAAGTCCATGAGAATTTCAACGAGGAAAATGAAGCTCAAGAACCAAATTGCTCAAGTTCACACACCTTGTAATTGTTAGAGCTGAGATTTATTTTTCTTAAATTTGATACTAGATGGAATAAATGGAGGAACTGAGATACAAGCCTAGGTCAGGCTGGTACAAAAGCCTGTGCTCTGCGACACTACACCATGCTGCTTCCCATTGGCTCCTGCTTTAGTTATCTGAAAGAGGCTAATGGACCTACTCTACTAGGATATCAGCAAAGAAAATGAAAAGGGTAAGTGGGTAGAGGCAAGAAACAAATGCAGGACACACAATTAGCATGACATAGCAACTGACTAAATGTGGAGAGAAAGAGAAAGAATGGAATTAGAGATGGCTTAAGCTTGGAACCTGGGTAGCCAGGAAAACAATAATGCCATCAGTAGGGTTAATGATCTCAGGGAAAGGGCCAGTTTTTTATTCAGTGAGAGTTCTGATCCTTCGAAACTCTGCTGTCATGTCACCTCCTCAATGTAATCTTTTCTGAGATTCTCAGGTCCATTATACGGTATTTTGTATCTCAACGACAGTAAGGTAATGGCGATGATAATTAACAGTTTTTGAATGCAGACTGAGGGCTAAGTGTGTACTAACTTCCTTTTATTCCTCACAATAACCATGTGATGTAAGTATTATTATTAACCCCACTTTACAGAGGAGGAAACTGGGGCTTAGAGAGTCCTAATGCTCTAAGTATGAAAGGGCAGGGGCACCTGGGTGGCTCAGCAGGTTAAGTGGCCGACTTCGGCTCATGATTTGTGAGTTCGAGCCCCACATCAGGCTCACTGCTGTCAGCTCAGAGCCCACTTTGAATCCTCTGTCCCTTTCTCTCCACCCTCCCCCACTTGTTCTCTCTCAAAAATAAATAAACATTAAAATTTTGTTTCAAAAAAAAGTATGCTTGTCACATAATAAGTATGGATCATTGCACTCATCTCTCTCCTGTAATTACTGGAACTTTCTTTCTCACTGAACTGTGAACTCCTCTAGGATAGGAAGTGTGTCTGTTCCATTTTTCCTTTCCCCAGCAGCTGGCACCACGGGTTCGGCCTTCGGCAAGCATCTGTTGCCTGAATGGCATTACTCAGGCGGCTTGAAATTCCATCTCTGAGCCTAGGAGAAGGGAGGTGGATGGAAAAATAGGTATGAGTTCCACACATAGACATTTACACCTGACAAGAAGCAGGACTGCCAAGGTAGAGAGCATGGAGGGAATAGAACACTGGAGAAAGATTGATGGCAGGAGATGACAGAAGCCAGAAAAGGGACTTGAGAGGATATACTTTCAAGGAAACCATGAGAAAAAAGAGAGTTCAAGGGGATTGAGGTGAGTCCAGATGAAAGCCTGTCTTAAAGGTGGAGTATGAAAAATTTGTGGTTAGCAAGCACCTGACTCTGAGGTTTAAAAAAAAAGGGGGGAGGTGCTTTTTTGAGTCTCATAAAAAGGAAATGATAGTCATTGTGTAATAGTATTCTAAAACTTGGCAGGCTTTCAAGTGTGAGTCTCTATCTGCCTTGCCGGGAAAGTTGAGACAGCTAGGGGACGTTGAAGATCACAGGAAGATCACATTGAAGACCATATTGAAGATCACCTCTCCAAGGTGCTACTTCTCAACTAAATCGTAATGGAGTCGAGTTATATCTTCACTCACAATATGAGATAGAAAATTCAAATAAAACGTCCATTTTTGCCCTTCATTATTAGTTTCAGGCTGGTAAAGCAGGAGTGATGAGGTCTGTGCCAAGTGGACAAAATTATCAGCATTAGGTTTTTATCCGAAGTATCTTCTTCACTACACTTCAATCTCAGTAGGGTTCCACCACCCACAGAGACTGAATAACCGGTTTTCCAAGTTTTTCCTGATGGAGCTCTGGTTACTACAAATGATTTGGGATCCCTACTCCTCCTTAGGGAGTCGATATCAGAATTGAGAAAGGCGTTTTTTTATAAAGAGTAGGTAGCACCACTTTTGCGTTAAAAAAAAAAACAAACTTTAAGTTATTCTTCTAAGGTTTTTGAGGAATAGAAAACCCTTCAGTGGTCAAATGGGCCCGCAGGAATCTTGCCGAACAAGATAAAAATTTACTGTCACAACACATGGTCTTATGGGGATTTTCCCACTAACTGGAGGAAAATAGAGCCTGAACGCTTGCTGGAGGGACTGAACCAAGCACTTTCCTAAAAAGGGCTTTTCCACACTTAGGTGAAAGAGCCCCTATTCAAGGCTCTACAACGGATCTGGCACCTTGAGCAAGGTGTTGCTCACTCCAGGGCTTAAATGTTCTCTTCTATAAATTAAGGGTGAAGGGTGCGTGTGTATGTAGAGGAGCCTGGACTGTAAGCGCTTTTAAGCTCCTCTCCAGGTCTCTGGTCATTTCATAATGATTTCTCCCCTTCCTTTATGTTTCTTCTGTCGAAAAAAAGCTGTGAATTCTTCGGATATGAAAAGAAAAAAAAGCAGGCAGCCTCGCCTCAAGGGTAAGTATTAGGGAGAAGGGATTCTGAAGGGCGCGGGGACTCAGGGCCTCCAGCACCCGCACCAGCAGGCCCCACTGGAACCCCAGCCCCGCGGGACCGGGTGCCACGGCCGCGCGCACAATATGGCGTTAGCACTCTGGGTCTTGCCCGCGCCCCCGCGACTCTGCACTGCGGCAGCCGGCCGAGGCTCCACCCCATTGGCTGACTGCAATGAGGTCATCGTGGGGGCGGAGCCAGCCGCTACGCGGGGGCAGGGCTTTGCGGACGCACGCACGTCGAGCGCAGCTGTCCCGAGCCGCGGAGGCTGCGGGCTTGGTCTGGGGCGGCTGCTTTGGCTGCGGCCCGGCCCGCGGCTGAAGGTGAGCCGGGGATGTAGGTACAGCGCGGCAGGGAGCGGCCCCGGAAGGGCACAGGAAATCGTTCTAACAGCCTCCTCGCTTGTCAAAGGAATTAGCAGGGATCTTAGGTCTTTGAGAGGAAATGGGGTTCACCCCTCTTTGGGCGCCCCTCTTGTGGGCAGAGGAATTGGAGGTTCGCTCCTCTTTGGAGGCCCTGATCCCTCCCCCCATTTAAGGTGGAGGCGGAGGAACTGAAGGTTATTGGGTAGGCAGAAGAATTTGGGGGGCTTCTTAAAGGGGCTCCCCATTTGAGGGTTCCCCCCTTTTAATCGTCACTTCTGGAGGTAGGTGTGCCTGGGCTCAGAGAATTCCTGCTTTCTCACTGGGTAGACAGGAAATGAAGCAGGTGAATTTGAGTACCTCGTAGGAGACGAGGACTGGATGACAATAGTGAGGCAGGAGCCGGGCGCTTTATTTGTATTCATCTTGTGCAGAATTACTGTTTCTTCATATTTTGTTTTGTGACATCGTCCCACCCCTGAATCGCTTTGGCCTGGTTTTCTGTTTGGCTCCAGTGGGATAGAGATGTTCTCGGGAGACTTGTAATCATTAAAGAACAGAAGCAGGGAGGCAACTCTGGAGGCTGTCATTATTGGCAGCCCCTGAACTATGCTGATCAGGCATAATTTTACCGGCTTTAGAGGCTGCGGAATCTCTCCTTGTTTGGGGGAAGATGTGGGAGGGTTGATAACAGCTGTTTTAAGTGACTCAGGTGTAGACGACTTTAAAGTCAAGCTACGTAATCTCTTGAGAAATCCTTGCTTATATATGAGTGTGTTATTGTGTGCCTTGAACATCAAATGCACAAAGGTTTTGTCATTCAGATTTCTCAAAATGTCTTCCAGCCTTGCAGAGTAGCTCTTTTTTGATGCCAGTTTCACCTATCATTATGGACGCCTTCGTGATACTAAAAATACTGTATGGTGTGCTGAGTTTAGATACTGTGCAGTCTGTGCCTTAACAATAGCTGATTGCGAACAAATAATTGCAGTTTCAGGACCACTGATAGCGCCATTGTCTTTCATACCGGGCGAGGATAAGACAGCCCTAAAAGAAATCTTTATTGGCTTATGTATGAGAAGCTTTAACAGATGGAAGAATGTAATTAATCTTGAAGGATGGGGATAAGAAACGGAAAGCTAAGGAGGTGGCCAGTTTATACCCTGTGGCTTGATAAAAACTGCTTTGTCATTATCAATGTACTCCTGGCATGCTGGACTTGAAATCCAGCTTAATATGCAAGCTGGCTTTTTTTTTTTTTTTTAAGTAGGCTCCACACCCAACCTGGGGCTTGAACTCATGACCCTGAGATCAAGAGTCACGTGCTGTACCCACTGAACCAGCCAGGTGCCCCTCTCTCTCTCTCTCTCTCTCTTTTTTTTTTTTTTTTTTTTTTTTTTTTTTTTTAGATAATGCTGATGTGTTTAGATTCCTTAGGGAGAAAATGGTGTTTTCTGAGAAGTTGGAAGGTTAAACCCTTTAAGGTAGCCTTAGCTCTAGGGTAGTGCTGGGACTCTGAGAGTTAGAAATGGGCAGTAGAGGGTAGAAAACTAATTTCAAGGGAGACATCCTTTATGAGAGGGTAATCTAGGTCTCTTCTGTTTGTTTCCTGACACAAACCAAAAACAGGTTGTGTAGTGTGAACGCCAGTGAGTCATAATACCCTGTCCAGGGTATTTAAAGAGGTGTTTGGGAATCCCAGTTCCTGTTTTTAACCTGGATACATTCTTATGTATTGAGATGCCCCAAAGTATTGTCATTTGATCCTGGTGTTGACTGCAAAGGAAGTGCCTTTTCATCTGCAGGAGAGGATTTAGTAACAGTCTTTTGCAATTTCTCCTTTCCATCTTTCTAAGCAGGATGTTAAAAATCTGTCTGCAAGGGGTAGAAGATATGGAATGCAAAACAAAAGAGCTTTACTGCGGTGTTGTTTGCTCTTAGCCCTCTTGGTAATATCTGAGGTCATGCGGTTTTCTCTTTTTGCTTTAGGTTGGAAAGAAATCCATACACTCCATTGACTGGCACTTTCTGCCACCATGGGGGAGCTTTTCCGGAGTGAGGAGATGACGCTGGCCCAGCTTTTTCTACAATCAGAAGCTGCTTATTGTTGCGTCAGTGAATTAGGAGAACTGGGAAAGGTTCAATTTCGTGATGTAAGTAGTTGTGGGGCTGCTTGTTGAATACCGCTAAACTCTGTTTTTTCTTGTCATGGCTAATTGCCTTATGATGAATGTTGGGTTTTATTTGCAAAAATAACATTATAGCACTGGCTGACTGTTGGTAGAGTGTACATTTCGAGTTGTCTCTCTAGAGGTGAGAATGTTTGTGCCAAAATTTCCATGATTTTACTAGTTCCCCCTTTGCAAATAATCCTATACAGTCTCAAGGTAATTGATTGGGATGTGGGTAGAGGACACACCAAGGCTTGCACATTGCTTTTGGCCTCTTTAACACCTGTGGCAGGTTATTTAAAAAATGTCATAGCTCTTCCATACAGTAGGACATGTTTATTACAAAATCTGATGCATCAACGTACAGATATATAAGTAAGTATATACTAAATATCCATTATTTTGAAGCATTATGCTGAGCACTTAGAGAAGATATCTAAAGAAAATCAGCAGTCTAAGAGTATAAAAAAGTATGCCCTAAGGGGCTTGCAGTCTGCTGAAGAAGGCACACATACCCTGTTGAAAGGAGAGGGGAGTTAACGGTTCCCTAATTATGCATCTCAAAGCTCCATGTACTTTCACTGACAGCATTCACTAGTGTTAGTAGTTGATTAGTCTCTGTCTTCTTAGGATGCTGAAGACAATCGTTGTATCCTTTGTGTCCACATACAGGATACTGTCAGCATTTGTTGGAATGAATAGGTGACAGAGGAGTGGTCAGAATGGGGTGGGATTAATCAATATTGGCTTCCTGGAGCTGGCACACTGAAATTACACAAATATAGTCCAGTGACATAGTATATTTTTTATTATCTTTGAGCCTTCTTATGCCTTCCCTCTTTGAATGTTCTCCTACCTGATTCTGATTCCTTTTCTTACCATTCTGAGGGCTCACTGTTATCTTCCACTAACCTCTCTTATCTTCTCCATCTTGGCTTTCTGTGTCATTATTCCTCAAGCTCTCTCCTCTGCTCTGTCTGGAGAAGCTTGTCCATAGCCACATCTTCCTTTACCACCTTTTTGATGACCTCATCTATTCTCAAATCTTCCATCTTATTCGTTGAGCCCCAAATCTATGTCTCTGGCCCTGACAGTTCTCAAACACCATCCGTAAATTTACAACTCTCTAAGAATTTTGTCATTTCTACTTCTCATGGTAGCCTGTCTAAATCCCAGCACCTTACCTTCTCCCAAACTATTTCTTCATCCTGACTTCCTAAGTTTGAGCTAATGTATTGATAGTCTTCCGGTTTTCTAGATTTGAGACCCAAATCAAACCTAAGTCACCCTTAATTTGAAACCAAAGGAAGTTGGTCCTACAGTGTCTCCCCCTTCCTAACACCCATTGTATCTATTCAGCATTTTTTTTTTTTTTTTTTTGAGGGAGAGAGAGGGTGGGAGGGGCAGAGAGTGTGGGGGAGAGAGAATCCCAGGCTTTCAGCGCAGAGCCTGACATGGGGCTCAAACTCATGACCTGAGCTGAAATCCAGAGTTGGATGTTTAACCGACTGAGCCACCCCTGTGCCCCTCTCTTCAGCATTCTTAAATTTTACTTATGATGTATTGCAATCAGACAAAAAATTATAGGGAATAACATAATGAATACCTCCATTTCTACTGTCTACTTAAGAGATAAACATTCATGTAATTGAAGGCTCCCGTGTAGTCTTCCTGCATGCTATTTCCCTCCCCACCTCCCCACAGGTAACCTCTGCAATGATTTTTGCCTTTTTTTTTTTTTTAAGTAAGTCTATGCCCAACATGGGGCTTGAACTCATGATCCCAAGACTGAGAGTCACATGCTCTACCGACTGAGCCAGCCATGTTTGAGCCAGCCATGTTTTGCTTTTATCATTCCCATGTTATTTTTATTTTTTACTCTTGCTACATATGTGTGTATTGCTAAATAATAACATATACTAGTATGATTTTGCATGTTTTAAAACTATATGCATGGCATATTGTATGTATCTTTCAGCACTGTGCTTTTGAAATTCATTATTTGTGAGATTTGACCACCTGTTACAGGTAGCATTAGTTCATTTCTTAAAATTACTATATAGTTATTGTAAGAATATATACAGTTTATAATTTTTTCCTTCTGATGAACATTTAAGTAACTGCAGTTCTTTGTTATTACGGTGTTGCAAGGAAGATTCTTGTATATGTCTCCCAGTATACATGTGTGATAGTTTCTCCAGGGCAGTGGTTCTCAAAATTTTTGGTCTAAGGTCCTCTTTACATTCTGAAAACATGATTGAGGATCCTAAAGAGCTTTTATGAGTTATAGCTGTCAATATTTATTGTATTGGAAATTAAAATGAAGATATGTTTAAAATACGTATTTAAAAACTCACAATAATAAACCTGATATGTATTATCATAAGTAGTATTTAAAAAAAATTTTTTTTTAACGTTTATTTATTTTTGAGACAGAGAGAGACAAAGCATGAACGGGGGAGGGTCAGAGAGAGAGGGAGACACAGAATCTGAAACAGGCTCCAGGCTCTGAGCGCTCAGCACAGAGCCCGATGCGGGGCTCGAACTCACGGACCGTGAGATCATGACCTGAGCCGAAGTCGGCCGCCCAACCGACTGAGCCACCCAGGTGCCCCATAAGTAGTATTTTTTTTTAAAAATAATTATATTTTCCAAAATAAAAGAATTGCTTCGCTTTTATATTTTTGAAAATTTCTTTAATGTCTGAATTAATAGAAGGCGGCTGGATTCTCCTATCTGCTTCTGCAGTCATCTGGCTGTGATGTATACCATGAGCCTCTGGAAAACTTCACTGAATATTCATGAGTGAGGATGAAAAAGGCAAATGATGTTTTAGTGTCACTGTGTAAAGAGTATTGATTTCACGGACTTGTTGCTGCTCTGGGGATTATAATTAAGAGGGGCATTGCTGAGCATCCTGTGCCTCTTTAACTGTTAGGTGTTGTGAAGTGCTGTATTTTTGTTGTTTTAATTTGAATTTTCTTGATTAGTACGCTCAGTATCTTTTTATCTGGTTATTGGACATAATGGGTTTCATTCCCATGAATGTCTTATCCATATCATCTGCTTGTTTTTCTATTGGGTTGCTTACCTTTTGCTTACTGACTTACAGAATATGTAAAAGTTCTTCATGTATTTTTGGAAGCTAATCTTTTACTAATCCTTTACTGATAATTTGCCTTGTCTTTTCCCTTTGTTTAAAAAAAAATTTTTTTTTTAACGTTTATTCATTTTTGAGAAACAGAGTGAGTGGGGGAGGGGCAGAGAGAGAGGGAGACACAGAATCTGAAGCAGGCTCCAGGCCCTGAGCTGTCAGCGCAGAGCCTAACACAGGGTTCGAACTCACGGACCGTGAGATCATGACCTGAGCTGAAGTCAGGTGCTTAACTGACTGAACCGCCCAGGCACCCCTGTCTTTTCTCTTTGTTTATGGTATATGTGGTCACACGTAAAATTAATTGTTCTTTTTTGCTTATTAGTATTTTTTCCCTAAATTTTTATTTTTAAAAATTTCAAAGCTGAATACTCTGCAGTCGATTCACCATTTGTTAACATTTTGCTACGTTTGATATAATCTTTTTTTTTCAAAGAATTTTTTTTTTCAACGTTTATTTATTTTTATTTTTGGGACAGAGAGAGACAGAGCATGAACGGGGAGGGGCAGAGAGAGAGGGAGACACAGAATCGGAAACAGGCTCCAGGCTCTGAGCCATCAGCCCAGAGCCTGACGCGGGGCTCGAACTCACGGACCGCGAGATCGTGACCTGGCTGAAGTCGGACGCTTAACCGACTGCGCCACCCAGGCGCCCCTGATATAATCTTTTTTACTGCACTATTGAAGAGTAAGCTGTTTCTTCCTTTCAAGTCCTTATTCTTTTTTTTCTTATTTTGCCGTGTGCCTTAAGACCTTTACTAACAGGCAGAAGAAGAGTAACGGCAAACTAATACTGGTTAGGATTGTGTTCAGCTATATGTAACTGAAAACCCAAGTGATAGGGGTGTACTTTCTCATGTAACACGAGGCCCAGCTTCACACTATCACCAGTGTCCTAAGATCATCCTGTATTTCTTTTTGGCCATCCTGGAGCATTTGGCTTTTGTCCTCGTAGAGGACCACCAAAGCTCCAGGCATTGCATGCATATTCTGGGCAAGAAGAAGGAAGTGCAGGGAGAAAGGAGAAGTACTTCTATCAGGAGAAAAAAAACAAACCAAAAAACAACTTTCTTAGAAATCCTCAGAAGAGTTTCCTAATTTTTGTTGACCAGAATTATGGCATAGTCTAGCTGTAAGGGAGTCTGGGAAAAGAGGCTTTTCAGCTGAGCAGTAAGTGCCTTAAATCAACATTTTTTAAGTTTATTTATTTATTTTGAGAGAGAGAGAGGGAGGGGCAGAGGGAAGAAGAGAGAGAATCCCAAGCAGATTCTACATTTTCAATGCGGAGCCTGATGTGGGGCTTGATCCCATGAACTGTAAGATCGTGACCTGAGCCAAAACCGAGTCAAATGCTTATCTGACTGAGCCACCCAGGTGCCCCTGGGGTTTTTGTTAATAAGAAGTAAGGCTATGTATGTGTCACATGGCATTCTTGTCTATGCTTCTGACTTTAAGGGGAATCTAAGTTTGTTTCTTTCTTTCTTTCTTTCTTTCTTTCTTTCTTTCTTTCTTTCTTTCTTTCTTTCTATAATCTTTACATTCAATGTGGGGTTGAACTCAATGACCCCGAGATCAAGAGTTGCATGCTCTTGCAACTGAGCCAGCCAGGTACCCCAATATTTCACAATTTTATTTATTTATTTATTTGTTATTTTCAAGTAGGCTGCACACCCAGCACAGAGCCCAACTTGGGGCTTGAACTCATGACCCCGAGATCAAGGCCTGAGCTGAGATCAGGAGTCCATGCTTAACTGACTGAGTCCTCCAGGTGCCCTATTATTTCACAATTTAAATAAGATGTTTAGTCTTAAGTTTTTGGAAAATTCTATTAAATTATTCAGATTCCTTTGAATTTCTGATTTTCTAAAGTTATTGCCACAAATGATTGCAAAATTTTATTGAATGCCTTTTTCTTCATTTGTTGAGGTTATCATGTTTTTTTCCGTTAATCTATTAATTTGGTAAATTGCATATCCAGATTTTTTTTTCCTACTGTCTTTTTTAAACAGCTTTACTGAGATATAATTTGTCCATCCGAAGTGTATAATTCAGTGATTTTTAGTATATTCACAGAGTTCTACAACCATCACCACGGTCAGTTTTAGAACTTTCATTACCCTGACAAGAAATTCTGTCGCCATTAACACTCACTGCCTGTTTTCGCCCCAATCCTCCTCCTCCACTTCTACCCCCTGGAAACCACTAATCTACTGTTTCTGTGAATTTGCTTATTGTGAACATTTCATGTCAGTAGAATCCTATAATATGTAGCCTTTTGTGACTGACTTCTTTCATTTAGCATGTTTTCAAGGTTCATCCATGCTTCAGCATGTATCTTTAACTTTCTTTATTGTATCTATTTTTCATTTGAAAATGGGCAACATCTTAAAGTGGGTGGTTTCAGTATAAGATAGAGCTGTTGCCTATCTTCTCTGCAAAACATACCACCACTCTGGGTTTTAGAGACGATTGAGTGGGACATTTTCCTCGCTCAACTTGTTCAAAATCTTGTGTGACTCATCTGTCCCCCCATCCACTCTTCTCTTTGACATGCTTCTCTACTCTTTAATCCCTTGCGATTTAACACTTAGTCACAATGATAGTTTGCATTTTTTTGTTGCCATATTGAACATTTTACATTATTATTTTAGGCATTCCTCGCAGCAACTCTGAGAAGTAGAACCTACTTTTGAATAGTGGAACTTGCCATTCTCATATTATAGACTAGTACCCCACGCCACAGATGAAAATATCTACCCAAGACACACAGATCTGTACCCCCAGACTACTTTTTCTTAAGTTTATTTACTTATTTGTGGGGGGGGGGGCACACAAGTTGGGAGAGGGGCAGAGAGCGAGGGAGAGAGAGAATCTGAAGCAGGCTCTGCCCTGTCAGTGTGGAGCCTGATATGGGGCTTAAGCCCACAAACTGTGAGATCATGACCTGAGCTGAAATCAAGAGTCGGACACTCAACCAACTGAGCCACCTGGGCACTGCTGTCCCCCCCAGACTGTCTGACTCTGCTGCCTATGATCTTTTTAATTGAGATAGGCAAAAAAAAAAAAAAAAAAAAAAAAAAGTCACCATTTTACGATGTACAATTCATTGGTTTTTAGTGTATTCACAAGGTTGTGCAACCATCACCACTATCTAACCAGAACATTTCATCACCCCCCAAAAAAGCCCTGTACCCATTAGCAGTCACTCCTCATCCTCCCTTCCCCTAGCCCTGGCCAACCATCTAATCTATCTCTGTCTCTATGGATTCTCTAGTTCTGGACATCATACATAATTGGAATCATACAATATGTTGCCTTTTGTGTCGTGTGATTCTTCCACTTAGCATATTGTTTTCAGGATTCATCAAGATTGTAGCATGTATTAGGACTTTGTTCCTTTTTATGGCTGAATGATATTCCATTGTATGCATATACCGCCTTTTCTTTATTCATTCATCACTTGAACATATTGGGGTTGTTTCCATTTTTTGACTGTTGTCAGTAATGCTGCTGTAAGCATTTGTGTACAAGTATTTGTTTGATTGCTTATTTCTTTTGGGTGTGTACTTATGGGTGGAATTGCTGGATCATATGTTAATTCTATGTTTAGTTTTCTGAGGAACCTCCAGGAGACTGCTTTTTACAGCAGCCACACCATTTTCGTTCCCAGCAGCAACATATGAGGGTTCCAATTTCTTCACATCCTCACTGTCACTTGTTATTTTTCATTTAAAAAATTTTTATGATAACCATCTTAATGGCTATGAAGTGATATCTCACAGTGGTTTTGATTTGCATTTCCCTCATGGCCAATTATGTGGAGCATCTTTTCATATGCTTATTGGGCAATCGTATAGTTGTTGGGTTTTTTTGTTTTTTTTTTTTAATGTAAAATCATCCTTGCCAGCCTGTGTAAAGTCAACTCGCGCATGAGGTGTATTTCAAAAGAATTTGGGGATTCGGTTTCCTAATATTGTATTAGGATTTTTTTCTCTTACACAGTAGTCCCCCTCCTTATCTATGGAGGATACGTTCCAAGACCCACCATGGGTGCCTGAAACCACAGATAGTACTAAACTGTGTGTGTGTGTGTGTGTGTGTGTGTGTGTGTGTGTGTGTGTTGTTTTTTTACTATACAAATATACATGATAAACTTTAATTTATCAATTAGGCACAGTAAGAGATTAACAACAATAATAAAATAGAACAATTGTAACTATACTGTAATGAAAGTTATGTGAATGTGGTCTCTCTGAAAATATCTTTTTCTACTGTACTCACCCTTCTTGTGAGGATGTGAGATGATGAGATGCCAATGTGACGAGATGAAGTGAGATGAATGACATAGGGGTTGTCATGTAGCGTTAGGTTACTGTTGACTTTCTGACTATATGTCAGAAGGAGGATCACTTGGTTCTGGACCACAGTTGACTGCAGGTAACTAAAACTGGAAATAAAAAGGGAGAGACTACTGTATTGATAAGTGATACCGGCTTGTAATTGTCCTTTGTCAAACTATTCTCACCCTGTATCAAGCTTATACTGGCCGGTCTTATTTGTTAGTTGAGGAGCGTTCCTTCATTTTGCCTCTGGAATAATTTTCTAAAGATTTGGGTTTATCTAGTCTTTAAAAGATTAGTACAAACTATCTTTACACCTTCTAGGCCTGACGTTTTTACTTCTTTATTATTAATTTATTATTTTTCTTATTTTTAAAGTAAGCTCTATGCTCCATGTGGGGCTTGAACTCATGACCCCAAGGTCAAGAGTCCCTAGCTCCACTACCAACCAGGCGCCCCTAGGCCTGATATTTTTAGATGGATATATTTTAACTGTTGAAATTTCTTTACTGATTATAGGCTTATTCTGTTGTTGTTTTTTCCTTGTCAGTCTTGGTAAATTATATTTTTCTAGAAAATTGTTTTATTTATTTCTTTTAATTAATTTATTTTTAATTTACAGCCAAGTTAGCATATAGTGCAACGATTTCAGAAGTAGATTCCTTAATGCCCCCCTCCCAAAACCCCTCCAGTAACCCTCTGTTTGTTCTATGTTTATTATTTTTGCTTCCTTTCCCTTATGTTTATCTGTTTTATATCTTAAATTCTTCATATGAGTGAAGTCATGTGATATTTGTCTTTCTCTGACTAATTTTGCTTAGCATAATACCCTCTAGTTCCACCCACATAGTTGCAAATGGCAAGATTTCATTCTTTTTGACTGCAGAGTAATACTCCATTGTGTATGTATACCACATCTTCTTTATCCATTCATCCATCGGTGGACATTTGGGTTCTTTCCATACTTCAGCTATTGTCGATAGAGCTGTTAAAACATGGGGGTGCATGTGCCTCTTTGAAACAGCACACCTGTATCCCTTGGATAAATACCTAGTAGTGCAATTGCTGGGTCACAGGGTAGTTCTATTTTTAATTTTTTGAGGAACTTTCATACTGTTTTCCAGAGTGGCTGCACCAGTTTGCATTCCCACCAACAATGCAAAAGACATCCTCTTTCTCCTCATCCTTGCCAACATCTGTTGTTGTCTGAGTTGTTAGTGTTAGCCATTCTGACAGGTGTGAGGTGGTATCTCATGGTGGTTTTGATTTGTATATCCCTGATGATGAGTGTCGTTGAGCATTTTTTCATGTGTTGTTTGACCATCTGGATGTCTTCTTTGGAGAAATGTCTATTCATGTCTTTTGCCCATTTCTTCACTGGATTATGTGTTTTTTGGGTGTTGAGTTTGATAACTTCTTTATAGATTTTGGAGACTAACCCTTTATCTGATATGTCATTTGCAAATATCTTTTCCCATACCGTTGGTTACCTTTTAGTTTTGCTGATTGTTTCCTTCTAACTTAATTGCATTATCATAGAACATCGTATAGTGCCAATTCTTTTCTATTTTTCTTTCTTTTTTTTTTTTTTTTTTTTTTGAGAGAGAGCAGAAGCAGGAGAGGGGTAGAGGGAAAGGGAGAGAGAGAATCTCAAGCAGGCTCCATGCCCAGTGCAGGGCTCTATCCCATGATTAAGAGATCGTGGCCTGAGCCAAAATCAAGAGCTGGATGCTCAATCGACTGAACCACCCAGGTACCCCAATATCAATTCTTTACTGAGATTTGCTGTATGACCTATTTTGTGGTCAATTTTCATAAAGAATTCTTTTTTTTTAAGTTTATTTATTTTGAGAGAGTGTGAGAGCAAGCATGGGGGGGTGGGGGGGGGGGCGGAGAGAGAGAGAGAGAAAGAATCCCAAGCAGGTTCTGCACTGTCAGCACTGACCTCTGTGCAGGGCTCAAACTCATGAACCGTGAGATCATGACCTGAGCCAAAACCAAGAATTGGACACTTAACCCATTGAGCCACTCAGGCACCCCTTCATAATGAATTCTTTGAGTTCTTAAAAAGAGAACTGTAGAGGTGCCTGGGTGGCTGTCGGTTAAGTGTCTGACTCTTGATCTTGGCTCAGGTCATGATCTCACAGTTTGTGAGACTGATCCGGAGTTGGGCCCTGTGCTGAGAACGCAGAGCTTGCTTGGGATTCTCTCTCTCCCTCTTTCTCTGCCCCTCCCCCACTGTCTCTCTCTCTTTCTCTCTCTCTCTCAAAATAAATAAACTTTTTAAAAAAGAGAGAACTTTGAATGCTGGGATAAAAAAAATATGTCTCTTCCTAAATATATATATACACGCATATATTATACATATATACGTATATACGTATATACATATGTGTGTGTATATATATATATATATATTAGATTAAACTCATTTATTAGGTTCACATTTTCTCTATCTTTATTAATATTTGGTAGACTTAAGGCACCTGGGTGGCTCAGTCGGTTAAGCGTCTGACTCTTGGTTTTGGTTCAGGTCATGATCCCAGGGTGGTAGGCTCGAGCCCCAGGTCAGGCTCCTCAGTCAGCATAGAGCCTGCTTAAGATTCTGTCTCTCTCCCTCTGCCTCTTTCTCCCCTGCTAGTGCTTTGTCTCTCAAATTAAAATATATGTATATATTTGGTTGACTGAATATATCAATAATTTAAAATTGTATTTAAAATTTCCTATACATAGATTTGTCAGTGTCTCCTTGTGGTTCTATTAATTTCTGTTGGAAATATTTTGAGAATGCCTTCCTTGCCCGTATGTTTTGGGGTGCCTTACCTGAAACTGGCTGCCGTTGAACTTTGCCTCCAGATAATGAAACCAGTAAAGTTATCAGTCTTGTGGCTACTTTAACTTCAGTGTCATATTTATTGAAGTAGAAATTTCTGAACGAAAGGCCAAGATACTGCCTGCTCAGTGAAAAAAAAGTTTTATTAGAAATATCTAAGTTTAGGATTATTGCATCTTCCTGGGAATTGTTCTTATTACCATTTTGTAATGATTCTCATACTCTACTAATGTTTTTTGCCTTAGATTTCCTCTGTCTAATGTTAATATAATAATACAAATAATGTCCTTAATAGTTTCTCTATCATCGGTCTGTCTCTCTTACAATTTATTCTTCATGCACAGTATTAGTCTTCAAAAAAGTAAATTTTTAAGAAGTATTTTTTAAAAATCAGATTATTTGATTCCATTCTGCCTGTGGAATAATTTTTCCCCTTCTCTGAATATATGATTTTTTTTTTTTTTTTATGTCTCTGAGTCACTTGTCAAAGTCTTTCTGCTTCATTCTGCCTATTTCTGCTTGGTGAATTCTGTCGTATCTCCCAAAGTCCCAGCTCTGGTGTTTCCTTTGTACATTTATTCCACTTAGTTACCCATATTTTCTCATAGTTACTCCTACATACGTTCATTTCTTTCTTTCTTTTATTCTTTTCTTTTTCTTTCTTTCTCCCACTTTTTTTATGGATGTAAAATTTATATTCAGTGAAATGCATAGACCTTAAGAGTACAATTTGATGATTTTGGTAAATTTTTATACCTTTGCAACTACTACTCCAGTCAAGATATAGAATATTTCCATCATCCCAGAAAGATATCTTATGTGCCTGCTTCTGGTCATTCTCCACCCCCTGTAGGTAACCCCTGTTTTGATTTCTACAATCATAGATTAGTTTTGAACTTTATGTAAATGGAATCATACATTGCAAAGTCTTATGTCTGACTTCGTTCACTCAACCTAATGTTGAGGTTTATCTGTTTTTTTTTCATTTTTTAAAATGTTTTTTAAATTTATTTTTGAGAGATAGAGCACTGGTGGGGAGGGGCAGAGAGAGGGAGACACAGCATCCAAAGCAGGCTCCAGGCTCCGAGCCATCAGCACAGAGCCTGACGTGGGGCTAGAGCTCACGAACTGCGAGATCATGACTTGAGCCGAAGTCGGACACTTAACCAACTGAGCCACCCAGGCACCCCAAGAGATTTATCCGTTTTTATGTATGTCTGTAGTTGCTTCTTTTTTTATTGCTGAGTAGTATTCCGATACACCACAATGTCTTCATCTGTTCTCCTGTTGTTGGATATTTGGAACATTGCCATTTAGGACTATTATAAACAAAGCTGCTGTAAACATTTTTTTTTTTTAATTTACATCCAAACTAGTTAACATATAGTGCAACAATGATTTCAGGAGTAGATTCCTTAATGCCCCTTACCCATTTAGCCTATCCCCCCTCCCACAACCCCTCCAGTAATCCTGTTTGTTCTCCATATTTATGAGTCTCTTATGTTTCGTCTCCCTCCCTATTTTTATATTATTTTTGTATCCCTTCCCTTACATTCATCTGTTTTGTCTCTTAAAGTCCTGATATGAGTGAAGTCATATGATACTTGTCTTTCTCTGACTAACTTCACTTAGCATAATACCCTCCAGGTCCATCCACATAGTTGCAAATGGCAAGATTTCATTCTTTTTGATTGCCGAGTAATACTCCATTGTAATACATACCACCTCTTCTTTATCCATTCATCCATTGATGGACGTTTGGGCTCTTTCCATACTTTGGCTATTGTTGATAGTGCTGCTATAAACATGGGGGTGCATGTGTCTCTTCGAAACAGCACACCTGTATCCCGTGGATAAATGCCTAGTAGTGCAATTGCTGGGTCGTAGGGTAGCTCTATTTTTAATTTTTTGAGGAACCTCCATACTGTTTTCCAGAGTGACTGCACCAGTTTGCATTCCTACCAACAATGCAAAAGACATCCTCTTTCTCTGCATCCTTGCCAACATCTGTTGTTGCCTGAGTTGTTAATGTTAGTCATTCTGATAGGTGTGAGGTGGTATCTCATGGTGGTTTTGATTTGTATTTCCCTGATGATGAGTGTTGTTGAGCATTTTTTCATGTGTTGTTTGACCATCTGGATGTCTTCTTTGGAGAAATGTCTATTCATGTCTTTTGCCCATTTCTTCACTGGATTATGTGTTTTTTGGGTGTTGAGTTTGATAACTTCTTTATAGATTTTGGAGACTAACCCTTTATCTGATACGTCATTTGCAAATGTCTTCTCCCATTCTGTCAGTTGCCTTTTAGTTTTGCTGATTGTTTCCTTCGCTGTGCAGGACCTTTTTATTTTGATGAGGTCCCAGTAGTTCATTTTTGCTTTTTATTTCCCTTACCTCCAGAGACATGTTGAATAAGAAGTTTCTGTGGCCAAGATGAAAGAGATTTTTGCCTGCTTTCTCCTCAAGGATTTTGATGGCTTCCTGTCTTACATTTAGGTCTTTCATCCATTTTGAGTTTATTTTTGTGTATCGTGTAAGAAAGTGGTCCAGGTTCATTCTTCTGCATGTCGCTGTCCAGTTTTCCCAGCACCACTTGGTGAAGATACTGTCTATTCAATCAGATATTCTTTCCTGCTTTGTCAAAGATTGGTTGGCCATACGTTGTGGGTCCATTTCTGGGTTATTCTGTTCCATTGATCTGAGTGTCTGTTCTTGTGCCATGCTGTAAACATTCTTGTACGAGTCTCTGTAGACATGTTTTCATTTCTCTTAAACAAATACCTAGTAGTGGAATGCTTAGTTGTGATGTACCTAGGGATATGTTTAATTGTATAAGAAACTGACAACAATATTTACTTTTTTAAAGTAGCATTTATCACAACAAATTGCATTTATTAGTTTGTGTCTGTCTCGTCCATGGATCTGATAGCTCCTCAAAGCTTGGACATATCCTTTTGTACTTATAACAGTGCCTAATACAGTAATGTATATATGGTGCTCCATAAATGTTGAGTGAGTAGCTATAGTCTTTATTGGTATTACTTTTATGGAATTTATCACATGCTCTTGTTGGTTGTGTGTATTTTTTTTCTTTACTAGATTTCAGGCTTCTTAGTAAGTAGGACCTTGTTTGTGTTTCCCAGAATATCTGTCACATTGCTTTGAAAATTACTTGTGATGTATGAAAGAATAAACCAGCCTGTCTGGTAGGAAGTGAAGATCCTGGGACAGAAGAATAAAAGATGTTTGCCTTTTGTCTCTTCTGATTGGGAGGAAGAGAAGGAAAACTGGGCAGAGCTTCTGGTATACATCATTGCTCAAGTTTTTGGCTGGGGGAGCTCACTGAGACTTTGGCCTGGGAGGACCATCTTGTACCTTGGTGCTTTGTCTAATTTGCCTCCATTCCAATAATGTGGTGCCACAGTGAGAGAGGGGTTTTTATCTTCAGTTGGTGTGATTGGCCCTGAAGCAGGTTATATAGGACAGTAGACCATTTTGCATCGTATGATTGCATCATACACTGACACAAAATTAGGTTTTACTTTGCAGAATGTGTTGCTTGTGACACAGAGGAAATAGATGCAGTATTTAAATATTTGGGGAGCACCTGGGTAGCTCAGTTGGTTAAGTGTCCCACTTAGGCTCAGGGCATGATCTCACAGTTTGTGAGTTTGAGCCCCACATTTGGCTCTGTGCTGACAGCTCAGAGCCTGAAGCCTTCTTCAGATTATGTCTCCCTCTCTCTCTGCCCCTCCCCCGCTAGCGTGCATGTGCGCGGGCTCTCTCTCTCTTTCTCTCAAAGATAAATAAACCTTAAAAAAATTTGTTTTTTTTTTGTTTTGTTTTGTTTTTTTAATTTTTTTTTTCAACGTTTATTTATTTTTGGGACAGAGAGAGACAGAGCATGAACGGGGGAGGGGCAGAGAGAGAGGGAGACACAGAATCGGAAACAGGCTCCAGGCTCTGAGCCACCAGCCCAGAGCCTGACGCGGGTCTCGAACTCACGGACCGCGAGATCGTGACCTGGCTGAAGTCGGACGCTTAACCGACTGCGCCACCCAGGCGCCCCAAAAAAATTTGTTTTAAATATTTGGTATTATGTTCTTATTTTGCAGTTAAATCCAGATGTGAATGTTTTCCAGCGGAAATTTGTGAATGAAGTTAGAAGATGTGAAGAAATGGATCGAAAGCTTCGTATGTGCATTTTGGTCCTGTATGATGTTCCTATAATGAGTCATTTGTCTTAAATTAGAGATGCTAGTCCTCTTAACAAAACGAGAAAATACTACAGGAGAAAAAGAAAGGAGGAATAGTCTTGGGATCTTGATATTAAGATGAATTTCTCATGTACAAGTGGATTTTATGGTATTGGGGCTAGGTGGTGCTTACTGGAAACTTTGAGATGACAAGATTGCAAGCTGAACACATTGGTTATTTTTTATGGGAAGGGTTTTACAGCTACTGCTATAGCTATTGCATTATAGAATTCTGAGAGACAGGACTCAGACCACTATTTTTATTTTATTTTATATGTTTTTTAATTTAAAAATATTATTTATTTATTATAATTTTTAAAGATTTTATTTTATTATTATTTTTTTCAACATTTATTTATTTATTTTTGGGACAGAGAGAGACAGAGCATAAACGGGGGAGGGGCAGAGAGAGAGGGAGACACAGAATCGGAAACAGGCTTCAGGCTCTGAGCCATCAGCCCAGAGCCCGACGCGGGGCTCGAACTCACGGACCGCGAGATCGTGACCTGGCTGAAGTCGGACACTTAACTGACTGTGCCACCCAGGCGCCCCTAAAGATTTTATTTTTAAGCAGTGTGGGCTTAAACCCACAACCCTGAGATCAGGAGTTGCACATTCCACCGACTGAGCCATCCAGGCGCCTACCATCTATTTTAGATATCAATATAACCACCTTTTAATTTGAGCTTTTTATGAAGGAAGAAACTAACACATTTATTAGGGTACTGTTGAGAGTTGGGGAGTACATAAACTTTATTTCATTCATTCCTCACAATATTCCTTCAGTTGGGTATTACCTCATTTAATAAATTAGGAAGCCAGGATGCCTGGTTGGCTCAGTCAGTAGAGCATCTGACTGTTGATCTCAGGGTGGTGAGTTTGAGCCCCACATGGGGTGTAGAGATTACTTAAAAATAAGTATTAAATAAATAAATAAACAGGGAAACCAAAGATCAGAGAGGTTAAGTGACTTGCCCGGGAACATAAGCAGCTGTACTGGAACCAGTATTTGAATCCAGGTTGTTCTCTCTGGCTCTGAAACCCGTGATCTCACTACTATACTATGCCCGCTTTTAGTTAGCTGATTGGTGAATTTGGTCCCTGCGCTAAAAAAGTTACTAGTTGTCACTTTTCTCTTCTGGTATTTTGGGACCTTATTCCGTGTCGTGCTTTTTTGGTTTTTGTGTTGTTAAAACTGATCTGATTGTTTTTCAAGTTTAATGAAACCCTTTTGATCTGGAGTTGTCTCACGAGTTTGCTAAATGTCAAATATTCTATTCAATCACCCTGTTCTGTAACTCTGTTCTACAACAGTATCTACAAGCAGAACCATCATACTCTGGGGCAGTAGTTGCACAGGGTGGAGAACTGAAGCAGATGAGGTCCAGTTTTAAGATCAAAAGAGGAAAGGAAGACAGTAGTGGGATGATAATCCTTTCTGGGGCAGCTGCGGTTGTTATAGAGTGTGCAGTGGAGGAAGAGGAACGTGGAGAAAAAAAGGATTTACATGTTCTGCTTCTTTTATATGAGAGTATCTTTCTGGGAATGAAGCTCTTTTTAGCCAGGTTTGGGGTCTTATTTTTTTTCTCAAATACTGGCAATTCCAGGCCTATGCTATACATGAATATTTTGCTTCTGTCATTTTAGGATTTGTTGAGAAAGAAATAAGAAAAGCTAATATCCCAATTATGGACACTGGTGAAAACCCAGAGGTGCCCTTCCCCCGGGACATGATTGACTTAGAGGTAAACAATTCTTCTGAGGAAGCCAGAAGTTTCTTTCTACTTAAGTGCAGAAATTATTTTCCTGTGTGGGTGGACAGTAGAGGAATTCTTGCTGTCCTTGTCCACATTGTCTCTTGCTTGTAAATATCTTGTGAAAACTTACTATAGAGCACTATCTTGAACAGTATCACATGCCACCAAATAAATGTTTACTGCCTTATCGAAACCTTACTGGATTAACACCAATTTATCTAGTAATTTATTCATCTCATAGACTAAATGAATAACCAGTAGAGTTTTCAGTATTTATCTTTTTCCATCCAAAGTCCCCTGAGAAATTCAACTGTGTAATAGAACCTATAGATAAAGACAGATGATGTTAAGCAAAAAAACTTCATAAAGAAAGTTGCCCTGGTAAAATCACACATTTGCTGGGTAGATATAAAATTACGTTTGAACCATCAGGGTGGCCAAGAGTTCTGTGGGATGGATGAATTCATCCGTCTTTCACATCAAGCATATTGAGCTTAGTTTGAGTTAATAGTTTGATTTTATTTATTTATTTACTTATTTTTTCTGTAGGCCAATTTTGAAAAGATTGAAAATGAACTGAAGGAAATCAACACAAACCAGGAAGCTCTGAAGAGAAACTTCCTGGAACTGACTGAATTAAAATTTATACTTCGCAAAACTCAGCAGTTTTTCGATGAGGTCAGACTATTGTTTCTTTTAGTATTTGAGCAGCTGATATTATACCTGCACAAGTGGGCCATGCTGTTATTCCAAAAATTATTTTAATTTGCTAGTTTGAAAGCAATACCATTTTCGCACTGTTTTAGTTGAAAGAATGTCAGATTATGTTCCATTTCTCATGCAGTACACAGCCAGTCATGGTTTTGTATGCTTTTGCATTTTCTGCAATTTTTCATCACAAGATGGGGAAAGGAACCCGAAAGTAGTTGTATATATTATAGTTGAAATTTTGTCATTATATTTTGAGGTAAGTAAATGCTTAAGGTAAAAGTTGAAGCAACAAGAAACATTCAGTCATACATGAAATTATAACAAAGGCTTAACCTCCAAAACTTCTATCATCAAATTTTTATTTTTATCTTATTCTCCATGTTTGCTTATCTACCATGAGTACATTTGTAACAATCCACATAGCACAAGTCACACTTTAATTTTTCAAGAGTTTCTCGTTATGTTCTATGGAAATAGAACTGGTAGGATGCCTATTTTGAAATTCCCGGATTTTCATGGAAACTCAGTCACACTACCTTATAGGGAAAAATGTTAAGTCAGTTTCTAGGTTAAAAATGTAGGTGATGATGACAGATGACAGTTTGCTGAGGTGAGCCCACAGAAAGGCTTTAGAGCAAGACTTTCAGAAGGATTCCTTCTCCTCATTAAACGTGGAGAGGAGTCTTAGCTTTGAGCCTGGACTTGGCTTTGTTGATGGCCTAAGGTATCGAGAATTCTCTTTTTTTACAGTAAGGTGTCTTTGCCACCAGATTAGCAATATCAGACACTTCTGCTACTGTTCCAGCGACTCTTTAGTGTGCCTTCCATAAAGTTCTTTATATTCTTTGCTCAACAACAACAAAAAAATTGGCAAAGCTTTTTAAAAAAAGAGGGCCCATTTTAGTTAGCATCTGATGTATTCTCAGTTCCATTTTTAATATCGGTCTTTTAAGGACTGGAGCAGGGGCTCTCTAACCAGCAGCATGAGCCTCACCTGGGAACTTGTCAGGATGCACATCATTAGTCCCCACTCCAGATTTCAGACTTTGTGAATTAGAAACTCTGAGGGTGGGGCCGAGCAGTCTGTTTTCACAAGGTGACTCTGAGGGACAGTGGTTTGTGAACCCCTGGGCTGGAGAACGTCAGCCGAAGATGTGCTACATTCCTCAATAACTGAAGATGGACTCAGAGAAGCCACGCTAATTAAAAAAAATCTATTGGGGAAAGGGGAAAAAGCTCATATGAACTTAATTGCCTGGTCATCCCAAGAATCAGAATCTGGCTATATGTCAAGAGAGGTTTGGTGTGAATATTCGGCTTGCTCACTGAGTTGAGAATTTTGAGACTGATGAGGACTTCTTTCACCAGTCCCTGATATCTCATCGAATTAGAGGTTGTGGGACAGTGTGATTAACTCTTTCCAAGTGTTTCAGGTCTTTTGCAACAGGCATGGCCACTTATGTCTCATGGTTTTAATGAACAGATAATCTGGAATTCTAGTTGCTCATTGCCTAAACAGCAGTGTATTTATATTCACTAATTCACCGAGCATTTAGTGAGCACCTACTCTTCATGAGGCACAAGATGAGTAAGGCATGGCCCCTGTGCTCAAGGAATGTATCACTTAGTCATATCAGAAAACATCCCAGGGCACAGTGTCTCCATAGGCTCACAGATGTGTGCTTTCCTAAATGCGTCCAAGCTGCTCTCTCACAGATCCAATTTAAACTGGCCTCAGAATCGAAGCTCAGGTACTTTTAACATCATTTGGGGCTTAATTCTTTTGCCCCCCCCTTTCCCTTTTGATATAGTCTTAGTTTATTGCTGGGATGTTGCTGAAATGTATGACAATGTCTTTCTTAACCTCCTGAGTTTAAGGAATAGAATAGGCTTCTTTGTCCAGTTCATTCTGGAGAAATTCTGAATAAAGACTGACAGATGGACTCCCTTATGAGCAATAGTTACTTGAACTGTTTTTTTTTAATGTTTATTTCTTTTTTGAGAGAGAGTGTGTGCACATGCACACGAGTGGGGGAGGGGCAGAGAGAGGGAGACAGAGGATCCGAAGCGGGCTCCGCACTGACATCAGAGAGCCTGATGCTGGGCTCGAACTCACAAACCTTGAGATTGCGACCTGAGGAACATTTGGACGCTTAACCAACTGAGCCACCGAGGTTCCCTGTTACTTGAACTATTAATGTTATTAAAAACAAAATATTAAAACAAAATAAGAGAAATTACTTGGAAAGATAACCAAAGTGTTAAAATCATAAGTTCTTTGTGAGTAATAAGTCTAAACACGAAACCCCCATGCTGAGAAGGCAGGCTGGAAGTCTTTACGACCTTCATGCCCAGTCAATCCATGGTGGGTTGTTTTCCCTTTATTCACGCAAAACATTTGCAAAACATTTCTTTTCTTTCTTTTTTTTTTAATCTCTGAGTACTTTTGAGCCCAAGTCCTGGGCTGTAAGAGGTTCTTTGACTGCTCTTGTCCTCAACCCCTCTTGTTCCTACACCCTCACCGTAGTGTAGGGAGGCTTCTGGCAAGAGCCACTCGGCCTTTCCTCTCCGAGTGCACGGTCAGTGCCTTGCCTGCTCCTGCCACTGGCTCAGAGGTTCAGCCAGGTCCCTCTCAATGGTGCCTGCCCTGCTATTGCCAAGCACCAGTCTCAGCTGTCGCTGCCATGGCAGGTGATAAGACCTCACAGAGTAAGTGCATCTGGGCATGTGAGTGCGCACGTTAAATAATGCAAAAGAAAAAGAAACATGGGACCCTCAAATCTCAGAAATGGCACTTTTTGCGTGAGATTGTCTTCCATGCCTGAAATCACAGTTTGCAAACGGCCTAAAATACAACCAGTTTTGAGTCCTTCTTTTTTATATAATTTGGTGAACATGATCAATAATTTATAATAATGAGTTAGCAGAAAATGGCCAAATCGGGAAAGGGTTCTTTCCGTCTTTAGGCATAGCGGTCATGATTGGCAAGGCATCTGGAAGGGGAAGAGTAAGCGTAAATTCGATATTCTTATGATTTAAGATGATTACAAATTCGACTTAGCCATTTCTCATCCAGAGCAATTAAAATGACTTGTTAATGATTATCCTTTTCTCAGTCTTCTTGCTTATGAAGAACTGTGAGAGCTGAAGAGTGCTCTCTGCATCTTTTACCATAAGCACCCTAGCCCATGAGAACGTAAAGAAGACTGGAAAAGTAATGGTTAATGGCATGCAGGTTCCTGCCTTCCTTTCCTCCTGAGTCTTCCATCCATCTGCTCTTCTTTACTTTTCTTTCCCATCTGCCTTCTCCTTTGGGGCTTGGGTGAATACCGGAAGTGATGAAATGCGATTTCTCTCTCACTGGAGATGGAAGTAAGAGTGTTTGCTCTTGGTAATTAATGCAGCTGGATCCGGATGTGCTACTTCTATTTCAGTGTAGACAGGGAGCCTCAGAAATTCTGCCACTTCCTCTTTCAGGGCATGGTTTCAGTGTTCCGACTGGGGGAAAGGGTAAACCAGAGAGCACAGCAAGTCATTTAAAGGCACGTTGGCAGTGTTGTTATTGTTATTAGGGAGCCCAGAATAGGATTTAGGTACCCCACGGTGTGGTTTTAGAGATTGTTTTAAAGGCCCTCAGTGAGCGGTCTGGTCCTCCTAGTTCCCCATGAGGCCCAATTATTTTATTTAAAAAAAAATTTTTTTTTTTACTCCCCTCTCTAAGATTTAGGATTCTTAAGTATGAAGCGGTGAGATTATTAATTAGAATATCATCACAAGTTTCCATTTAATTTTAATTCCGCTGGGTTCTTTTTGTGCCCAGAGTCCCCAGATGCAGTTTTCAGAGGAGTCTAGTTGCTCAGCACTTTTTGCTGTTAGAGCGGTTGTCCCCTTTAGAGCACATAGGCTTGCACTGAGTCTGATCTTTTGGGTTTACTTTAGCCAGGCCTTGTGAACCGCGTAGGGAAGTAGGCCGGAGTCTTGTGTGTAGCAGTCAGTTTCACTGTTTTTTGCCAAGGGACATCCCAAGAACCAGTTGAAATGAGGTAGTCATCTAGATCCTTAAAATAAGTTGCCTGTGGCTTGCAATAAGCTGATCTGATATTAGGCAGAAACAAAAAAAGCCCCCTAAATTTCCACTTGAGAGCAAGTGGAAACCTGTGCCCCCATTATCTCATCTTAAACTTCTTCGTATATCATGACAATATTTCTCTGCCCTCTGGCATACTCAAAGCCTGCCCTACCTTTTCTTTCTTTCTTTTTTTGAAGGGGGTGGGGAGTTGAATGTTGATCCTGCATCAACTTTTAGATTTCACTTCCCCAGAAAATTGCTTTCTTTTTTAGGTTCTCAACCTAATCATTTGGTTTATATTCAGGTTTATTTATACTCAATCCTAAAGCCCTCCCCCACCCCCCTTAACTTTACATTTCCTACGACTTACCAAGTGAGTTTCCCTTGATCAATTTTTTGATCGCGCGGTTAACAGGAATAGAATGTTTGGAATGAAGATGATAGAGAAAAATTCTCCTGATTTTTTTGTTTAGTTCTGCTTTTGAAAAGGAAGATTTTTCTGGCATATTTCTTGTCTTTGGTCAAACAAGTAGCGCGTGGATATTAAAGTTGAGGAGATCAGGCGGTAGAGAAGTTGATTGGCCTTTATTTTTTAGAGAGCTTCTCAGACCTTCCTGATTGGTAAGAATAAAAGGTGTTAGAATGTGGTGGGTAGAGAGAGTCTAGGAAGTATAGACCTCCATCTGAGAAGGTCCCTCTCCTCCTTCATTTCATTGTATAAACTGTCATGGTGGAAATCATTTTAAATCTAAACAATTAAATTAGCCCACATGTTCTATATTGGCTTATGATTGGTTACTTTTTCTCACTTGATTTAGATTCCTGGCTTCAGCTATGTTCTCAGTGACCCTTAAACTATATAGCCTAACATGAACTTTTTAATGTTCCTAGATTCCTGGTTAGAAATGAAGGCATTCAGATAGGTTTTCACTTTTTCTTCCCTTTATTGATGCAGTCAAGGCCAGGCCTGCCCAGCCAATATGCTGCTGCTTCTTTTGGAGAAAGAAATACTAGGGGAGAGGGGCAAAGGGAGAGAGAGGATCTTAAGCAGGCTCCACACTCATGGAGCCCGACACGGAGCTTGATCCCACCTCTCTGGGATCATGACTTGAGCTGAAATCAAGAGTCGGACAACTCGTCCAAGTGAGCCACCCAGGCACCCCAAAAGAAATACTCTTTAAAGCCCATGGCTTGGAGCATTTTTTTTACAGTGCCCATGCTGAAAGTTTTCGTGTTCTGAATTTTGAAGAGCATGGAAAACCCAGTCTCGTGGAGACGCCCCTTCCGCCTTTTTCCAGTCCACACTGTGCTCAGGACAGTGGCGGTGCCTTGCTTTTCTCCTTGGAAAGAGAGTCTCCATCTTTCACATTCTCACACAGGGAAAATTTTAGTTTGTAGCTACCTGGAAATTTGATGTTGAGAGTATCTTCAGAGCTGCTTTGGTCTTGCTGAAAATGAAGAAATGTTGCAGCTTCCATCCGTATGCAAAGGTATTTCCTGGTACTTTCATGGCTTATTCAGGGAAACAGAGGAAAAATGGTTTCCACCTAAGTAACAGATTTATACATGTCATCATTATTTAGTGTTTTTTCTTTATTCCTTATTTCAAAAACCATTTCCCCAGATGCCTTTACTGGGGCTACAAAGCTTTCTTTACCTCTTGTTTCTTTCCTTTGTTTTCTTCCCCTATTCTTGTCTTCTTTTTGTGGCTGTCTTCTCTTTTGGTGGTTTTTTTTTTTTTTTTTCCCTCGTCTTTATTTTCTGAACTTATCTCCCGGTTCCTCGTTCCCTGCATGCCACTAACTATTTTCATTAGATATTAATTGATTTGTGAATTCAGGCTGAATTGCATCATCAGCAGATGGCGGATCCAGACTTGTTGGAAGAGTCCTCGTCCCTCTTGGAGCCGAGTGAGATGGGAAGGGGCACGCCGTTAAGACTTGGGTAAGTACTACTGCAAGCCTCCGTATGTCAGTGGGGTCAGTTCATTTTTGGGGGGGACGGGGAGCAGCGGTCATGTTCATTGTTGCTGTTCAAGAGTGGTGAGGCTGGCCCATTCACTTGCTTCCAGGATGTGTTCTCTTCTGAGCCTCTTGAGAGGTGTTCCTAAGTCACTTGGATTCAGTTCCTGATTTGTCCTGTCAACCCTATCCTGGGGTCCGGGAATAAGACTTTGGGAGCCCTTTTGGCGTAACATTGCATAGCCTTGTGTTTGTCATCCGTGCCCCTCTCCTCTCGCTTCCCTTCTTTGTCTTAAAGCCCTCTGTCCCGTAGCATGGAATCGAGTTCCCCATCTGCCTCTTCTCCCCACAGCTTCGTGGCTGGTGTGATTAACCGGGAGCGCATCCCTACTTTTGAGCGCATGCTTTGGCGGGTGTGCCGGGGGAATGTGTTCCTGCGACAGGCTGAAATCGAGAACCCCCTGGAGGATCCTGTGACTGTAAGACTAGGAAATTGTGTCCCGTGGAGTAGGTCTTGTAAAGGGAGGCCAGAGCAGTGAGACTGCATGGTACCACCTGAATCTGACACTCCCACAGAGGAGCCCTTATGTTTACTCCTGCTTTGACTTGAACATTTGAAATACTGCTCTTTTCCTCTTAACTCCCATCGTGTGTGTACAGATGATGTATACTGACACGTGCCTGGACATTTTCAAGCCCCACTTGTGTAGGTATTATTTGGATTATAAATGTGTTTTTTTCCAGTTATCTTAAACCTCAGCTTTATTTTTAAAAAAAATTTTTTTTATGTTTTTATTTATTTTTGAGACAGAGAGAGACAGAGCATGAGCAGGGGAAGGGCAGAGAGAGAGAGAGACACAGAATCCAAAGCACACTCTAGGCTCTGAGCTGTTAGCACAGAGCCCGACGCAGGGCTTGAACTCATGGACCGTGAGATCATGACCCGAGCTGAAGTCGGATGCTTAACCGACTGAGCCACCCAGGCGCCCCAAACCTCAGCTTTATATGCTTTCTGTTACTTATCTGAGACCAAAAGAAAATCAACTTTATGAAAATTAAAGCAAGATATCTGGTTCCAAGTTCGGTAATATCCATATAAGGAGAGAGTTCCTCAACTGTGAGCTCGATAAGTTGATAAAATTTTTAGTTGGTAAGGTTTTTTTGTCTACTTGTTTGTTGGGAGATTTGGAAACTTAATTTAAGGATAATATATTGTACAAGGTAGAATAATCTTCCCCACCCAGTGCTTTGCAGAGTAGGAATGGCTGAATCTCTTGGCATTTGACATAACGGGCCAGAGTTCTTAACATCAGCCTACACTAAGTATCGTGAGTCCTGATGTCAAGGATCACAAGCAAGGAAGATTAAATGTATTGCAAAAAAAAAAAAAAAAAAAAAAAAAAAAATTACTTCCCTTTTGTATCGGTATTATTTAGAAGCCTGGGCTTGGTTTGTCTGTTGAAAATGATCTTTTGGATTTTCTTAGATTACCATTCTTTGTCCCACCTAAGAAGAGAGATTGAATTTGTGACTCCTCAGAGTGGGTGGGTCGTGCAGCTGAAAATCTGAGGCTTTCATCCTTTTATCCTCCTAAACAGGAGGGTGGTGGCACTTAGGGTACAGCGAGCCCCCCAGAGGAGCAGTTTTACAGACTCACTGAAGCCTGTGCTTGGCTTGTGGAGACACTGCAGTCTGCAGTCACACCTCCTGTGGAACTGTTCTCAGGAATCTTCAGCCAAGTTTCTGGGCAACAGAAACACTATTATCAACAAATTGAGGAAAGGGGGTCTGGCTAGCTACAGCAGAGCAGCTGCACAAAGAATGCGCTCCAGTTTATTCCTGGAGAATGGAGGAATTTAAGACACGTAGCGTCATTGTCTTCACGCCGCATCTCCTTTTATCCTTCTGAAGTCTGTTTGCTTTTTATTATAAAAACTCTAGGAATATGAGAAATACAGGCAACTAGAGACAATACTAGTTAACACCCAATTAAGCTTATTTCTCTGATCTTTCCCTGCAGTCCTTGCATCAGACTTTGCGTGTAAACTTGGTATTTGGAATAGATTGCCTTCCTCCCTGCTCCTTAGATCAAACTTAGCATGAAGCATGAGATTCTACATCAACATTCTTCCCACCTCTGTTCCTTAGAGTTACTCAGTCCCCTTTATCTGGGAATTTCTAAGCATGGGAATAAGCAGGAATGGCTTCCTCTCCTCTCTTCCGTACTTACTCAGGTAGTATAAGGTTTGAAGTTGAATTGGTAATAAGGGCTATATTGTGCTACGAGGAGAATCATCTGAGCATCTGTGTTCAGCTCACGGTTGAGTTTAAAAACAAATACAGAAAGTTTTTTGTGCATTACGGATTATAGGACAAATGTTCTTATAGTGGAGCTTAAGAAATGGATGGAGGATAATAGTTCGAGTGCAGGGTTGCCGTATCCTTAAAGGACTCCCATTCCTATATCACCAAGAAAGTAGGTTATTCAAGAAATGTTCTTCCAGAGTAGAAGTCTAAATTCTCTGTTTCTGGTTTGGGGCCCAGGGTGACTACGTGCACAAATCTGTATTCATCATTTTCTTCCAAGGCGATCAGCTGAAAAACAGAGTCAAGAAAATCTGTGAAGGGTAAGAGAAATGTGCCTCCCTGAGAGTGCAATCAGAATGCCTTGACTGTTAAGCCTTAGGATACAGAATAATGAAACAATAGCCCTTTTAGTCTACCTTAATGCAATACATATATCTTCTAATAATGTTAGGGCTATTTTAAATAATTAGAAATGGTCTCAGTTCATTTTTAAAAGTACTGTCAAAACCACAATTTCCTTTCTTTGGAAAGAAAGTCATTAGGACTCATGGTTTATAAATGCTGCATTGTTCCCAGCAGTGTGCCATAGGTATTGCGCCTGTAAACTTTTCTGAAATTCTGCCTATAAGATCTCTTTTCCATGCCGTTTTTCTCTAGTAACTTATAATATGATTTGTATTACTGAGTTTTATAATTTTAATCTAAGGAAATTTAGTAGCTACAGAGAATGTCGAGATTGTTCAAATGTTACTGCTCTATCTGTAGGACACTTCCTAGTTATTCATGATCAGGGCACCACTCTGAACTAATCCTGGTTTGGTCCTTCTAGTACATTAAGATTACTTTCTGAGGTTATTTAAATTGGATAGGTTAAGAAACTTCGATGTTTGTCAGGTTGTGTCTGTATGTTCCAGGTTCCGGGCCTCACTCTATCCCTGTCCTGAGACACCACAGGAGAGAAAGGAAATGGCTTCTGGAGTTAATACCAGGATTGACGATCTCCAAATGGTAACAGAGGGCTGGAGGGCATTTTGGTGTGTGTAAAATGATGAGGGTTTTTTTGGGGTGATAGTGGGGTTCATGGGGTCTGGAGCCGACAACCAAGAAAGAATTCTTGAAGGTGTCTTTGGTGCAAAAAGGTGATTTTATTGAAGCACGGGGACAGGACCCATGGGCAGGAAGAGCTGCCCAGGGACCATGAGGGGAGACTGGTTATATACTATGGGGTTGGAGGAGGTAAAGTCCAGGGGAAGTTTCCAGTGAGATTTTCATATGCTACAGAAGACTCCCAGGATAGTGGAGGCCTAGCTATTGTCAAGCTAAGGTGGTTCTTCCCTCTAGCAAAGCATTAATATTAAGACAGTAAGGAATTCCTGGAGAAACATTTTACTCTGCCAGCCTCAAGTATTTGTCAATGGGCTGCAGGTTATAAGGAGATTGAGTTCCATCTGCCATTTCCTTCTGCCTTTGTTTCCCACATCACTGTGGAGGGGTGATGGAGACTTAGGTCCTGCAGGACTATGATCTCTATCAGTTAACCTTAGTTTTCCGCTTTCCTTTGTTCTTGGGCAGCCAGGAGTGCTGGAGGAATATCACACATATCCCATCTAGGAGTTGGGGGGCGGGTGTTGGCGGCCTGTCAGCTCGCTTTATGCTCCCTCATCAGAAATACTATAATAGAAAACCATTCTCCTTCCTTGAAACACTAACAGTTTGTTAGGCACCTACAGCAGCCAAGACACCAAAAAAAAGAAATGTCCATGGGTAACTTGTGCCCTTGGGAGTTGGGAAAAAGTTTCAGGGAATGACTGTTAAAAATAGCATTGATCATCCTTAAACGCGGCAGGAATGCTATCCATCCGAAATTGTCGTTGCTTAGTGTATTCAATTTCCCTCCTCATGAGTTTGAGGTATTTTTACAATTAAAAAAAGTATGCTTAGTTAAGAAAAAAATCAAGTAATAAAGAAGTATGCATAAAGTCCATTCCGCTGTCACACACACTCCCCCTCCAGAGGCAGCTGCTCTTGACAGCTTGGTGTGTATCTTTCTGGTCACCTTAGATCTTAATCACACAGTCTAGGCAAAGGGTCCTAGTATAACTCTAGTACCCAAGAAGAGACTGCGCGAGATTTTTACCACATCACCAGTTGGCTTATGCACTCCATTGTCACAAAGTCCTAAGGAAGGAGTCATGATTGATGCATACGTGGAAGGAAAGGGTGGCCAGTTGGAGCTTTGTTTTCTGTTGAAAGACTGTGATGATTGCCTTCTTGAAACATTAAAACATACAGTTGTCCCCCTGCCACCCACGCGTTTGCTTTCTGAGATTTCAGTTCCCCGAATCAACTGTGATTCAGAAACAGATGATCCTCCTTCTGATAACATCAGAAGGTCAGTAGTAGCCTAATGCTGGTCACACACCTACCACCACTCCCCGTACTTCATCTCCTCATGCTCATGTAGGCATCTTTTCCTCTCATATCCTCATAAGAAAAAGGGTGAGTACAGTACAGGAAGATATGTAGAGATATCACATTGACAGGACTTTTATTATAGCATGTTGTTACACTTTTATTATTAGTTATTGTCAATTGCCTAATATAATTGCCTAATTTATAAATTAAATTTCATCATGGGTATGTGTGTATAAGAAAAAACATACTATTTATAGAGTTAGGTACTATTCACCGTTCCAGGCACCCACTGGGGGTCTTGGATGGCGTCCCCTACAGATAAGGGGCGCCCTCTGTACTTAATCCCAAAGACCGTTCTTTCCAGTGGAGGCAGAATCACCAGAGATGCTGTAACTCCCATCTCAACTCCCTTTGTCCTTTTTCCCTCCAACTCCCATCTTGACCTATTGCTGGCTCCTTTGAGAAGCACTCACCTCTTTAACCAAGGGACGAAAGTTTTTAGAGCTGCTGGTGGGTGGTGGGCCAATTAGTATGTTCTGGGTTCTAGGCCTGTCTTATCCCCTCCTAGACTCATGGATAGATTTTTAAAAGGCATTGGCAATATGGCCAGAATTTGATCTTGAAAGTACCCAGCTATATGAACTGAAACTTTAAAAAGGGATTGACTGTCAAGGAGTGAGATGTGGGTGTGGGGGATGGGGAAAGAGAAAAGCAAATAGGGCATTGCTTACACGTTTATCTAGCATTCTTCCAGAAGTTTGAATGGTAATTGTAAAATTGTCAACAGCCAGAAGGAGAGAAAATAACTTTGTTCCTTTATTCTTAAGTGATACAAGAGTTTCTCTAGCCTGCAGGTTTTTTAGAAACCTGTATGGAAGTCCCCACCTACTGCCCTTCAGAAAGTAGTTACTACTTTTTTCTGAATTGACTTGATGAGCCGAGTATGACGGAGCCTTGTGCTAACATGGCTAGTGCATAACTTTTTCCTCTGTAAAGAAATGTGGAGATTTAAGGTCAGTTTCCATGCAGAAGTGTGAGTGGTGGGTTACTCGCCCTTTGGCTTAGCCCCTCTTCTGCTATTGAAATCTTAAATGGTGATTACCAAGGCAGCGGAATGTAAAGTGTCCCTTCCCTGTCTTCTACCGTGGTTTCGGTTTCGGCAGCGTGATGACTCTGAGGAAAACCTGTGCTGATTTCCAAAGGATCAGCACTGAAAATGTTTCCCTCCCCTTCCCCCAAGAAGCCTGACAGAAAGGCAAAGCCTCATCTGCCCCGTGATAACAGTGGTACGTGGCTGTCTAAATCCCCTCTAAGGCCATGAGTCCTCCTGACCCCACAGTGTCTCCTGTCTCTTGTTCCCTGGCATGGAGTCTCTTCTGGCATAGGTAGACAACGGTGCTCAGCCCTGCCTCTTTCCCATCATTCCCTGATGCTGGCTTATGTTCAGGGGATTCTGCAGCTTACTGTTCTTAAGTATGGATTTTATCAACTCCCAGGCCTATGATGATGCTGACTTCTTTGAGTTTGAGACTCCATATGGAAAGCCATTGCTCTTTAATGATCCAGGTAAAAGCCAATGACCTATATTGTGCTGTGGACTTGGTGGGAAGATAAAATATAGAAGAGCTAAAAACAATTTCCTCAGGTTTCTCTTCAGATTGAAGCTAACAGAAAATGAATATTAGTAACTAAAACTGTAATTTCTTATAATTTACCCCCCAAAAAAGCCATTCTATTTTTTTTAACGTTTCTTTATTTTTTGAGAGCGAGAGAGACAGACAGAGCACAAGCAGGGGAGGAGCAGAGAGAGAAGGAGACAGAATCTGAAGCGCTCTAGGCTCTGAGCTGTGAGCACAGAGCCTGACGTGGGGCTCGAACCCACAAACCGCAAGATCATGACCTGAGCTGAAGTCTGACGCTCAACTGACTGAGTCACTCAGGTGCCCCAAAAAAGCCATTCTAGTCTGAAGAAGAATAGGTCCCTAGCAACCCTTCTCAGAAAGCTGTGCCTCTTTCCCATTTATATGCTGAGATCTAAGACTGGTTCTGTATGTAGAAGGATCTTTCCTTGTTCCCTTCTCTCCCAAAAGGTTCTGAATCAAACAGAGGACCACCGCCAGAGGGTTCTGCAGGCGGCTGCTAAGAACATCCGTGTCTGGTTCATCAAGGTGCGGAAGATGAAGGCCATCTACCACACCCTGAATCTGTGCAACATAGACGTGACCCAGAAGTGCCTGATCGCCGAGGTCTGGTGCCCCGTCACCGACCTCGACTCCATCCAGTTTGCACTCAGAAGGGGCACGGTGAGTCCCGCACCACTAACCATGCAGCCAGGAAAAGAGGTTCCCATCAACAATAACATGAATTAATTACATTTTTGTGGCATTTTTACTTTCAGAGTTCTTGACTATACTCACCTTGTACTCCTCTTATATCCTAACCATACATCTTGTACATCTTGGTTTTCCGAATGTGGAAACTGCAGTTCAAAAAAGATGAAATGACTTGGTCGTATACCCGTGATTCTTCAGGGTAGCTCATGACCACAATGTCTGTTCCTGATCCATTCTTTCTGTCCAGCACACCACTTCTGAGGGATACCTCTGGCAGTCCCGCTTAGTAGTTAGAATTTGAAAACATTCGCTGCTTTCTCCATAAAAGGAGGAGAGAACAGCGATAATCTCAGAAAGGCAGATGATTGTCTTCAGACAAGGAAGTGCCATATTTTCTTTGGTTACACATTTTAGAACTGAATTTTTTTCACAGTAAGGATATTCTTCCCAAGACTTAATGTAAATTTTTCATCGTAAATTTTATACCTAGTTCCGGTTTCTCCCAAAGATGGGAAGATTGAGAAACAACTCACATAGAATAAAATGCACGTATTTTATATGCACAGCTTGAGGAGTTTTGATGAATATGTTCATGGTCAGGATGATCTAATTTTGCTATGTGTGCTCAATGTTTCCCAGGAACACAGTGGCTCCACTGTGCCCTCTATCTTGAACAGGATGCAAACAAATCAGACTCCCCCAACCTATAACAAAACGAACAAGTTCACATACGGCTTTCAGAACATAGTAGATGCTTACGGAATCGGGACTTACAGAGAGATAAACCCAGGTAAAAAGAGCTTGAATCTTCTAGAGGTTTGATTTTTTGTTTGTTATTTCTTCTAATGCTTCCCTTCAAATGTTCTTGAATAACTGGCTTAAAACTAACAGTATTGTCAAGATCTCAGCTCTAGTGTCATTCCTGTAAAGACGTGCCCACTTTGACACAGAGAGGGAGGTTTGTTGCTGGGTGGCACTCTTTTAAGAAGTGGTTTTATAGGAATGAGCTCAGCGGATTGGATTCTTTTGTGTGCCCTCACAACTATGAAACACCTGACTTTCTCTAGCACACCATTTGCAGGAAGTACTTTAAGTTTTTTCTAAGATATCTGATATTTTTAAAAGGCTTCCCTATACCAGGTTAGACAGAGAAAATATAGCAATTACTGACCATTTTAGACACAAAGCAGATTTCACAAAGCAAAGCCAGGAGAGTTAATTATTAAATCAAGAGTCTGGGAATTCATTTTTAGCTGGAGTCTTCTACAGGACTGACTTTGCTCTGGGTTCCAGGCTTTCTCCCATGTACCTGAGAGCTTTATTCAGCTGGGAAATGGTTGCTGCACAAGAGAAGAAAGCTGGCCTGTCAAAGGAGCAGTGTCCCAGGAGTTAGAGAAAAGGAATCAAAGAACAAATTACACTGTTGCCAGGGCTAGGGACAAAACTTACATTTCCTGTGTCCTTTGTTTAAAATGCTAGCAGTAGGCCTAGATGCCATCAGAGCTGCTTTGTGAGGTCCTGTCATGGAAGGTTTTCTCTGAGAGTCTATCTGACCAACAGCTCGGGAGTAAGTCCCCTTGTACAGATCTTAGAGTACGGTGAGGAATGTGATCTTTTGGTGGTGGGCACAGTTGTCTGTACTTTGTCTTTTTCCTCCTTTGGTTTCTTTATAGCTCCATATACCATCATCACTTTCCCTTTCCTGTTTGCTGTGATGTTTGGGGACTTTGGCCATGGCATTTTGATGACCCTCTTTGCTGTATGGATGGTGTTAAGGGAGAGCCGGCTTCTCTCCCAGAAGAACGAGAATGAGGTAATGTTTGTCACATCTGTGTCAGACTGACACTTTGTAATTCCTCAAGCAGTCACTATAAAATTATGATCTGGAAGTCTTTTATTCGTGAAGTTATAGAGAAGTTACAGAGGCCATGTCAAGAAAAAGAAGTTATATTCATTTTAACACTGAAGCGGCCATGTGCTGTGAAAGTAATTTCTTGTTAGCATTGTATTTTGACCTTTACGTTAAGCTCTCTGACCCAGGGTGGGGTAAAGTGGTGTGAGAAGAAGGGTCTAGTATATTCTCAATATTGTCACGTCATGAGCCACCGAGAGTACATTTCATTGACCTCTTTCTTCTGCTTTCCAGATGTTTAGCACTGTGTTCAGTGGCCGGTACATTATTCTACTGATGGGTGTGTTTTCCATCTACACTGGCCTCATCTACAATGATTGCTTTTCCAAGTCTCTTAATATCTTCGGGTCATCCTGGAGCGTACGGCCAATGTTCTCTTTGTATAATTGGACGTAAGTTGCAAAGAAGACGAAAGTCAAAGCTTATTCCTTTCCTGTTCAGCTCTGATCTTCCAGACAAGTGGTAAACTTCTACTTCTTTCAGAAGTGGCTGACAGTGTCTCTGTTTCAGAAGAATGCAGTGTCCCCTCTTATTTATGCCCCAGCCTGGGAAGTGTTTTGTGATTCTTTCAGTACTCTCAAGAAACTGAGACTATAAATGTAGGCACATTGATTCTTTTTGTAAATTAAAAGCAGATTCCCCCAAATTCCCTGCTTGGTTATGTAGGTATATTTGTTTGTTGTGTTCTTTTGTTATTGCTGATCCCTTCTCATTCTCAGGTGCTAGTCCCTCCTCTTTTATTGAAGAGACAAGACAGTTGTAGTAGTTTCTTTTAGGACCAGTTTTTGGACCCTAGCAGTTTCCCGCTCTTGATAAAAACAAATGGAACTTTTCTTCTAACATGGTAGGGATGAGACACTTCGGGGGAACCCTGTTCTACAGTTGAATCCAGCTGTCCCTGGAGTTTTTGGTGGACCATACCCTTTTGGCATTGATCCAGTAAGAGCACTTCTTTCCTATATGTCTAACACCAGAGTTTTAAACTGTAACCTTGAAGTGAGAGAATTAAGTTGAAGATAAATGGTTATTTGGTTTTCAGCTGAAGGTTGTTTTTTTTTTTTTAAGTTTATTTGTTTATTTTGAGAGAGAGAGAGAGAGCACACACATGCAAGCAGGAGAGGGACAGAAACAGAAGGAGAGAGAGAATCCCAAGCAGGCTCTGCATTGTCAGCGCAGGGGCTCAATCCCACAAATGGTGAGATCATTGCCTGAGCCGAAATCGAGAGTCGGACACGTAACCTACTGAGCCCCCCAGGCGCCCCTTCAGTTGACATGTTTTTGGAAAGCCTTTTGTGTATTTGTCCAGAGTACTTCCAAACCATAAGAGACCCAAGTGCCTTGGGGACCCAAATAATTTTTCCTGCACTACTTATTTCAGAGATGGCTAATAATTTTGACCCTGGGAAGATTGATTTTCAAGACTCCTTCCCAATTTATTTCTGTTTAACTTAGTTTAGCAGGTATTTTAACAAAGCAGAAATAGTCCTTTCCTATGGGTTTTAGATTTCCATTCTTATCTTTATATACTTAAAAAACTTATCCCAGAATTAAAAAAAAAATACTTAGGCAAATAAAGTGTGATCAAATCTTTTGTATTGTGTGCTTAAAAGGGGGGTGGGGGGAGATTTAAAAATGATTTAAGGAGTACAGCATTCCAGAGGAAAAACACATCATTATGGGTCATAAAGATCAAGGTTTCTTATAAAAAATGGGTATTAACTTGGCCTTTAAAAAATGTTTCAGATTGGTATAGGTGAGAAGTGTGTACAAAATCATATAGGTGGGGAAATACAAGGTTATTTATTTTTATTATTATAAGAGCAGATGTTACAGAAATGCTTACTGTGGGCCAAGCACTGAACTCTGCCCTTAGCATATCTGATTTCCCCTCCAACGGTTCTTTTTTTTTTTTCCCTTCCAAATTTTTATTAAATTCTAGTTAGTTAACATGTAGTGTGATATTAGTTTAGGAGTAGAATTTAAGGATTCATCACTTACCTACAACACCCAGTGCTCACCCCAACAAGTGCCCTCTTTAATACGCATCACAGTCTAGCCCATCCCCCACCCACCTCCCTCCATCAACCTTCAGTTTATTCTGTCTTTAAGAGGCTCTTACAGTTTGCTTCCCTCTCTCTTTTTTTCTTCCCTTCCCATATGTTCATCAGTTTTGTTTCCTAAATTCCACATACAAGTGAAATCATCTAATATTTGTCTTTCTGACTTACTTCACTTAGCATAATACTCTCTGGCTCCAGCCATGTCATGGCAGATGGCAAGCTTCCATTCTTTTTGATGGCTCAGTAATACTCCATTTTATATATACCACATCTTCTTTACCCATTCATCAGTTTACAGACACTAGGGCTCTCCCCTCAAACAATTCTATCAGGGAAATACTGCTATCCCTATCATGCAGATAAGAAAACCAAGGCTTGGAAAGGTTGGATAACATTTCACACATGCATTTAACAAATGTTTATTGAATCCTTGTCTGCAGGCATAGTGCTTGCTGGGGGAAACACAGAATTGTAAGATGTAGCTCCTGGCCTCAAGTAGCTTAGAGTCTAATAAAAATATTAGGTAACATTTATATAGGGTTCTGTAGTTAACAGAGTGTTTCGTTGTTGTTGATGTTGTTTTACGTACATCTCATGTGACGCTTAAGGGTAGGTGTTGAGTTTGATGTGCCTGTGGGATGCACAGGTGAAATGTCCATCAGGCAATTGGAGCCGTAGAACTGAATTTCAGGGAAAATGGGCTGGAGAGAGAACCAGCCACATGTTTTGAGATTAGAAGTCACCGAGGATAAGCTCCTTGCAAGGAGGCCAGTTCAGAAAAAACGCCAGGCTCGCTGGTGGAAGGTCTGGCTTATCAGGTTACTGAGTTCACACTTTATCGTAGAGAAGACAGTGGGGGTGTGAGGTAGGTTTGGGCACAGGGAAGTGACTGCAACAGAGTCAGTGATTTAGGAAATGTGATTTGATGGCCAAGTAGAAGCAGAGAACTGCGGGAAAATATTACAGATGTCCAGGCCCTTAGGTGACAAAGCTTAAGGCAACTAATCTTTAAAAATAGATGGAATGACAGCATTAAGGGTACGTGATCAGTAAAACACAGACCGGGGAAACATCTACAAAATAAATGTTCCAACTTTTTAAAATATTTTGTAAGGAATTAAAAAGGAGAGCTGAAAGGAGAATTTATAGATTAGAGATTGAAGAGCTGTGTCAGTAATCAATGTAGAGACCTGATCTGTACCCTACTTTTGAATAAATGAATTATTTTTAAAAATTGGGGCACAATCAGGGAAATTTAAATACTGAGTGTGTGTTTCATGGTATTAAAGAATCATTGTTAATGTTTTTGGGGGTGATAACAGCATTGTGGTTATGTTTTGATAATGAGTGCTTACCAGGGCACCTGAGTGGCTCAGTAGGTTGGGTATCCGACTTTGGCTCAGGTCGTGATCTCGCGGTTTGTGAGTTCAAGCCCCACGTTGGGCTCTGTGCCGACAGCTTGGAGCCTGGAGCCTGCTTCAGATTCTTTGTCTCTGTCCCTCTCTCTCTCTCTGTACCTCACCCGCTCACGCTCTGTCTCTCTCTCAAAAATAAACATTAAAAAAATTTTTTTAAGTAAAATAAAAACGAGTGCTTACCTTTTAGAGATATGTACTGAAGTATTTACAGTTAAAATTATATGATATCTGAACTTGGCTTCCAAATAATAGGGAAGTGGGGAGTAGGTTGTGTGATGAAATAAGATTGACCTTGAGCCAGTAGTAATTTTTCAGGGGGGCACCTGGGTGGCTCAGTCAGTTGAGCATCTGACTCTTGATTTCAGCTTGGGTCCCATGATCCCAGGATCATGAGATTAAGCCCTAGGTTGGGCTCTGCATTGAGTGTGGAGCCTACTTGAGATTATGTTTCTCTCCCTCTGCCCCTCTTCCCCACTAGCGTGTGCTCTCTCTCTCTCTCTCAAAAAAAAAAAAAAAAAAAAGTATGCAAGCTGGATCATAGGTAAATGGGAATTTGTTATACTGTCTACTTAAGTCTATGCTTAGAATTTTCATAATTAAAAAAAGCTTTCAAATAGGTAAATAAGGGCTCCTGGCTGGCTCAGGTGTTAGAGCACATGACTTTTTCTTGATCATGATTTCAAGTCCCACTTTGGGCATAAAGCTTACTTTAAAAAAAAAAAATTGGGTGGCTCCTGGGTGGCTCAGTTGGTTAAGCGACCGACTTCAGCTCAGTTCATGATCTCTCCCTCTGTGAGTTCAAGCCTCGTGTCGGGCTCTGTGCTGACAGCTCAGAGCCTGGTGCCTGCTTCAGATTCTGTCTCCCTCTCTGTCTGCCCCTCCCCCACTCATGCGCACGCATGTGCGGTCTCTCTCTCTCTCTCTCTCTCAAAAATAAATAAATGTTAAAAAAATTTTAATTAAAAAACTAAAAAAAAAAAAATTGGTGAGGGGCACATGGGTGGTGCAGTTGGTTAAGCGTCTGACTCTTGATCTTGGCTCAGGTCATGATCTCAGGGTTTGTAAGTTCAAGCCCCACATTGGGCTCTGAGCTGATGGTGTGGAGCCTGCTTGGGATTCTGCCACTCCTTCTCTCTGCCCCTCCCCTGCTTGTATGCACATGTGTGCACACACTCACTCTCTCTGTCTCAAAGTAAGTAAATACTAAAAATTGTTTTAATATTGGTGCATAATAATGTCCCATTCATGAACTCTTTATAATGCTTTTTTGTTTCCTTGGATTGTGATAGATCTGGAACATTGCTACCAATAAACTGACCTTTCTCAACTCCTTTAAAATGAAGATGTCTGTTATCCTTGGCATCATTCACATGATGTTTGGAGTCAGCCTGAGCCTCTTCAACCATACGTGAGTTGCTGTATTTCTGTCTCAGGAACACGCATAATTTAGATAATGCTTTCGCCTAAAGAAATCATGACATCTTTGGAGAGGGATTAATAACTCAGAACCCTATTCTACATTAAAGAGGTGCTTTTTATAAAAATCTCATATTCTTAAATGAGGCTTAATTAGCATTAGTCCCTTAACAATTTACAATTGTAGTAAAGCTCTTTGAAAAACTTTATGTCATTTTCATCAAAATGAGTGAGGTATTTTTTTTTCTCTTGATGTGTAACTCACATAAAATTATAAACTATGGTCCCAGAAGGTACTATATTTTCCAGTCTCTTTCTGATGGGAAAAGTTTGGTGGTGGGGGGTGGGGGTGGGGGTGGGGGTGGTACTGGAACTGTCCAAGGTCCAAAAATTTAGAAGTCACAATTAATCCTGCTTCTCTCTGTTGCCTTCAGTGCATCTGGCTGTTGCTTCTTAAAGTGATAAAGACAGAATTGAGGGAAGTGTAGGTAGGAGATCTAGTGAGTACTCCATTTGGTCTGGGGGTGACCCTGGGTCTGTTCACTGTTTTGTTTTTAATTTTAATTTTTTTTAAAGTAAGCTCTATATCCAATGTGAAACTTGAACGGACGACCTTGAGATCAAGAGCCGCATGATCCACCGACTGAGCCACCAGGCGTCCCTGGATCTGTTTGCCTTTAACATTTTTTTTCTCTCTTTTTAGCTATTTCAAGAAACCCCTGAATATCTACTTTGGATTTATTCCTGAAATAATCTTCATGACCTCTTTGTTTGGCTACTTGGTTATCCTCATATTTTACAAGTGGACAGCCTATGATGCTCATACATCTGAGAAGGCTCCAAGCCTTCTGATTCATTTCATAAACATGTTTCTCTTTTCCTACGGTGACTCTAGTAATGCGATGCTTTATTCTGGACAGGTGAGTCAACCCAGAGGTAGACTGGCTTAGGTGGTTCCCTCAATCAGGAAGCCAGATATTTCTCTTCTTTTCTTTTTTAATGTTTGTTTAGTTTTGAGAGAGAGAGTGCATGCATGCACAAGTGGGGGAGGCTCAGAGAGAGGGGGACAGAGGATCAAAGCGGGCTCTGTGCTGACATCAGAGAGCCTGATGCGGGGCTTGAACTCATGAACTGTGAGATCATGACCTGAGCCAAAGTCAGATACTCAACTGACTGAGCCACCCAGGTGCCCCAGGAAGCCAGATATCTGCAAAAGCCTTTAAAAATCTCTTTCTGTGGTGTTGGTATTCAGCCCATACCTTCAGACCTAAATTCAGCCCATCCTCCTTAGCATCCTATCAGATCATTCTTGGGCTTTGCCACAATATCTGCTAATTAGTTTGAGAAACTGGATGGTGTCATTCATAGATCAGTAAGAAAATACTGTTTGGGGGAAATTTGTGCTAGAGTTGGAAACTGCATGTTTGATTAATGTGATGTGCCTTGTCCTTACTTTGTAGAAAGGAATTCAGTGTTTCCTGGTAGTGGTCGCGCTACTGTGTGTACCTTGGATGCTGCTATTTAAACCACTGGTCCTTCGCCATCAATATTTGAGGAGGAAGCATTTGGTGGGTGTATTTTTATTGCTGAAAGATACTAGATTTTTTTCCCCTTGAGAGCAAGGCAATTCCTCATCAGATATAATGAATTGTGCATAAGACTACATCCTCTTAAAACGCACTTGTGTCATATCCCAGCATGTGCATTGGACCTGATGAAAAAAAAAATTTTTTTTAAACCCATGTATTTGCTGCTCGAACATCTGGATTCAGCTTTGAGTAGCTTAGGTACAGGAAACAAGTCATAAGTTTCTGCCTTTCTTGGTCATGCTTTGCTCATGCTGTGCTCAGCAAAATCCAGGTCTGGGCCTGCTTAGATGCAACCTCAGCCAAATCAGGGCTGCAGGAGCTACAGGTGGGTGAACCCACTCATGTGGTTTGCCTGGGCAACCACAGGGCTGACGCTGAGACATTTTCGTTTAAAATGAGACCATGATACTTTCACCAATTGAGACATCTGGGAAAAAGGTTTTTTTTTTTTTAAATGCCGCACATAAACTTGTGTTTACTCAATGTATGTGTGCTTATGAATTCTATACACACACACACACACACACACACACCCCAAATTTTCATTTCTGGCTATGCAATAATGATTACTTATTACACTGCCTAATAAAACCCAAAAGATCTTATTGCATGACTCTCATACGGCTGTTAGATTATTATTCCTGTTGGAGAGCAGCTGAGTTACAAGACCCTCCTTCTCCCTTTTCTGACCATCTTCATCCTTCCATGTACCCTCCATTCGTCTCCCCGCCTCACTCCCGCCCTCTTTTGTTTCTTTCTCCCTTCCTCTTCTCTTCCATTCACTATCAGGAAGGGCAGCCTGTGGAGGCCCCAGTCAGCCCAACCCCGAGCCAGCAGGGACTAGAGGCAGCAGCGGCTGCAACAGTGAGTGAATTAAAACTGACAAACCATCACATTTTGTGTAAAGAGGTGGCAAACAGTGCAGCAGAATTCTTTTCAGTTATATGGAGAGCATGGGACATGTGTGCTCTTGGGAAGTCCATCCTTTTATCTCATTGGGACAAAGATAGGAAAGACTTCCACCTCTTACGAGTAGATTCTAATATCATCTTTATCATTGGTCTACTAAGTTTCTATTCAAATTTGTAAGTACAGTCATGTCTATGGGAGGAAAGTGGCTATTGTACCCTCTCAGAATCCCGTCATCTTAATGGGATATATTTTGTGACCACGTATTAGATGTTTTTTCTGCATGGAGCAAGAACATTTCTGTGATTCTTGAATAAATCTCCCTGCTCTTTAAACTTCTGCTTCGGAGTGATGCTTGGACATTTGGTCCATTTTAGCTATGACTTACTCTCCTGCCAGTCAGAGCTTATACATGTCTACTTTTTTGCAAGAGACTCAGAAGCCCTCATGTCCTCAGCTGTTCCATTGAGACCTCCACTCCGCCATGTGTCTCGTGTGTCTTCTGCATCTGGTACAATAACCAAAGTCATCTGTTTCGACTTTCCTTCTTCAAATACTAACTCATGATTCAGCAACAGCACTTTGAATGTTAAGTATTTCAATATTTTTCCTGAAAAACATCTCTTAACCAAACTGTTTTAATGTGCTAATATCAACTTAGCCCGGTGTATTCTAGGTAATCAGTAAGATTTAAAAAATCTCACCAGCAGTAATCACACATGTACTCTTATGATCTAGTGGCATCATACTCCTTTATAAGAAAATGAAATATTTAGATGGATAGCTCTTTCCTTCATTAGGTGTTTCTGATCATTTTAAACCTAGAAAACTGCTGTAATCCTTCTAGAACTAATCTAAAAGGGCTGGTATTTTGGATCAGAAGATAGTTTAATGTTACCGTTTGAAATTATTTTCAAACGGATTTACTCTCTCCTTTGAGAAATGTTTTAAGTTCACAAACCACATACTATCCATTATTGACATTCTTTCCACGTGCCCTTCTTTCTGTTAGTCTTAGCCTATTTAGGATGTGCTTCTGATGCATCCGTTTTGGTGCTTGTAACTCTGTTACCCTCTTCTACAATATTGTCCAAGTGAAACGTCCCCCGTCTGGAAACCTGCACCTTCGTAGAGTCTTCTTAGCCCACTGGTTCTTCCGCGAAACGTCTGGTTCTATTGAGCCTCGTGAAAGCTTCAAGACGATCATTTCACAAGGACTCTGGATTCTTGACCCTAAGGGCTGAGGAGACAATCACTGATCTGTGTTTGTTCTGTTCTTTGTCCTTTGGGTTGTCTGTAAGCAGTGTATCATAGTTTAATGTTTTCTTTTTTCTGCTGATGTGTATGTCTCATCTCCCCTTCCTGTAATTTTCATGTCCTGTGTCCTGAAAGGACACTTGCTAGTGTCTGGCTGAGAGGTTTACCCTGTCTGCCCCTCACTCTGTCTGCTGGTTGGGAAAAGCTTCAGAAATGACCTTCCGCTTTAGGATCCTTAAAGCCTGAAGCCTGCCTCAACCCTGTAACCCGTGCCAGGATATGCTGGGGTCCTCTCCTGTCACCAGTGCCCTTTTTGTACTTCCAGTCCACCTGCTGAGGTCTGTCAGGTGTAATGTTTGCATGACCTGGAGGTGCCCAGGGTCTCGGTGCTTCCCGAATCTGAGTACACATCAGAATCACCTGGTGACCTTTACGTTTGTTTCTTAGAGTATTAAAACAGAAGAAGTAATAAAGACAGTCCACAGTTCCATGACCCAGACAATCCTCCACTGACATTAAAAAGTAAAATTAAAGCAATAGGTTAGAAAATGCAAATAGTACTGAAAGTGAAAGTGCCCCTGTCCCTGGACTCCTTCTCCTACTCAAAGGCAGGGGAATTTTGCCTCCAATATTTTTCTGCATATATCAGCATATTGCTATCATCTATTGATATAAATATGTAGATGTATTTGTACATGTGTATGTATACACGTTTAAAACATACTAGGAATTGTGTTTTAAACTGTAGCACTCTTTTGCCCCTTGATTTATTAAGTTTAAAAATTTTTAGTGTATCCTGGGAGATTGTTTCACTCTTTTTTTTTTAATTTTTTTGTTTTTAATGTTTATTCATTTTTGAGAGACAGAGAGAGACAGCATGAATGGGCAGAGAGAGAGGGAGACACAGAATCTGAAGCAGGCTCCAGGCTCTGAGCTGTCGGCACAGTGTTTCACTCTTTTTCATAGTTGTCTGGTATTCCATAGAACATTCTGTTGGATATGCTAAAATTGTGTAATCACTGTCATTGATGGATGTGTTGGTTGTTCCCAATTCTCTGCTATTATAAATACAAATGCAGGGAACATCCTTGTCCACATATGTTGATAAAATTTCATAAACATAGATGTTCCCAGTGGTGGGGGTCTCAAAGGGTATGTGCATTTTTTTGTGCTTGAATTTTCAAGGTAGACAATAAATGCTTATACAGTTTGTACGTGGGGAAATATTTTTTAAAATACAGATTTTCTGGGCCCCACCCCAGATCTACTAAGTATACAATTTCCGGGGGTAGTATTTGAGAATCTCTTTAATTTCAAGGTGATTCTGATGCAGCTGGCTCCCTGACCAGCACGGAAGAAGCCCTGCTTCAAGGAGAAGGAGAATTTGCCCAAGCACTGAGTTCTGGTGGTCAGTCAGCTGTAGTAAAAGCTGCACACCAAAAGATGAAGCTTCGAGTAGGGACTTCCGGGCAGTGGAGCAAACCTGTTGGCACATTGTGCTGCTGCCCAGAAGGCCGATTTGCAGGAGAAAAGTTTTTGAACTCTTGCCTCGTTTGGGGTCCCTGATCAGAAACCATAAGAAGTGGGCCCAGGACCTGTTTCTTTAGCTCCTGTTCACTCTGGCGGGTTAGCACTCATTGGGATTTGTCTGACTTAACCCCAGTTCTGCCTGGTTTTGTACTCAAAGAGTCCTTTTGTCTCAGTAAGCCCAAGCTTTTCCAAGTCAGGTTGACTTAGAAATTCTGGTTCTGGAGAGCCCGCTGAACACTATGCCTGGGAAACTGGAAGCAAACACCCATTTGGCATTTGCCACATGCCTGGAAGAGAGTTGTTGTAACACTCCAGAATCCTCCATTGAAGGAAAGGGGACTTTTCATTCCTTTTTTTTTTTTTTTTTTTTTTGACCTCAGTATTCTCTGGCCGCAAGCTGATGTCCATATAGATTTCTCCCTTCCCTGATCTAGGAAGTTCTTTGTTCCTGGGCAGAAACCCAGTATGCTTCTGGGAGAAGTTGCTGGAACTCTTGGGTTCCAGTTGAAAGTTTATCAGACCAGGTTATGGTCACCATGTCATTTGGCTCCACTCCCTCTTAGAAAGTCTGATCTTTAGTTCTAGAAAAACTTAGACCACTGACAACTTCACAGATAGAGCTACACTCATTGCAAGAGTCCGTTCAGGTTAAGCTTTTCATTCAAGCAGTCATCTCAGTTAGTGTTGACCAAGGCCAGGTTGGTGAGTCTTGGTGCAGCAGGCTGCATGTTTCCTCTGATCAGAATGAGGTGGTAAATGTAGTTGGGGCTGGGGCTGGGGCGGCGCTGGTTGGGGTGGGAACAGTGGTTTGTTTTTACTTGGCTGTTGGATCAGCGGGTTTTGATTTTGTTGTGAGAATATATGCTTTTCTGAGGTTTGTATGTACTAACCATCACCCTTCCCCACTCACAGAATGTCACATTAAAGCCCAGGCAAATTCTACTCTTTCTGTTCATCTGTGTAGGGAACTCTCAACTTTGGTGGGATCAGGGTGGGCAACGGACCGACAGAGGAGGATGCTGAGATTATTCAGCATGACCAGCTCTCCACCCATTCAGAGGACGCAGAAGAGGTAAGATCCAGTGGCGTGGGCTTCCTCTCCTTCTACTGTGGGTCAGCCCTAGGCTTATGTGCATAGGAGGCCTCCCTACAGTCTTCTTAGAAAATGAAAATACTAATACTAATGATCAGCCTGCCTTCTGGGCCTCTTAGGGCACCACAGCTTTTTCCAGTGGGCCTGCTCTGAACTCTAGGTGTCACCGGCAGCGCCCATAGCAGTTTTGCTTCATGGTCCGAACTTGAATTCCGAGTTGCCTGCAGTATTCTGCGCGCAAATCTCAATTACTAACTGTGCTCCTGGGGACCGAGGGCAGCGGAGGCCCCGGCTTCCCAGGTCTTATTACCAGAAACACAGGCCCTTTAGGGCAGCCTCTTCATCCCTTGCCCCTTCCAGGAATGGTTCCAGTTGGAACTGTAATCGCCGGTCCTTTTAAAGTCTTGTCCCACGAATCTGCTCTCTGTGGCAGATACATTATTTGCGCTTTTGAAAAATGTTATTTGCCTACTTTTTACAGGGAGGGTGAAAAGCAGTAAGGTCAAATTAGACTTTTCCTTAAACCACCACCTCCAAGCTGCTTTTTAAAATCTGGTCTGCTTGCCTTGACCCCTCATGCCACAGAACCTGTGAACTGAACTTGTGAATGTCATCTATTTGTTATATTCTTTTTTCCCCCTTGTTATGTTCTTTTTCAAGCAAATAGAATAGGAGTTGAGGACCCAGGTGACTGAACTTTTCAGTCTAACTGACCACTTCCACTGTGTGTATGACATTTGTAAAAAGGAATTGCAAGGGTTGGGGTGCCTTTAAAAAATATGTATCTTCATGCTCTAAATCCTGCTGGTTTTGCTCTCTGTATGCTGAGCATGTCTGCCTCCAGCACGTTAGACCCATTTAACATTAATGGTCTTCCCCGAGAAACAGTCAGTAACCTTGTGCTTATGACTCGTGACCTTGTGTGGCATGGCTTCCCACTAAGTGTAAATTTGTGTTTTCAAGCCTACCGAGGACGAAGTGGTAAGAAACAAGCTGGCTTTGCCTTCATGTTTATCTGGGGCTTCTCTTCCCATCCTTGTGATCACTCTGCTGACCCTGCCGCAACCCTGGGGCCACACGTGACACCTGTGTGTCCTGCATCTCACTGGCCATTTCTAACCAGTCCGTGAACCTGTGTTCTGAGAACATCCGTCTCCATTAACTGCATCTCATGTCGGTCACCTCTGTCTTTGTTTCGTTGACTTTGCTGATCTAATACCTCTGAGAATGGCTTTGAAAGGAGCTACAAGTAATGTCTGCATTGGCATTCTTGAAGTGACCCCCTTGGGGGTCAAATCCCATTGGTCTTTGCCTTCCTGTCCTGTGATGTTATGTATGGTATGGTCGCTCTGCTGCTGGGAGTAGCTGTTTCCTCCTTGCTCCTCTGAGAGCTTGTGAGTAAAGCTCACCCTTCCTCCCTGTCTGAGATGCAGCCACCCTCTTCCTACTGTCCTCATCAGCTTGATGATGCTTGAAGTGAGAATTGCTGGACCCTCGCTTGGGGTCAGTTGTACCTCCACTATGACCCAGGTGGGAGGGAGACAGCTTTCAAGAGGAGGCTTTGCCTCTCCGATACATCCCAGAAAAAACAATCCCAACTGCATGAAAGGAGTTCATATTAATACCAGGTAATAGAATCAAAGTTGGCTATTCAGGCCACATTTGGAGTAGAAGGCCTTTGAGCTCGGCAGTAATTCATTTAGCAATACGCACATTTTGAATTGGGTGTTTTAAAGGCCTTGCTGCACTGTTTGCATCTTCCCCCAAAACTTTTCTCTAAAATATCTAGACCCATGAGCCCTTCCCTTTCCTGGCTCTCCTGGTCCTCTCTAAAGGGGCAGTGGGATGGGAATGGGAAAACCTTTGCTGATTCTGTGAAAAAAAAAAAAAACACAAAAACAAAAACAAAAATAAAACAAAAAAAAACCAGGCAGTGCTCGATCTTCCTGAAGGCTGGAGAGCCTCTTTTGCTGGCCTCCAGGAGCCTCTGGTTCCTTTGGACTGCTCATCTGTTCACAGTCAATGGTGGAGCTGCCTGGAAGGGCTGGCTGGGAGTGTGTTCCATGATAGTGAGGAGCCCAGTCCTCTCCCAGTAACACAACCTCCAGCAATACTGCTCTTCTAAGTGCCTTCCTAGTTGAGCACCCAATGCCATGGTCATTGTCAGAACGGTCCTCATTTGTAGCCATTCCCCAGGGGTGTTGGATATCCACACCAGATGGACTGTGATTTGGCCTCCCGAGTCTCTGGCCCCTCAGCTCCCTCAGGGGTTCAGCTTCCCATGGCTTCCTAAATAATGATGACATTTTATCAGGCACATGGGCAGTCTAGTTCTCCACAGCCAGATTTAGATCGGGTTAGAATTATCTAACCTAAAGATTTCAAACCTTTTTTTTTTTTTCTTAATCCAGCCTGGAAGTTCTTCTAGAACTTCCCCTTTTTGCTTGGCTGTGAAAACCCATTTGCCCCATGGAGGCTATTATTCCAGCATGCTAAAAGCAACAACCCCTCTCCCTGGGGAGCACTCAGTCCAGTTGCAAAGCAGGGCCAGGCTAGTTGATTGTCTGGGAAATCTTTAAAGGCTGTAACCATTCAGCAGGGGTCAGTCGCCCCTCTCCCTATTGTGTCATCTCACCAGGTGTATTCATCCCACCCATCCATCCCCACACCCACGCACCCGCCCATCCATCTGTTCATTCATCCTGCCCATCCATCCATCTGTTCATTCTTTTATCCCACCCATTCATTCATTCACCCTCTATGTGTCAAGCACTCTGTTTGGTATACAGAAACTGCGAGAAGAAAAACATAGTCCTTGCCCTCAAGGAACTCCCAGACAAATTGAGGAAACAGTCTGGGTGACAGGTGGTGTGACTGAGGTGTGCCCAGGATGCTGTGGGAACACAGAAAGAGGGCACCTGACAGGTGCTGGGGTGGGAGTGGAGAAGAGGAGACCAGGAAATGATTCCCTAAGGAAACTGTTGCTAAGCTTAGTCTGGTCAAGCAGGAGTCTCTTTGAGAGGATGATGGGAATGCAGACCCATCGGTGTGTATAGTTATCTTAAAGACACGGGCCTGCGGACCCATCACATTTGGGAGATAAGCAAGTTCATAGCTTGGCTGGAGCTTAGGGCCAGGAGTTGGAGACCAGTGAGAGGTGAGCCTGGAAGTTGCAGAAACAAGCCGCAGTAAAGTGTTTGGATAACAAGGAGCCGTCAGGGGACCGTGAAGCCGGAAGTGTCACAACACATGTGCGTGGCTCTAATGGGGGTGTTATGGGAGGTAGTGGATTGGGGAGGGGTCACAGTCTGGAGGCATGGAGACCAGCTAGTCTGATAGGAGTCGTGAAACAATTGGGAAGCCTCCAGTGAAGTGAGGCGTTTGCAGGGAGTTGGAAAGGGAGGGACCAATAATGAGATTAAGGAAGAAAGAGCTACAGGTCCCAGGGCCTTAATGAGTGTAGGCAGTGAGAGTGAGTGAGGATTCAAGATGGACTTCCAGGCTTGGGTGCCTGGGGCCCTAGTGGTGACACTCCATCAAACGTGGGACATGGAGTAGAAGTCGTGGTGGGGTCAGAGGAGAGCAGTTAATCAATCTGGGTGGCACTAGGAAGAGATATGGCACGGCCAGTTGGAAATGGGCAACACGGAGATGAAGGCGTCCATTTGGGAGTCCTAGGGGCGGCCGTCAAAGCCCTGAGTGGCAGCGCTGCAGGCAGGGTGTAAGAGCTGAGGCTGACCCTCCAGCATTTAGGGAAGAACCAAGGAACCCCCAGGGGGTAGGAGGAAAACTGAGGGGAGGCGAGTGTCTTGAGAGGGAGGCGGAAAAGGCGACCGTGGCAGAGACTGCAGAGGTTCAGTCAGGACACAGAAGGTCTGTTAGACCTCACAACTGGGAGGCAAGGGAGGGGGTGCCAGGAAGGTCAGGTGTGCGGGGCAGAGAGGGTGGAGGGCAGGGCGCAGGAGAGGAGTAGTGGATGGGCCCTGCAGGTGGAGTGGAGTGTAGACAGGGAGTCTACAGCGATTGCTCCTCAGTCACCACTGACTCATGAGGCAGTGATAGGCTCCTAAGTGCCTGGCTGATTTCTCACTAAATCCTCACCTCGGCATCATTGTCCCTCATTGTATAGAAATGAAAACTTGCCCATGGTCTAGAAGAGAGGCTTTCTCCACGTTCTCCATTCTTGTGGGAAGAACTCCGGGTAGAGTAAAACTGCTGACAAGGGGCTGGCTCTGAGGAAGCCCGGCAGTCCCTACTTTCGTAGAGCTCTTAGGAGCAGACACCAGTGCCCCTCGGAGCCAGGACCCTTCCTTCCTCTGAGCATGGGTTCTGGGTGATGGCCAACAGTGGTGGGAGAGCTCTTAGCGGCGTTGTTGGGATTGAGGTAACTAGGATTATCTTAGTTTTCAGAGTAACTAGGAGGCTTGAAGAACCTACTACAGAAGAAAAGCCCAGAAATACTCAGAGTGTAGATGGTCAGAGGTGAGGGAAACCGAGGTGGTCACCCAAAGGTGGTGTGTTGGAGCTGGCCTCTCTCCGCACTGACCACACCCCTGAGGGCCTGGGCTGTTAGCACTTTACCAGCCAGCTCCTCCTCTCATCCTGCAATTTCCCAAGACGTTTCTGGTGTCCTTTGGGAGTGGAGTCATGTGAGTCTTGAAAGAAACTGGTAAAAAATAGACTCTGACCTGAAGGCAAGGGGAGGCCCTGTGCTTCTGGGGTTCTAGGCTGGGCTGTGTGAGAGGAGCATGGGAAGAGCCCGCCTCCTGCTCTCTGGCGGCTGCCGATGGCTCCACCTGGCCGCAGGAGAGGCCTGAAGTATGCCTGATGCTTCTAGAGCATACCAGTAATTCTTCCCTGGCTGTGCTTGGAGCGGACCTACAAATGAACTCCTGAAAGCTTGTTCTACCCCTACCCCTTTACTCTGGAAACAGTTTATTTATTTATTTATTTATTTATTTATTTATTTATTTATAACATTTATTTATTTTTGAGAGAGAGAGCGTGAGTGGGGTCGGGGCAGAGAGAGAGACACACACACACACACAGAATCCGAAGCAGGCTCCAGGCTCTGAGCTGTCAGCACAGAGCCCGACTCAGGGCTCAAACTCAAGAAACGTGAGATCATGACCTGAGCTGAAGTCGGACGCTCAATCGACTGAGCCACCCAGGTGCCCCACTGTGGAAACAATTTTTGATGTTGAAAGGAAAGCTGGGAGAAAGGGAGCGTGAGAAAAACAAATACGAGAAAACAATAGATGTTATGTTTGGTCTCAGTCAACTGTAGGATTTTGTGAAACTTTTGCCAGAATTTCCCTGTGTAATCTTTTCAGAAGTGACAAAAGAAAAAGGAGGTTATCTTGTTCCCAATAGGTTATCGGAATAATGAGTGAAGTGGCTGTGGAGGCTTAGTCTCGCCTCAGCAGCTCCTGGCCTGTTGGCCGGTGGCTGAAGTGTAGCCTGGGAAGAGGCCGTTCTGCTCTCGTGGCTCAGTTAGAGTAAAGCACTTCACTCGGGCGCCATAAAGAGGAAGTTGGCTGGAGCAGGCCCAGCAGCAGGGCCCTAAGAGTCCTGGGTCCAGACAGTCCATTTCTCTGAGTGCTCTTCACTCGGCATACATTCCACCCTTGGGCTTATAGCCTAGCGAGGTAAAGAGAAGAATCTCATTAAGATGTAGGTCATTAAAATGTAGCGTATTCAGGGAAATGGGGTATCCAGTTGGGGAGCTAAGCCAGGCAGGATTTCTGGGGACGGCTGAAGACACCACCTGAATTCAACGCTGGGATTCCTGTTCCGTGTAACTGTTAGTGCTCGGGCCCAGGCCCAAAGTGCCAGGTGACCATCACGTCCTTTCTGCACATCCCCTCCCAGCCTTATATCTTCTCTCTGGTTTTTCTCCCACGAACAGTTTGACTTTGGGGACACCATGGTCCACCAGGCCATCCACACCATCGAGTACTGCCTGGGCTGCATCTCCAACACCGCCTCTTACCTGCGGCTCTGGGCCCTCAGCCTCGCTCATGCACGTGAGTGTGTTTCTCCCAGATTGAAAATTAGGTTTTCCCCTTCTCTGGGCACTCTCTCAGATGCGGAGCTTAAATAGAGTGGAAATAACATAAAGGCGCTGGAATTATTCAGACTCCTGAGTCCCAGGAGAAAGATGTCCAGATGGGAGGACCAGCACTTTTGCCAGACTTAGCTATGCACGGTGGTCCTGCCCAGAATGCAGGAAGCCACGATGCCGCAGACACTTCAGGAGAGGGATGACAGAGCAGAATGCAAGGCCCGCAGCACCTCTTGCCAAACTGAACCGGATGTCCTGTCTCTCCCCATTCCCCAGAGCTGTCTGAGGTGCTTTGGACCATGGTGATCCACATCGGCCTCAGCGTGAAGAGCTTGGCAGGAGGTTTGGCGCTGTTCTTCATTTTCGCCGCCTTTGCCACCCTGACCGTGGCCATCCTCCTGATCATGGAGGGCCTCTCGGCCTTCCTCCACGCGCTGCGGTTACACTGGTGAGGAACAGCGAGTTCGGGGGCTGCGGACGTGTCCTTGGCTCCACTGAGGGCGGCTTTACTCTTGTACAGAATCCAGAGACGCTAGGAAGTGTCTGCTTTCATTCACATCATTCTGCCCAATGACCTATGTCAGGAGTGAGCATCAGGAAGTGTCCCCACAAAAGCACAGCTCACCTTTCAGAGCCCCCCAAGGGACAGTTCTCTGGTGGATGTTGTCAGATTCCTTCTCCCTTTAGCATTCTTCACTGCTCTTGAGTATGGCTTAAAAGACTGAGGTTGTTGGTTGGTTTGGTTGTGTGTTGTTTTTTTTTTTCCCCCCTTTGGCATAAACTTTCTCCTGTCTTCAGAGCGATGCAAGCAACTCTGGAGTAGATTCGCAGTCCAGGAAAGTGCTAGAGCACACTGTACCCCAGTTTTGTCCCCCTCGTTCTGTCATTGTGCCAGTGTCTTTGGGGCAGACCCCTAGCAGTTGACATAGGTAGGGGGATTCCTGGTTCCATAATGTGGAGCTCAGTTCACTGAAGCAGCACCTTCACAAGGGCAGGTTTGGGATTTGTTTGTTTTCTTTAATGTAGTTTGTGGCTCTTAATGGCTCTGCACAGAGAGAGCCAGCTCAGCCCCAGGGAGTAGGAGAGCTGACGTCTGGTCCAGGCAGTGACCCTGTGACCTCAAGTTAGCGTTGCCAGATTTAGTGAATAAAATTCCGGGACACCCAGTTAAATTTGAATTTCAGATACACAATGAATTTGCATTGGGACATGGATATGGGACATATTCGTGCTAAAAACTAGGCATCCGGTACTTTATCTGGCTTCCCTAGCTTAAGCTCTGGAAGCTCTGGACCCTCTCCCTAGAAAAACATCCCCCACAGCAGTTTTACCCATTTAGGGGGTCACAAACTCACTGGCCCTACATTAGGACCCGTAGACGAGACGATCTGTGTGGTGCTAGTGATCTCAAGCTCAGACAGGGCGTGGAAGGTTTCGTGACATCAGTTTTCTAAACCTGAACCCAAGGATCGTCTTCCCCAACCCCCTTTTCTTTGACTTTTCTCCTGACTTGGTTATGCTGAGCCCCCTAAAAAATTCCTGTTTGCTGTTGTAAATGACAGAGGGGACTGGGAGGCATGTAAGGACAGGTCGTAGCTGGGACTTACCCTTCCCTCAAAAGCTCCTTTTAAAGAACCTGTCCTGCTACGTCGGTCAATATTCTTTCTCTGGCTGGCTTTCCTCCTCCTTGCCGCCCTCCTCCCCACCCAGCTGTTGTTTATTTACTGTCCAGCCAGGAGGTTAGGAGCGCTGTGTGGCTCAGGCTGCTGGCACGCTACCCTGTTCTCAGCTTATCAGCGTTCTCTCCCCAGCACACTTCCTCAGCTGCTCGGTATGAGGGAATGTCTGTGTAACCAGCCTGTGGTGACTCACTGTTTCTTCCTTCCTTTCCCGGTCACTTCTCTGTCTCCTGAGCCCTGGGCTTGGGCCAGTCACTACCCCACCTGAATTCCAGCCCAAGTGGGGAGCCTGTTGCCTCCTCACTGGGCGGGCTGGGGAGCAGTCAAGGTGCTGGGTCAGAACCGTCTAAGCAGCGAGCTGAGCATACCCCAGGGTGAGGAAGGTCACCTGGGCTTGGGGCTACTTTCCAGAGTGAGCTGAGGCAGCTTGGGAGGTCGTGTTTTGTTGCCAGAAGGATTATTTCTTCCTCGGGCTCACCTGTGGCCTTCAGGTGAAGGTGTCTTCTCATGTCCTCACCAGTGAGCCCAAAGACCTGATGAGTGACAAGAGAGCAGACTTCATTCAGAATTAGGCGCCACTGGGTTTGAATTCCAGCTCTGCTGGATCTGGCTGGGTGACCCTGAGGAGAGCACTTACCTCCCTGAACCTCAATTTCTTTCATATGCAGAGAGGAGGGTATCCATGTAACATGGTTGCCATGATAATTAGGAAATTAATGCATATACCAAGCGACTGTCACTGTGCCCAGACACATCGTAAACTGGTGTTCAAGTGCGGGTCCCAGCCACCCTGCTTAAAAGTGGGGTGCCCTGTGGGGAGGGCATCTTGGCTGTGGTCCCTTCTAAAGAAACTGCATTACGTCTGTTGAGAGAGAGGGGACACCCCAGGGGGAGGCACATCTGAATGCCTGTAGTTTTCAAGAACAGGCTCATCAACAAACTTGTAGGTTTGTTGTTTGGGTAGTGGAAGGATCGCATAGAGGAGGAAAAAAACCAAACAGCAAAACTCCTTTATAGAGCTTTCAGAATCCCATCGTTGGAGGCTTATTTGGAGAATCGCCCTTAGTGAAAGGAGGTGAGTGGCCCGGGTGCTCATGTTCCCCCTTCTGGCCGAATGAGGATGTGCTGCAAGGATTCCCAGGTCTTCTAGTCCACCAGGACTGCAGGAACTCTGAGTAGTGGCCATCTTGTGAGACGGGACAGCTGGTCCTGCTGCAAGTGGCTGCAGGGACATTGCTGCTATTTTTCCTGGTGTCTGGCCTGGGCATCTCCCAGCCTGTCACTTGACTCCTGGTTGTCAGCTGGGGTTTCCTGATTCTGATGTAAGGGCTACCCATTTTACAGGTTTGGATGTCTTCAGTGAGGACAAGAAAAACAACATCTGCTTTGGTAACAAACAGAATCTCACTAGTGAGATTCACGTAGGGTCCTTAGGTGGTGGGTGATATATTTGAAAACATTAGTGAACAGGTTACTTTACCAACCGAATTCTGTTGCCTTCTGTGTTACACGTCTATTTTTGCCTACTATAATTAGCTGTCTTTTCTTTCTCAGAAAAGGCAAAGGTAGGGAATATGATTTGTAGTTGCAACTGTGGACACCAAACTGACTTTAGTAGAAAGACTGTTGCTCCATGGCCTACCTTCAGGAACCTAATCCCTTCTTATCTAGCAAATTCCACATATGTATAGATGTGCACACTTGCACACTCACCGATTGGTTGAAGGCCAAAGGAAAATGGGGACCAAATTGCTGTAAGGAATGTAGTGGGGCCACAGCAGGACACCATGGGATGGTTGCAGGAATGGCTGGCCCAGGAGAAGTAGGAACGCCTGAAGTAGAGTTCCTGGCTGCCATTATTGCCTTGACATTTGGGCCATCAGACAGATATGTGTGCCAGGCCCCGGACTACTCAGAGAGTGGCAGAAAGGGCCAGTGAAGCGGCTCAGCCCAGAATCCTCTTTCTAAAACTGCTTCCTTTCAGCCACAACCCTGCCAGGAAAGGGAGGAGGCCCAGGACTCCTTTCTCCTTCCCTCACTCAAGGAAACAAGGTTTCCTGTTACATAGCAGGAATGAATGCTCTGTGGACTCCCACTTACCCTCCTGGGTCACTGGGTGGCCTTTGCCAGGTCCTGGAGCTGGAAGGGGTGACACAGAAACCCATCCGACTTCCTGAGGCCCTCCTCCCAACTGTGGAATTCTAGAGGGACGTTTCAGTGACTTGGGGCCCTGGAGGCTCCCTGAGTAGTATAACAGGCCCTTAAAATAGGAGGGACCTGCAGGACAGCCAGCAGGGCCCTGTGGGCCCCAGCGCAAAGAACTTTGTGTTTGTACTTTCTCAGGAAGCACACATTTCCCTGGTTGGGAGGGAGAAGAGGGCGGGGAGCCCGACAGGGAGCTTGCTTTCCAACTTTGTTCTGGGAGGATGGGGTGAGCGAGGCTGAGCAGGGAGGTGACGTCAAGCTGACCCCGAGATGCCCAAGATGGCCCTGGACACGTGCCCCCTTCCTACCCACTGGGCCCCATGGATAGATGAGGCGCACAGAGGAATGGCAAGAGAAGGATGGTGATCCCATGGGCATCTGAAAATTTTTGACGCTTCTACTTCATTCGGCCAGTTTGGAATTTGAATTGTTTGTGTGATTAGCCAGCCAGGGGATCTCCTCATAGACCCTAAGGTGACTTACCCACCATCTGGCTACATATTGTTGAAAGCAAATGGGATGTGAGGCTGTTTTTAGCTGTTCAGAAATGCCCTTCCCGTATGCAAACAGCCTACCCAGCACGAAGCATTTGAAGCATTCGGGCCCAGCAGCAGCGGGTGAGAAGTGGGAACCGACCTAATTCCCACAACAGAGGCCTGAGTAGCTGTAGCTTGTAGGACTTCTCTGGGTGTTAGGATATGGGGACGAGTCCAGATCCTGGTTTGGAATCGCTCTTGCCGAGAATCCTGGGACTGACTTCAGTTTGAAGCCCCCTCCCCCAGATCCTTTTTCCCTGAGGGGCTTGGCCCAGGGAACTCTCCAGAGTCCAGAAGGCTTGGGGACCTGGGCCCAGCCTGTGGAATGTGGGGCTGGGAGGAGAAGGCTGCCTGTTCTTACACCCACGCAGAAAATTCTATTCACCTCTTGTCCCCAGGGGGTGGAGCTGGCAGCTCCAGTGTTCTCAGCCAGCACCCCAGGGCTGACGGGGCCTCTGAGGACCTCTGCTTGCAGACAGCCCTTCCAACGTGCAGGCACCCCACCCCCACCCCCACCCCCACCCCTGGTTTGGAGGCAGGATGAAGCCCTGCCCTGCACCAGAGCCCTTGCCTGAAGCCCGCCCCCGCCCCCAGCTCTGCCTGTCCTTGTGGGGGCTCTGGTGCCCCCAGGGGCACACTGTACTGAGTGGAAACTATTCCTCAGGGCAGCTCTCCTTGGCTTTTTTGTCCTCTGAATCATGCATTTTTCTGCCCATATTTGGTGGTGATTTGGTTGCTGGGCAGCCATCCAGGGAGTGTGCAGGGGGAAGCACGGGCTGAGCCTGGCTCTGCTGCCGGGAGCACGGTCTTCCTGCCCCTCAGAGTTTGAAGGGGCCCCAGGGAGACCATTGGGGATGGATCCTGAGCTGCCTGGGAAGGGAGGTGAAGCTCTGCTTTTCCTTTCAGCCCCTGGGAGAAGAATTCGTTCTCAGATGTTTTTGTAGTTGGAGAATATTTTGGCCATTGCTTGGAGAAGACTTCCCCTCCTGATTCCCCCCCCCCCCCCTTTCCTGGGAATTTCCTCCTCTAAAGCGCCCATCGCCCAGCGTTTACTCGCAACCCTCCCTTCTCCTTCCTCCAGCAAGAAAAGAAACAAACAAGGGTGCCTGCCAGAGCTCCTGCCGCCCAGGGGCTTCTCAGAGAGGTCTACTGGGAGCCCCTGCCAAGGAGGGGGGTGTTTAGGGGACCCTTCTTCGTTGTCGTTAGAGACCCAAGCCAATCATTTAGCACATGGCTAGACAGAGTTTTGCAGAAACACTCTTGCTCAGTAGGACAGAGTGAGAATTGAGGACAAACCAGTGTGGAGATGTTCTGCACTCTCGCCCAGGGCAGGTTTAGGGCAGGCCCTGGCTGCAGAAGTGGGGCCTGTGTGCACGGTGGGAAGCGGGCGGGGGCCGGGGCTTGGTGGGCGGCCGAAGGCTGAGCTCAGCTAGGAAAATGAGGGGAGGAGCATCAGAGCATCTTTCTAGCCCAACTGTGAAGTCCCAAAAGGATTTTGTGGAATGACGACTTTCTTTTTCCCTTTCCCCAGGGTCGAGTTCCAGAATAAATTCTACAGCGGAACCGGTTTCAAGTTCCTACCCTTCTCCTTTGAACACATTCGGGAAGGGAAGTTTGACGAGTGAGCCCCATGGAGGGCTGTGTACCACAGGCCACCCCCCCACACACCCCCCGTCCCTCCACAGCTGTTAGCTCTGCTCCTCTCGCCTGTCGGTTGTGATCCCTGGGTATCGGGGCATTTGTGTCATCCCAGCCACCCTCCCATCTGTGAGTCATTTAGATAGATCCAGCCCTCCCTGGGTCCCCCACCGCCACCAACTTCCTGTGTAGTATAGTGATTTTCTAGAGAGAAGCTGGGCTCTGGCTGTCACTCACACCTACTGGGCACCGGCCTTGCCCTCCCAGTCTCTGTCCAGCCAAAGACAGCCTCTCCTCTGTCCCCTGGTGGTGAGCAAGTTTGCATTTTACGTGTGAGCCCAAAGCCCATGGAAGAAGCACCTTTCACATCCACACTCAGACTTTGAGCCTCCTGTTCCTGCCACTCTAGTCACTGGTTGGGGATAGGGGTGCTCTTGAACATACCCCACTCTTGGGTTAGCAGGGGCGGGTCCAGGAAGAGGGCACTTCTGTTCTCTGCCTATCCCTCTGGCCTTCAGAGCAGTTGTTAATCGGGAATTTAGCTGGACCCAGCTGTGCCGTCGTGCATGGCTTCTCCCTGTCACTCCCAAGAGTCCCAGGGTATACCCAACACTACCTCCCTAACCCGCACCCTCTCCTCCTCCTTCCCAGAATCCCCTCCTTCCCCCTGCTCCTGTTTGTACCCAGTGTAACAGCACAGCAGGGAGTGACCCAAACAGAGGTCCTGGCTGCCTGCTGTGGTTGGGTGCTGCTTCTCAGGCCATGTGCGGGCCCTGCCACAAGCATGCCCTCCGGGCACACGGTTCAGACAGAGGCTATTTCTGGGTGCAGGCCCCACAACCTTTCCCCACCCCTAATCGTGAGTCTCGAGGGCAAGACTGTAGTCATCAGAGGTGGTTCTGCCTACGGACCTGCCTTGCTCTGCCCTCCACTGCCCCTCCCCACTTCCACTGGGGTCCCAAGTCAAGGGAGTGGGGTCCTGGGCAGGGAAGGTCGGTGCCATTTACAGTTTGCTGATTGGAGGCGACCGCCAGGGCCACAGTACACCTGGTTGTGAGAGCCCTGCCCTGTGGGCCGATGGTGAGCACCCCCAAGGGCCACCTCTCCTGTCCCCCCCATGCCAGGCTGTGGCTCTCAGGGCCTTGTAATCATGTGTTGGCACAGCAGCCCGGGCTGCTTCAGCCAAATCGAACCCCATGGCCCTCAGTGGTCGAGATAATCCCCTGAATTGGCCAGGCCCCTGCCCTCCTCCTGCCCTGGCTTTTCTGAGTTACTTAGCGCTGCTCAGGACTCTCCTGGGCATGGGTCACCCACCCCCGCTTCACCATGTGTTGGCCAGTGTGACCTGCCCCGACTTTGTGCAGATTCCCTCCCCTCCGGGCTGGTGGTTTACATGATGCCCTTTGCTCTGTTTACAGCAGGGTTTGCCTCAGAGCTCTTTGTCCGGAACCCTGCCGGAGGCCCTTCTGTTCACACGTTCCCGTGCTGAATAAAGTGTGTTTGACTCTACCAGGGAGGCTGTCTGTCCCTGTGCCCCGTGTTGCACGCCCCTGCCCCTCCTCCAGCATGTCTGCTTTCCTGTGATCAGAGGCCACAGCTGCAGTGGCCCAGCCGGGCCGTTTGTGAAATTGTCACCTCTCAGGTTTCCCAGGCGCGTTCCCCTCCCTCGATCCCAGCAGCTTTGCAGATCCTGCCTTCGGTGGGAAAGGGACTTGAGGGGATCATCCTCACCCCCCTTTCCCACACTACCCACCCAGACAGCGGGGGAAGGGGGAGCCTGGACATCTGCCCGCCCTCCTCTCCCTCTACTCCAAGTGTGCTTTCCAGGACTCAGTAGCCTGGCTATCTTGAGCCCTGATGCCCTTGGCCTTGGTGTGAGTGGAAGCTCAGCGTCGTGTTCCTCCAGGCAGCGGGCGAATATGAGGTGCAGAGGCAGGCAGGCAGGCAGCTGAAGAGCCAGCAGGCGGGGTGGGCTGGGAGGGTGCTGGCTCCCTCCTAACTGTGATGTAAGGCACCCACATTCTCGCTCGCCCTCCCTCTCCATGCCTCCTGGGGCCTCCAGGGCAGGGCTGCACGGGAACATGGACAGCGGGCCGACAACTGCTGCCCCAGGAGGGGTGAGCAGGGGCAGGAACACCCTTTCGTGTTCCTTATCTCCCCCACCCCCATCTTCGAACCTTCTCTTCCCCGAAAGGCCACCTGCCCCAGAATAGGCTCTTGGGTGCATCACCCCCCGCTGGCTCCTTGCGCGAACAGTCCAGGATGAGTTTTTTAGCCTCTGCTCTGTTACTGACTCAAAAGGGAGGCTTACTAAGAATAGATATTTGGAATCAATGGCATAGAATTGAATTTAGAGTCCAGAAATCAGCCCTGTTTATGGCCGATCAATTTTCCACACAGGGGCCAAGACAATACAGTGTGGAAAGAACGGTCTGCAACAAGCGTTTGTACAACTGGGTATCCACGTGCAAAAGAACAACTTTGGCCTGGAGCCCTCGCACTGTGTATGTAGGTTAACTCAAAGTGGGTCATAGACCTAAATGTAAGGGTTAAAACTAAAATTCCTAGGGGAGATTAAAGGAAAATGTCTTCATGACCATAAGTTAGGCGATGATTTTTAGTAGACCCCGAAAGCAAACAGATAAAAAGAAGATATGGGCTTTGGTCTGACAAGCTTTTGTGCTTTAAGGGACAGAACCCCGACAACCCTCATGCTGGGAGAAACTGTAAGTCCTATCTAATAAAGGATGTGTATCTAGAATTACAATTCAGTCAAAAAGACAAATACCTTCATTTAAAAGGTTTAAAAAAAAAATTAGGGGCCCCTGGCTGACTCAGTGGGAAGAGCATGCGACTCTTGATCTCGGAGTCATGAGTTCCAGCCCCACGCTGGGTGTAGAGATTACTTAAAAATAAAATCTTAGGGGCGCCTGGGTGGCTTAGTTAAGCATCCAACTCTTGATTTGGGTGATTTTGGCTCACGTCATGATCTCGCAGATTCGAGAGTTTGTGCATCAGGCTCTGCGCTGACAGCAAGGAGCCTGCTTGGGATTCCCCCTCTCTCTGCGCCTCCCCCACTAGCGCTCTCTATCTCTCAACATAAATAAATTTAAAATAAAATCTTAAAAAATAAAAGGTAAAAAAATACTCCTTGATTTAAAAAATGAAAGGATTCAAAAAGGCATTTCTAAGAAGAAAAACACGAGTAAGCAATGAGCCCGGGGAATGACACTCGGCATCATTAGGGAACCACGGGTCAACCACAAGGGGATCTGCCACATCAAACCTGCCATGAAAGGCGGTAATAAGGAAGGGACAGTTACAAGTGCAAATGGTGCAGCTCCTTCAGAAAGCGGTCTGGCGGTTCCTCAAAATGTTAAACATAGAATTAACCTACGACCCAGCAACTCGGTTTCTACATCTCCAGCCAAGAAAAATGGAAAAAAAAGAATGTGCTCAAACTCGGGCACAAGTGTGCATCGTGGCACCGTTCATTCCTCCAAGATGGAAACAACCCAGATGTCCATCAGCTGGTGAATGGACGAACAGAAAGTGGTGTGTCCATACAAAAGGTGCTCTTCCACAGTGAAAGGAACGGAGAACTGACACGGGCTGCAGCACGGATGAACCTCAAGAGCGTTATGCTGAGAAGCCAGACACAAGACCACATATTAGGTGATTTCGTTTGTGTGAAATGTCCAGAATGGGAAAGTCTGTAGAGACCAGACAGTGGATGGGCTGGCCTAGGACTGGCTCTGGATGGGGCTGGGGCAGGATCAAAATGGGAGTGACAGCTAAGGGGTGCAGGTTTTCTTGTGGGGAATGATAACAATGTAAAATTAGACAATAGCGATGGTTGCACAACTGTGAAGTTACTTTAAAAAAAAAAAAAACTCGGGGCGCCTGGGTGGCGCAGTCGGTTAAGCGTCTGACTTCAGCCAGGTCACGATCTCGCGGTCCGGGAGTTCGAGCCCCACGTCGGGCTCTGGGCTGATGGCTCGGAGCCTGGAGCCTGTTTCCGATTCTGTGTCTCCCTCTCTCTCTGCCCCTCCCCCGTTCATGCTCTGTCTCTCTCTGTCCCAAAAATAAATAAACGGTGAAAAAAAAAATTAAAAAAAAAAACTCATTGAGTTGCACGCTTTAAATTGGTAAACTTTCTGGTATATATCAATAAAATGGGGCAGGGGGCGGGAGACCTAGGGCTTCCCCAGGGAGAAATTCATCCCTTGCCCAGGTGGAAAAGACCTGAGCTGGCAGGTCATTGGCTGAGCGGAACTGCTGGGGTCTCCTGGTCTTGCCCCGCCTCCAGCCCAGCCAGCTAAAGATGGACTGACCAGGACCTGGGCCATGGAGGGTGTGGGAAATCCCAGGAGCCCTCAGGTACTGGTGGGAAGCAGGATGGATCCATTGCTTCTGTTTTTAAGGGACAAGCCCTGTATGCTGCTCCCCTTCTTGTGGAATCCCTGGACCCCAGACCTCTGCTGAGTGAGCCTGTGCTTTGTTCAGGGAATTCTCCTCATCTTGAGGTCATGGAACAAGTGTGGGAGAGAGTGGCTATGGGCCAGCTTGGTGTTATAGCCCTAGGGGACAATGCCATCGCCATTTTCAGGATCCTACTCCCCGTCCTGTCCTTCACTGGGACTGCGCCTCTTTCTGCCCCCAGGAACCCTGTGTGGAAGGCACATCGGAGCTCCATTCAGATTCTCAATGACCTGCCTGCTCTCCCAGCTCCCCAGGCATGTCCTGGGTGTGGGCTGTCCCCTGGTGGCGAGATAAGGAAGGACCCATTCCTCCTCACTCGGAAGGTAGGTGGGATCCTGCGGGCTGTGACAGCTAGGCAGAAAGGGATAAGTGACCCTGGAGGTATTCTGGGGTGCGTAGGCAGAAGGTCAGGCTGGCTAAGAACAAAAGAGGAGACAGATGGAGAGCGGAGAGCCCAGCTCACTTGTTCCACGCACAGTAATTGAAAAATAAAATGTGTCATGGGAAAATGATCAGACAGTACAAAAGGCCCTGTTACAAAAGTCCTCCTCCCGCCCTGAGAGTCCCAGTGCCCCACCCACAGCAACCACTGTTTACATGACCTATTAAAATTGTATTTTGAGAGAAGGAGTACAAGTGCGGGGAGGGGCAGAGAGGGAGAATCCCAAGCAAGTTCCGCACTGTCAGTGCAGAGCCCGATACAGGGCTCGAACCCACAAACCGTGAGATCATGACTTGAGCGGAGATCAAGAGTTGAATGCTTAACCGACCGAGCCACCCAGGCGCCCCTTTCGTTTTTTTAAAGCACAAATGGGAGCTTTCCGGGACACCCAGGGAGGGGTCCCTACGGGCATTGTTTTGCGCTCCTGTCGTAACTTAAAGGGAAATTTCACAATGTCCGGAGCCCTTTATGTCCCGCAAATGAAGGAGAAGGATGTCCTCAAATTTCTTGCAACAGGAGCCCGCTTAGGTGGCACCCACCCTGACTTCCGGTACATCTACAAAAGGAAAGGGGATGAATGGTATCTCCATCATAAATCCGAAGAGAACCTGGGAGAGAAACTTCCACTGGCAGCTCATGCCGTTGTTGCCATTGAAAACCCAGCTGGCGTCAGTGTCACATCGTCCAGTAGTCCTGCCCAGCGAGCCGTGCTGAAGTGTGCTGCAGGGGCCACCCCTGTTGCTGGCCGCTTTGCTCTGGAACCTTCCCCATCCAGATCCGGGAAGCCTCCCCAGAGCCACGTCATGCTTGGTCTCTACTTCTATAGAGATCGTGAAGACATGGAAAAGCAAGCGCAGGCCGCTGCTGAAAAGGCTGTGACCAAGGAGGACTTTCGGGGTTAACGGATGGCTCCAGCTCCTGAGTTCACTCCACCGGAAGTCGCAGACTGGTCCGCAGGCGTGCTGGTGCGCTCTGGGCCCACTCAGCAGTTCCCTGCCGAAGACTGGGGCGCCCAGCCACCACCGAAGACTGGTCTGCGGCTCCCACTGCTCAGGCCACTGAATGGATAGGAACAACCCACGGAGTGGTCTTGAGCTACTGTTCCACAAAGGCAAACAAAAAGAAATAAGGTTGACAGAAAATAAACAGTTGGGCTTGTTTGTTTGTTTGTTTTAATATCTGTTTTTGAGAGACAGAGATTGTGAGCACGGTTGGGCAGAAAGAGAGAGGGAGACACAGAATCCGAAGCAGGCTCCAGGCTCTGAGCTGTCAGCACAGAGCCCAATGCGGGGCTCGAACCCACAAACCATGAGATCCTGACTTGAGCCAAAGTCAGATGCTTAACCAACTGAGCCATCAAGCTGCCCTTCAGATTCTAAAAGTTGGGAAAAATAGGGGTGCCTGGGTGGCTCGGTCAGTTTAGCATCAGACTCTTGGTTTGGGTTGGGGTCTCACTGTGGGATCGAGCCCCATGTGGGGCTCTGCACTGGCCGTGTGGAGCCTGCTTGGGATTCTCTCTCTCTCCTCCCTCTGCCCCTTCCCCGCTCACACTTGCACACTTTCTCTCTCTCTCTCTCTCAAAATAAATAAATAAACATTAAAAAAAAAGTCGGGGTGCCTGGGTAGCTCAGTCGGTTAAGCATCCGACTTCGGCTCAGGTCATAACCTGACAGTTCCTGGGTTCAAGCCCGGTGTTAGGCTCTGAGCTGACAGCTCAGACCCTGGATCCTACTTTGGATTCTGTGTCTCCATCTCTCTGCCCCTCCCCAACTTGCTCTCTCTCTCTCTCTCAAAAATAACGTAAAAAAATTTTTTTAAAAACAAAACAAAAATAAATGTTGACGGGGCACCTGGGTGGCTCAGTCAGTTAAGTGTCCAACTTCGGCTCAGATCATGATCTTGCAGTTCATGGGTTAGAGCCCCCACATTGGGCTCTCTGCTGTCAGCACAGAGCCCGTTTCAGATCCTCTGTCCGCACCCCCCCCCGCCCCTCCCTCGCTTGTGATCTCTTTCTCAAAAATAGACATTGAAAAAAAGTTTAAAAAATAACAATAAAATAAAACACAAATGGGAGTTTGCTATACCCACTGTAATTAAACTATATATAGAACTATATATGTATAGTTTGCAGAACATCCTGAATCAACACCACACATTTTCCTCATCCTTTCTTTTTTTTCAAGCAAATGCTTGATATTTCATCCAGTCGATGTAGCGTAGTTTCTTCATCCAGCCCCCTACTGTCCTCAAAGAGTTCCCAGCCTGGTGGGGAAGATGAGCAACGAGACAGTGTGACATGTCCACTGTAATCAGTGAGGCTCCTGCCCAGCACCTATGAGCTCAGGCTTTGAATGTGGACGGTGTCCCTCATCTTTGGCCATTGCCAGCAACCCCCGCCAGACCCCACAGAGAGGTGGACCCAGACCCCACAGAGAGGCACGCTGAATCCTGACGATCTGCAGCCCAGCTCCCCCAACGCTTGTGTTCCCTAAGATCTAGAAATGCTGGAGGAGAGTCTGACAAGTCTTATCCAGAGCAAGGAATGTTTGGAGGGAGAACGGCGGGGGTGGGTTCTGAAGGGTAGTGGAGAGGGGCCCGGGGGGCTATAGGCTAGGGCACATCTCTCTGGGCTGGTTTGGGAGCTACTCCCTGGGATAGGGTGGGAACCTCCTGACACCAGGAAGTGACTGGGAGCAGGGCTGCACCTCCTGCAGAGGCTGCTGGCTGAGCTGGGAACAAGGCAGGGGGACTGCAGCTTGTGCCTGTGCCCAGGCAGGTGGCAGAGGAAAAGGGCAAGCTCCGTGGACTCCCATGTTCTCTTCTGGTCCAGACTCTGGATTCTCTCTCTGGGCTGGCAACTCTCCTCTGACCCCTCCCCTTTCTCTAAGCAGCTTCACTCCCGCCTGACAATCTGGAAAAACTTACACCTGCCTCCAAAAGGACCCAGAATCCTCTCAGAAAGTGTGGTCCTCCTAAAGGCCCCATCTCTACCTGCCACCACATAGCCCCGCCCAACCCCATCCTGCCCAGGCAGGCAGCCTGAAAGTTGCATCATTTGGGAACGGTGGCAAGAACGCCAGTCTGGGAGTTAGGAGGTCTGGGTTCTAGTCCTGGACATGCTCTCCTACCGGTTACTGAGCTTGTCCGAGTCACATCCTTTCTCTGGCTTCAGTTTCCCAATATGTAAAATGAAGGTAACTCCTGACCTGTCCTGCTGCGGCTACCCTTTAAGGATCAAATGGAGAGCCCCTAACTCACCCACCAGGCCCTGCCCCACCACAGCCAGACCAGACTCACATGACCCACTTCTTCAACTTCCGAAATTTTTAGTTAGTTCCTCAAATCTGCCCAGCTTTCTTTACCCTTCCACAGTCTTCCTATTTACATGTTCTCTGCCCAGAATTCTCTCTTCTCTTTTCCTAGTCATTTCCAATTTAATTCATATTAAATGTCACTTCCTTTTAGAAGCTTTAGGCTTAATCGCTTCTCAGCCTTTTGGCTAAGATCAAGTGTGGAAGCGTTAAGTCGGGTACCTTTGTATTTCCTCACAGCCTCACAACTATAATTGAGATCTTTATTTATGTGAGTGTTTGGTTTCTAGGTCTCCCCCAGAGAAGGGTGGCAATGCCTGCTACAAAATAAAACCCCACATAAAAATATCTGTTGTGGACAGTTGCCTGGACGGAAGGACAGTGAATTGCATGCGAAAGCCCTTCAGATACAACGGCGTCTTGGCGCTCGTGAAGGGCAGCGGATCACATCCCGGGCTTTTGATGACAGTGGGATCACGCGCTCCCGCACCACGTGCGGTCGGTCAGAAGACACCCTCCCAGAGCTGGTCCGGGACCCGGAAGCGCGGTCTCTCCGGAGCTTCCCGGTGCACTAACTTCTGTGCCACGTGGCCTGAGGCCCGCAGCTGATTGGACGGCGGGTCGTCCCGCCCCTAGCCTTGAGTCCCAATGGATGCCGTGGGGCCGCAGCCAGCCTGAGACCGCCAGACCATGGGGGCCGCTGTGGCTGGGGTCCTGGGCTTCCTGCTCCTGGCCGCCGCGGGGGGCTCGGCTGGGGACGAGGCCCGGGAGGCGGCGGCCGTGCGGGCGCTGCTGGCCCGGCTGCTGGGGCCCGGGCGGGCGGCCGCCTTCTCGGTGTCGGTGGAGCGCGCCCTGGCGGCCGAGTCCGGCCTGGACACCTACCGCCTGAGCGGCGGCGGCGCCGGGGCGCGAGTGCGGGTGGTTGGCTCCACCGGCGTGGCCGCTGCCGCGGGGCTGCACCGCTACCTGCGCGACTTCTGCGGCTGCCACGTGGCCTGGTCGGGCTCTCAGCTGCGCCTGCCCGAGCCGCTGCCCGCCGTGCCCGAGGAGCTGACCGAGGCCACGCCCAACAGGTACGGGGCCCACCCGCCGGGCTCCACGCCCCCCCCCGCGTGTTTGCCCCCTCCCGTCCCGGGGCGCCGCCCCTCGCTGAGTCCCCGCCCCACCCCGCGCTCTCCCGGTCGCTACCGCAGCGACCGAGACTGAACGTAGCGCCGGCCTTAGGGTGGCACAGCTCTGGCTTCAGATCCCAGAGGCTCTGCCTCTCAAAGCCGTGTGTGTCCTTGAGCAAGTCACTTAGCCGCTCAGAGCCTCGGCTGGCTCATCTGAAAAGCGGAAGTAATGACCTCTACCACGCAGTGTTGGTTGTGAGGATTTGCACGGTGACGGGGGTAGAATTTGTGGTGCATAATTAGTGACCAAAAAACGCTAGTCATTTCCCTCCCCACCTTCTGTTGGAAGATGCACCACAGAGGAATGGTATCCACCCCCTCGCAGCCTCCGTTCTGGAGCTTGTCCCACCGCAGGGAGGTCGTGTGTTCACTCATCTGTCTCCCCTTTAGACTGTGGGGAGAGAGACCCGCCCCCCCATTCCAGGATAGGGACCGGTGTTGCCATAGAGCACTTAAACACGGTGCAGAAGGGGGCTCTAGAAGGGTCAGCTGTGCTCTCCCAGATACCTGCCTGGCTACAGGTCGGGGGCACGTAGGAAGCTCCCGTACTGATGATGCCCACAGTCCGAGGCCCCAAATTGGAGGGTCTCAGGACCCTGGCCAAGAAAGTTCTTGGCTTTTGGGGAGGAAGATTCAAGAGCGAGCCGTTTAGAGAAAGGGACAAAGACTTAGGAAGTCTAGAAGTAAGAAAGGTGCTACTTCACAAAGTAGGGATCTCTCCTCCCAGAGGAGGGGGACGACACACCCCCCTTTGCTTCTAACGAAGGGATTTATAAGTTTTTTTAAATTAGCTATCCATATAGGGAGAGGCTTCTCACTTTGGCTTTAACCTTTACATTGGCTGGTTAGCTTTTCCATTGTTTCAGGGTTGTGATTGGGTTGTGGATTTACCCATAAGGAGCAGTTTTAAGAATGTCCAGCCTTTGTGGCTTTTACTGCCCGAGGGAGTGGGGTCTTGTGACTCTTTTTATGACCTGCTGACTTTTAGATGAAGGGTCAGCCTAAAACCAAAATGGCTTTACTTTGGTCACCTTGTCACCTGAGTCTCCCTTCCCTCCTGCCTCAGTACTGAGTCTCAACTCCACCTGGGGTGGGTCCTGGAGTGAAGCAGGAGAGGGGTTACATTTGGGACCCCTCCCCTTTGGGCTAGATCTGGGGTTGGGGGGGGTGGGGGGCATCCCCGCTGCCCCCAGGGACATGCCGCGGCTCATGCCCCTGCCCGCAGGTACCGCTATTACCAGAATGTGTGCACGCACAGCTACTCCTTCGTGTGGTGGGACTGGGCCCGCTGGGAGAAGGAGCTGGACTGGATGGCACTGAATGGCATCAACCTGGCACTGGCCTGGAGCGGCCAGGAGGCCATCTGGCAGCGGGTGCGTGCCCACCACATCCTCCTTCCCCCTGTGTCCCTGCCTCCCCCACAGCACAGCGTCTGGTACCCAGACTAAAGGCTTCAGAAGTGTCTGTGGCGTGCACGGTGGCCCCAGCCCTCTGGAAACAGGCTTCTATTCTGAGCCAAAACACAGAGGAGCGCTCTTTATCCTTATTCGTGGCCCCAGTCACGCAAGAATGAATGACCCTCTTCCCCACAAGAGCCTCTGAACAGGACTCCTGGCTCCTGAGTTCCAGCCGCGTCCTTTCTGAGGTGCAAATCTGGCGGAGACCTGCTGCTGTCACACTCAGGAGCAACTGTCCCCTTCGGGCTGTCCCCAGCCTGGGCGCTTCTGGGCCTGGGCCCTGAGGGCTCTGGCTGCACTGGGCCCCGTTTCGGCCCCTGTGGAGCTGGCCTCACCCATCACTCTAGCCAGCCTCGTTCCATGAGGCCTTCTAAGGCCCCTTCCCCATTTTGGGGAGAGCCCCTTTGTGCCTCACCTCACCCTGGCGACAAGGCTGACATTAGTAAACTCACCTGTTCACAGGTCTGTTTCTCTTGGACTCTGGGCTCCTGCCAAGGGTCACGTTTTGTCTTAGTAACTCCAGGGCTCAGCACAGAGAAGAGATGAATGTTTGTGAAATGAATGAATCAATGAATGGAGATGAATGTATCTATGTGTACTCACGTGTGGGGATCGCCCTCCTCCTCAGGTGTACCTGGCCTTGGGCCTGACCCAGTCAGAGATCGATGAGTACTTCACTGGCCCTGCCTTCCTGGCCTGGGGGCGCATGGGCAACCTGCACACCTGGGGTGGCCCCCTGCCCCCCTCCTGGCACATCAAACAGCTTTACCTACAGGTAAAAGGACGGAGAACGAAAGGGGGCAGAATTGGAAAGTGCTAGAGAGTCATGGGCCAAGGAGGGCGGTATTTGGCCAGCCTCAGGGCTCTTAACTGGGCCTTGAGGGGAACTCTGTGTGCCCTGGGGGAGTGAGGACCTACGCCCTCAGGGCCATGCCTACCAGCTCCCCCTCCATTGTCCCCAGCATCGGATCCTGGACCGGATGCGCTCCTTCGGCATGACCCCAGTGTTACCTGCATTTGCAGGACATGTCCCCAAGGCTATCACCAGGTAAGGTTCCTCCCCCCACCCCCTGCTCGGCTCAGAGAGGAAATTTCTTCTTCCCTGCAAGACGTAATTAAAATAAAAACTGAAGTTCTGGATGTAGGCGTGGGCTTGATTCCTGGCTCTGCTACCGACTAGCAACATGAACTTGGACTCAGATTACATGACTGCTCTGTGCCTCCGTTTCCTTACTTGTCAAGTATATGTGGCTCGGCACAGTCTTCGCAAGTGGCACCTCTTATTTAGTGACACTTGGGGCGCGCCAGTCTTCTCTGTCCTTTCTGCTTCTCTGTGCTACCGACTCTTCCCCTGCTGTGACCGGAAAATTCCTCAAGGTCCAGCTGAGACCTCCCCTCCTTCAGGTAGCTTTGCTGGGACCCCCAGCATTGGTTACCACCTCCTTCATGCCCATGACAACCTGGTTCCCACGACTGTCACAGGGCTTAGTGCATGCTGCTGGCCTTACTGGCCACCCCTTCACCTCCCGCCTGGGTGGCCAGATCCTCATTCATACAGTCAGAAGACATTTGTCAGACAAGGCTCAGTGCTGGGTCCTGGGGATGCAGCGACAAAGGCGCGCGCTGCGCTCTGCTCCTGCTGGGTGACAGGTTGACAGGGGGAGACAGGGCAGGGATAAGGGCGGAATACACATGGGCCCACTTCTCTGTCTGGGCCGCCTCTGCGGGGAAGCCAGGGCTCAGCACTGGGCCAGATCTTGAAAAGCTGAATGTTGCTTGTTTCAGCCCGTGGGAGGGGGAGAGACAGCAGAAGCTTTTCCAGATGAGGTGAAACTCAAAGGAATAACCAGCTAGATAAGCAGGGAGGGAGGAGGAAAGGACTCCGGCCACAAGGCACAGCATGTGCAAAGGCACAGAGGCAGGAGAAACTGGGATGGGTTCCAGGAACTGCAGAGAAGCTAGTGAGCTGGCCGCGGATACCACATCAGCCTCCGGTAAATGTCTGGATTGCCCCCCGCCACTAGGGTGTTCCCTCAGGTCAATGTCACCCAGCTGGGCAGCTGGGGACACTTCAACTGCTCCTACTCCTGCTCCTTCCTCCTGGCTCCGGAAGATCCTCTATTCCCTATTATTGGGAGCCTCTTCCTGCGGGAACTGACCAAAGAGTTTGGCACGGACCACATCTACGGGGCCGACACTTTCAACGAGATGCAGCCCCCCTCCTCGGAGCCCTCCTACCTTGCCTCAGCCACAGCCTCTGTCTACCAGGCCATGGTCACAGGTTCGGTGCCAGGGGGAGGTGGGAAGGGGAGGCGTGGCACAGCTCGGTGGGGTGGGAAAAGAGACTGGGAACAACACCGTCGCACTGACTCACATCACCCGATGGTCTACCAAGTACTTGTGCACACACACACCATCTCATTTAATCACACTGTGGTGGAGAGGTGAGCTCTGGAGCCAGACAGCCTGCTCCAGCCCTGGCGCTGCCACTTCCTCCCTGCCAGTGCCTCAGTTGCCTCGTCTGTAGAGTGAGGCTCCCTCGTAAGTAGAATGATGCCTGGCCCAGAGTAAAGTCACTAAGTGCTGGCCATTGAAAACGTTCTGTTTGGCCTCTGCCTCCGAGCTGAGGTAGGTAACACGGGCCAGAGGTTAGGGGATGTGTTCAAAGCCGGTGGATGCTCCTCCTGGGGCACAGATGTGAACCCAGTGCTCCTTCCTGCCACTTGCAGGGGTGGGGCAGAGAGGGGCCAGGTCGGGAATGGCCGGGGGGGGGGGGGGGGTAGGGCTGGGTGGGCTGTGTGTCAGCCAGGAAGGGAACCCGTTGGCTCCGGCTTCCTTGAGAGTGAGCGCCTGCTCCAAGCGTGATCCAGGACTGGCGGCATCAGCATCACCCCAGAGCCTGTCAGGTCTGCAGATTCTCCTGAATCAGAATGACTTGCGCTTGGGCCCAGGAATCCGTTTTAGCCAGCCTTCTGGGTAATTCTGATGCTTCATAAAGCTGGACAACACTGGCCTGGAGCTTCTAGCTGGGAGGAGGAGCTTCTAGATGGGAAGGCTGTGTGAATGCTGTGCCCCGTGGGCCGGGGGTGACGGGAAGGAGTGTCCCGTGATAGAGTCATTCAACTTCTCTGGACCTGTTTCCTCATCTGTAGAATGGGGTGAATGTTCCCCTGCCCCGTCTCCTCTCATCAGCCCTCTTCTCTGTCTCTCCACCCCTGCCCCAACCACAGTGGACCCTGACGCCGTGTGGCTGCTCCAAGGTTGGCTTTTCCAGCACCAGCCCCAGTTCTGGGGGCCTGCCCAGGTGAGCGCCGTGCTGGGGGCCGTACCCCGTGGCCGCCTCTTGGTTCTGGACCTGTTTGCTGAGAGCCAGCCTGTGTACATCCGTACAGCCTCCTTCCAGGGCCAGCCCTTTATTTGGTGCATGCTGCATAACTTTGGGGGCAACCACGGTCTGTTCGGGGCCCTGGAGGCCGTGAACCGAGGTCCTGCCGCTGCCCGCCTCTTCCCCAATTCCACCATGGTAGGTACAGGCATGGCCCCGGAGGGTATTGGCCAGAACGAAGTGGTCTATGCCCTGATGGCAGAGCTGGGCTGGCGGAAGGACCCAGTGGCAGATTTGGAGGCCTGGGTGACTGGTTTTGCGGCCCGTCGGTATGGGGTCTCCCACGGAAATACGGAGGCCGCCTGGAGGCTACTTCTCAGGAGCGTCTACAACTGCTCTGGTGAGGCCTGCAGTGGGCACAATCGCAGCCCCCTGGTCAGGAGGCCGTCCCTGAAGATGACTACCACTGTCTGGTACAATCGATCAGATGTGTTTGAGGCCTGGCGGCTGCTGCTAACAACCACTCCCAGCCTGGCCACTAGCCCCACCTTCCGCTACGACCTGCTGGACGTCACTCGCCAGGCGGCCCAGGAGCTGGTCAGCTTGTACTATGGGGAGGCGAGGACGGCCTACCTGAACAAGGAGCTGGTTCCCCTGCTGAGGGCGGCGGGCATCCTGGTCTACGAGCTTCTGCCCTCGCTGGACAAGGTGCTGGCTAGTGACAGCCGCTTCCTGCTGGGCAGTTGGCTGGAGCAGGCCCGGGCAGCGGCCGTCAGTGAGGCCGAGGCCCATTTCTATGAGCAGAACAGCCGCTACCAGCTGACCCTGTGGGGGCCCGAGGGCAATATCCTGGACTACGCGAACAAGCAGCTGGCGGGGCTGGTGGCTGACTACTATACCCCGCGCTGGCGGCTCTTCATGGAGATGCTGGTGGAGAGCCTGGTCCGAGGCGTTCCCTTCCAACAGCACCAGTTTGACCAGAATGCCTTCCAGCTGGAGCAGACCTTTGTCCTCAGCACACAAAGGTATCCTAGCCAGCCCCACGGTGACACTGTGGACCTGGCCAAAAAGCTCTTCCTCAGATATTATCCCCGGTTGGTGGCTGGCTCCTTGTGACCGATTAACCACCCCCTGGGCGGCGTTCTTCCCGAATTCCGGGCCTGGGCAGGTTCCCAGGGCCTGGAGCTAGGCAAGCATCACAGGAGGGCCCCAGGCCTGGACAGAGGAACTCAAGGCCCGCTGGGGGACCAAGCCTGGGAACTGCAGAGGGAGGTGAGCTGCTCTCCTCCCCCACTCCAAATTTGGGATCAAAGTACTGTTTTAATACGACTTAATAAACTGGTGAATCGCCTGGGCCTATCTGTCCAAACGTCACTACTGAGATGGCTGGGAGGACTCCCGGCTACAGCATGGACACTGGTGTGGATGCCATTTCCCCCTGCCCCCTTGCCTCAGCCTCCCTGTACATAATACTGACACCTGACCTTGGAACTGATAATGCCCTCCCCAAAATGTATACTTTCACACCCTCAGCAGCAAACTTTGGAACCTATCGTTGTCCCTATGGGACAGAGGCACACACAGGGGAAGGGTGCCCAGGGCACTCAGTGCCCACAGGCGAGCCCACATCTGCTTGCAAACTTTGCCCTCCCTCTGGCCGGTAGCTGAAGAAGGGGTATGCCCAGGAGTGGCCTCAGCTCTGCTTTGACCAAGATAAAAGGTGGGGAGAGCAGGCCCCAGACTGGCGGGAGGGCTCAGCCTTGAGATTATGCTGGAGACACAACAAGGGGTGGGCATGCCCTAGGCGGGTCAGAGCAGGGGCTCTCGAGCTCAGAGACCCAAGCCTTGCATTCCCGGCGCCCCTCCGAGCTCCTCTCCCCATGGACCGCACTGTGGTGCTCATCACGGGCTGCTCCTCCGGCATCGGCCTGCACCTGGCTCTGCGTCTGGCATCCGACCCCTCCCGGAGATTCAAAGGTATATGAGGGGCTGGGACAGAAAGGAGCAGTCGCTAGCCCAAGGAGACCCAGGTAGGGGTAAGCAGGGAATTCAGATCCTTGTCTTCTCCCTGAACCTCCAGTGTATGCCACGCTGCGGGACCTGAGGGCGCAGGGCCCGCTGCGGGAGGCGGCCCAGTCCCGAGGGTGCCCTCCTGGCTCCCTGGAGATGTTGCAGCTGGATGTGAGGGACGCAGATTCCGTGGCCGCTGCCCGGGCACGCGTGACCGAGGGCCGCGTGGACGTGCTGGGTGAGCCTCCCCGCAGCACGTATGCAGGAACCTTCCCCACCCTATGTCCAAACCAAAATGTCCTGAGGCCCCGGGAACTCAAGGGGACCGGCTGGGTCTGAGGAAGGCGAGGCAGGTGGGGTTCGGCGTCTCTTCCCGCAGTGTGTAATGCGGGCCGGGGCCTGCTCGGGCCGCTGGAGGTGCAGGAGGCTGGCGCCGTCGGGTCTGTGCTGGACGTGAACGTGGCAGGGACGGTGCGGACACTGCAGGCCTTCCTGCCGGACATGAAGCGCCGCCGCTCGGGACGCGTATTGGTGACGGGGAGCATGGGTGGCTTGATGGGTGCGTGGAATGGGGGAGGGCCAGCGGGAGGGGTGGGGCCTGGTGACAGTGCCAGGGGCTACAGTGGGCTCCGGGCGCCTCCAAAAGCTTCATCTCCCCTGGAAGGGCTGCCATTCAACGCCGTTTACTGCGCCAGCAAGTTTGCGATCGAAGGTCTATGCGAGAGTTTGGCGGTTCTGCTGCCGCCCTTCGGGGTCCAGTGAGTCACCGCCCCACCCCCAGAGCCCTCTGAACCCTGATTTTGGGAACCCCAGGACCCTGACCTGTTGGAGCCACTCTCAGCTGGTCCCTCTCCACTGCGGCTCACATTTGTTGTGTGCCAGGCGCAGCACTGGGCACTTGGCACTCGTTATCTCACTTCCGCCACCCAGCTGGGAAACGGAGGCCCAAAGAGGTTAGGTGACTGGCCCAAGGTCACACAGCTGAAGGGAGCCTGCCAGGTTAGAATTCTGACACACGGCTCCCTCACACTCCGGGGGGCCTTTCCCGCTGTAAGCCGCTTTTCAAACGCTCCCGAGGCCCACGCGCAGACCCCTTCCCGCCCGCCCCGCCCGCCTAGTCCGGCTGCTTACTGCGCCCCCGCCCACCCGCCGCTCAATGCCCGCAGCGTGAGCCTCATCGAGTGCGGCCCGGTGCGCACCGCCTTCCAGGAGAAGCTGGAGGGCGGCCCGGGCGGAGCGCTGGACGGCGCGGACGCCGAGACCCGCGACCTCTTCTCCCGCTACCAGCGCCATCTGGAGCGGATCTTCCACGAGGCGGCGCAGGACCCGGAGGAGGTGACCGAGGTAGGCGCCGGGCGCGGCCCTGGGAGCACGAACGGCGCGTGGGGGTTGGCGGCCAGCCCCAGCCAAGCGCCTCCTCCCGCCGCCCCAGGTCTTCCTCGCCGCGCTGCGCGCCCCACGCCCCGCGCTGCGCTACTTCAGCACGGAACGCTTCCTGCCCCTGGTGCGCATGCGTCTCACCGACCCCAGCGGCCGCAGCTACGTCGCCGCCATGCACCGCGCGGTGTTCGCCGACGACCCCGCCGAGGAGTCCGCTGCCGACCTGGGCGGCCCCGCGCTCGGCGCTCCTCCCGCCGCCCCGCAATAAAGGCTTGGCCCGCCGCTGTCTGCCGCGCCCTCCTTTGCGACCCCAGGGGCGCGCGGTTCTGGTGGGAGGGGGGGGGGGTGGGGGGGGGACGTGTGCGACAGGCGGCGCGTGCAGCGGGTGGGTGATCTGGAAAGACCGTGGCTAGCCCGGGTTATACCAACGCGGAAAGCGAGGCCCAGAAAGAGGAAGGAGCTAGCCCACCGAGGGGCGAGGTCGAGAGTGATTCCTGGATTCCCGCAGGGTGTCTGCAGCAAGAGTGAGGCCGACCTGGGAAGGAGGAGAGTCCTTTTGTGATTTGGCCCCCACTAGTCAGGAGACTTCAGGCAAGGGCCTTATCCTGAGTCTGTTCTCTTAACTGTAAAATGGGTATAAGACCTATGTCATGGGTTGTATGAAGGGTTGAGATAATTCCTGGAAGTGCTGGGAAGGAGGTTTTAATAGCAGGCACCGCTATTACCGCTACTCTTAGTGGTGTTACTATTATGCGTTCGTGTGCAGAAGCCCGATGTGTAGAGAAGACACAGGCCAAGTGAGTTATAAGGCTACAGCTCCACACATCCTCCTCCGTGTCCCCTGCCCTAGACAGAACTCAGCTGGAGGGATCACCACCAGCCCAGAAGCTGCCACTCACCAGGAGGTTCAGCTAAGGCTCCAGGGCAGGCTGGCCTGCCCAATGGGCTATCCTCCTTCCTGAAGCCAGGGGCAGAAGCCAGAGAAAGGGCTTGCAGGGTTGTGGGGTCAATTTCCTGCTAACTTCCCGAGAAGTAGTGTGCTGAAGAAGGGGTGAACAGGGAGGGTACTTGATGAGGAGGGTGTGGGTAGAGGACAGGGGTAGGGGTGCCTAAGAGATGGGGGAGAGGGACGGAAATGACTACTTGGAATGGGCAGGGCCATGGCTACAGAGATTTTGGGAAGCCAGAATAGAGGGGAAACTGCTGGGGGGTTGTTTGGAACCTGGGGGGAGGGGAAGGAGGTACAGCATCTGGACCTGCCACTACCCCCGGGTAGCCATCCACTCTGGGCGTTGGACTGCTGGCTACTCCTGGGACAGGGGGCCTCAGCCAGCTCATCCCTGCTGTCTCCCTGCCCTGATGGCCCATATGGTTCTGCTGTGCCTTCAGGATCCAGAAAGGCCACCAGAAGGGGAGAGGGCCAAGATGGCATGAATCTCTGAGACCTGCTCTCAGAGCCCAGCTCTTGTCCCCCAGTCTGTTCCTTTGCACCCCAGTGTGAGTGTGTGTGTGTGTGTGTGTGTATGCATACACTCACAAGGTCGCACCCTGGGGTGGGGATGCAATGATGAGAAAGGCAAAGTGGGACCCCTCCATGAATTTACATTCATAATGTTTTTAAAGATATTATTTTTTTAATTAAATTTAATTTTTTTAATGTTTATTTTGAGAGAGAGCGAGCGAGCCTGTGAGCAAGGGAGGGGCAGAGAGAGAGAATCTCAAGCAGGCTCCTTGCTATCAGCACACAGCCCGACTTGGAGATCGGGGCTTGATTTCAGGAACCATGAGATCATGACCTGAGCCGAAATAGAGAGTCAGACACTTAACCAACTGAGCCACCCAGGTGCCCCAAAGATTTTAAGTAATCTCTGTACCCAACGTGGGGCTCGAACCCTCAACCTCAATCAAGATCAGGAATCACACACTCCACCAACCGAGCCAGCCAGGTGTCTCAATTACATTCATACTTTTTTTTTTTAATGTTTATTTATTTATTTTTGAGGGGGAGAGAGAGTGAGAGGAAAACACAGAATACGAAGCAGGCTCCAGGCTCTGAGCTGTCAGCACAGAGCCCGATGCGGGGCTCGAGCTCACAGACCACTAGATCATGACCTAAGCCAAAGTCAGACGCCTAACTGACTGAGCCACCCAGGCGCCCCACATTCATACTCTTAATAGTCTCCTGCAGTCCCATGACTTCGAGGACTGTTTAGGCACCCATGAGCCTCACCAAAGTCTCCAATATCTCCAACTGTATTGCTTCCCCAAATTCCAGACACACATCAACTTCCTACTCAACAGCTCCACTTGATCCCTAATAAACTTAATGTGTCCAAACGCAAGTTCTGATTTCCAGATCTCCCACTGCTCCTGCCCCAGTCTTCCCCACTTCAGTACCCGACAACTCCACTCTTCCTTCTTGCCCATCCCTCAACCAACGCATCAGCAAATACCCTCAGTCTTCAAAGACTGGAAGATATTTTGGAATACTCTGGAAATCACTCCGGTCTATGCACTCTGGTCTACCATCACCGCACCTGGATTATTGCAGCTGTTTCCTAACTGGTTGCCTTGATGCAACCCATGCCCACCAAGTAAAACTTCCACAGAACAGCCAGAATGATCTTTTAAAAATGAAAGTTATTCCATGTCTGTGCTTAAAACACCTCCTGTGGCTTTCTAAGTAAAATCTGAGTCTTTTCTCCAAGACCTCCAACACATTCTTTGATCTGGCCCCCACCTCCTTTCTGACCCTATCTTTCATCACTTACCATCATCTGATTCAGCCCTACTGGCTTTCTGCCCCAGGGCCTTTGAACTGGCTATTCCTTCTATCTGGTACAGTTTCCCTAATCTCTGATTCTTCTCTTCCTTCAGGTCTTTCCCTGGACGACCTTATCTAAAGTAGCATTCCCTACCCGCCCCTCCCACGCCAGTTATAGTTCCCTTACCCTGTTTCATTTTTCTTCATAGCGCTTATCACCACTGGATGTGTCAGAGATTTATTTATTGACCTGCTGACTTTATTGTTACACATTTATCTATAACTTTCACCACCCTATCCCAAGACACATAGGAACTTAAGCTCCAGGGCAGCTCGTTGGTTTGTTTTGTTCACTGGTTGATCCCTTATACCTAGAACCATTCCTGTTCATGGGAGGCACTAAATCCACATTTACTGAATAAAAGTGACTGTTGGTTCACAACCTACAAGTTCCCTGGGTGAAATCTGAAACTGGCTCCCATACACAGAGGTCAAGGAGAGACCAAAGAAAGAGGCAGAGCACTCCAGATTGGGAGGTGGGGGTTTTAATTAGCAAGGGAACTGACATATGAGACTTGTCCTGGGCGACTACAAGACAAGTGGGTCTCTGCACTTGCCCACCAGAATCTTAATAGTTTATGTAGAGGCCTTAAATAGGTTCCGCCACATATACCATCCAGATGGTCTCGACGACACATTGCTCTCTCAAAGCTACTGCTGTGGGAATAGTGTATACTAAGGACAGCCTTCAATTGCCCAGGGCCAGCTTGAGGGTCAGCTGGCACTCACATCTCCAACAGTGACTCTGTGAGATTGCGCCCAGGTGTTTCAGGGCATTTCCTGAGAGGCTGCAGTTTGCTTCTTCATGTGGGGTCCTCTCTTTAAAATCCAACCTAAGTTGTCTCCTGTCTGAAGCTGGCTTCAACGCCTTTGTGGCTCTATAACTCTTCCAATCCTTGACTCCAGGGGCAGATCCAGGCTCTGTGGGGCCAGAGGCTTATACACCTTTGGGACGTCTCTATTGATTTTATTTTCTTTTTTAAGATTTTATTTTTAAGTAATCTCTACACCCAATGTGGGGATTCTAACTTACAACCCTCAGATCAAGGGTCGCATGCTCCACCAGTTAAGCCAGCCAGGTGCCCCTTGGGACACCTCTTTAAGAATACAAAAAAGGGGGCACCTGGGTGGCTCAGTCAGTTAAGTGTCGGAATCTTGATTTCGGCTCAGGTCACGATCTCATGGTACCTGGGTTCGAGCCCACATGTGGGGCTTCGAGCTGACAGCTCAGAGCCTGCCTCGAATTCTCTCTCTCTCCCTCTCCCTTTCTGCCTCTCCCTCACTGGTGCTCTCTCGCGCTTTCAAAAAATAAATAAACTTAAAGAATTTTAAAAACTCCACATAACTATGAAAATGAGCATTTGCTTAGTTTGGGGAAATAAACCACAGCACGATACTGGAATCTTGGGAGATTGGTTTCCCTCCCTCTTGAGATCTCTGTGAACAATGTACTTGAAATATTTCCTGACGGCAACCTGGTTTCCTCTCTGCACAGAGACTACCGACTGCAGCCTTTCCAGCCCTATTGGCCTCACAGTAAACCCTTGACACTAGGTCTCCCTCCTTCCTCCCCTTCTCTCCTGTCTGAAGACCATCCTCTGGCAACTCTACCCAGCTGCCATGCAGAACTCTCCTCCTCCTCCCTCCCTCAAACTGGTTCTGAGTGGTGTGGAGAGCATCCCACGGAGCCATAAGACCAGGCCTCTGTCATTACTTCCTCGTATGTCCTTGGAACATAGAGGGCCTCAGTTTCCCCAACTGTGAAATGGGGACTTGGACAGAGTTGCCCTGTGGCTTCCCACAAGAGGATCCTTGGAGTGGATGGGCACCAGGAGGGTTCCAGGGACTCTGAGTCCTGGGGCTCCCACCTCCGTCCCTGTAATTTATTTCTTTTAATGTTTATATTTATTTTGAGAGAGAGAGAGAGAGAGAGAGAGAGAGACAGTGCGAGTGGGGAAAGGACAGAGAGAGAGAGGGAGAAAGAGAATCCCAAGCAGGCTCCATCCACACTGTCAGCACGGATCCAGATGTGGGGCTTGAACTCACAAACCGTGAGATCATGACCTGAGCCAAAATCAAGAGTCCCACGCTCAACCGACTGAGCCACCCAGGTGCTATGTCCTATAACTTACTAAGAGGAAACTCAGGTGTGTGTTCTGCCTTCGCCGCTATCTCCAGGGTAACCAGGCTGAAGCCATTCTCTGCTGTCAGGGTCAAAAGGGCATCCGTGAAATCGGCTTTCAGGTCCGCCTCGCCCTCCACCAACTGACCTGGGAATTGTTGAGATCTGGAAATAAATAGCTTCACCTGCTCCCCCAGCCTCCGAGCTCCGCCCCACCTCCTCAGCAGGACACGCCCTACTCCTTACAAAATCTCGCGAGGTTCCCGAACCTAGTAAATACTTTGGCCTTTCTGCCGTTCCGTAGCTCGGGGCCGCAGGCGCTGAACTACTGTTTCCGGGTCGCAGCCAGGTAAGGCTCCGCGGCGGCCCTAGCGGAACCTAAGCCCAGAGGTCTCAGTAAGTAGAAGACCGCTCAGAGCCTGAGTGTTTCCCTCTAGTGTTCTCCTTTGATTCCTTTAAGACCCTGGTACAGCCTGGCAGCAGGGCCCAGGATTTCTGGATTCCCAACCCTATGACTCAGGGGCTTTTGTCCAGTTTCCCTGCTCAGGATTTGGATTCAGTTCAGCTGTTCACCGCTCCGTCTGAGAGATGTGGAAACCGGGGCTTAGCGCATAGCCCCGAGGCCCCGTGCCCTCCCCCGGGTTCCTCTGGATCAGCACTGAGACCCCGTCCCTGCGCCAGGTCCCCTCTCCTGGGCCTTCGGCCTCAGCCACATAACCCCTCGGTCACCCACGCCTCGTCTTCCTGGCTGTCCGCAGGCCTGGGCAGCATGGCCGTATTCCGGTCGGGCCTCCTGGTGCTGACGACGCCGCTCGCCTCCCTGGCCCCTCGCCTGGCCCCCATCCTGACCTCGGCGGCCCGGCTGGTGAATCACACGCTCTACGTACACCTACAGCCGGGCATGAGCCTGGGGGGCCCGGCCCAGCCCCAGTCCAGCCTCGTGCAGGCCACGTTTGAGGTCCTGGATTTCATCACGCACCTCTACGCTGGCGCCGATGTCCACAGGCACCTGGATGTCAGAGTTCTGCTGACCAATATAGGAGCCAAGAGCGCCTTTCTCCCTCCCCTTCCCAGCTCAGTCCAGAACCTGGCCCACCCACCGGAAGTGGTGCTCACTGACTTCCAGACACTGGATGGGAGCCAGTACAACCCGGTCAAACAACAGCTAGAGCGTTATGCCACCAGCTGCTACAGTTGTTGTCCCCAGCTGGCTTCGGTGCTGCTATACCCCGATTATGGGCCCGGAGAGCTGTCTGTGGAGTCCCTGGATGTCCCCTTACCATCCACCATCAGGCCAGCCTCTCCCGTGGCCAGGTCTCCAAAGCAGCCAGTGCGTGGCTACCACCGTGGGGCTGTGGGTGGCACGTTTGACCGCCTGCACAATGCCCACAAGGTGTTGCTCAGTGTTGCGTGCATCCTGGCTCAGGAGCAGCTTGTGGTGGGAGTAGCGGACAAAGACCTGTTGAAGAGTGAGTGAGAGATACTCTGGAGTAGAGCAGGGGAGGACCCTCAAAACTCCTTAACCTTGCCCCCAGTGCCAAGACTGAGGAGGGGGGGGGAGCATCCTTTACTTCCCACCCCTCCCGTATGTAACAGCACCTGGCACCCAGTGGGTGTTAAGGAAACTATGTTAAACGAACAAGTGCAGCTTTCTCCGTGTGTAATCTACTCACCACTCAAATCAGAATTTCCCCAAATGTGGAACTAAGGAAATCTGTACTTTTGAGAAGTTCTCCGGGTCATGAACCCTAAAGATTGAGACCCTGGGAGTAAATGGATGAGTGGGTTGTGGGTTGTAGGTAGTGTGTTAGGGCTACAGCAAGAGGAGACTCGTGGTTGGGGTGGTTCTTGGAATTCTCCATCTGACTCTGATGCTCCCTGGCACTGCTCATTTCTAGACACATGCCAGCCCCTGCCATGACTGTCGTGCTTGCTGGCTGCCCCCTCTTCACTGCTCCCCTGACATACAGCACTTCCCAGCTTAGCCCTTTCTTCCTGCCACCCACCCCCCTCTGGAGATTGGATGCTTAGGGATAGTCTTCCCCAAACTTGACTATACCTTTCCTCCCCAGTAAAAAGATCTCACTGGGCTCCTTCCCCAGGCAAATTGCTCCCTGAGCTGCTCCAACCCTACACAGAACGCGTGGAACATCTGAGTGAGTTCCTGGTGGACATCAAGCCCTCCTTGACTTTTGATATCACCCCCCTGCTGGATCCCTATGGGCCCGCTGGCTCTAACCCCTCCTTGGAGTTCCTGGTGGTCAGCGAGGAGACCTATCGTGGGGGGATGGCCGTCAACCGCTTCCGTCTTGAGAATGTAACCCCTGAGGGAGACTGGCAGAGGGAGTGGATGGGGCTGGGGAAGGCCATGTAGGGGGCTGTTGGAAGTACCGTGACCCTAGAGGAGGGAAGAGAGGACTTGGGGTGGTGAGGAAGAGGCGAGAAGGAACTGTTTCCCAGCTTGCCCTTGGAGGCAGGCTCTACCTCTGGGGAGGATAAGGGGGCAGCTCAGATGTCATTGTCCTCCTGCCCCTCGTTCCCTCTCCTCACCCCTCCTCTTTAACCTCAGGGTCTGGAGGAGCTTGCCTTGTACCAGATCCAGCTGCTGAAGGACCCAAACCATACAGACAATGAAGAGGACAAAGTCAGTTCCTCCACCTTCCGCCAACGAATGCTGGGAAAGCTGCTTCGGCCTCCATATGTATGCCTGCCCTCTCTCTCCTCTGCTTGGGTGGGCTGGAAATGCTGGAGAGTAGACTGAAGATTTCAGTCTCAAGCATGAGTCTGAAGACCCTAGTAACTGGGGTTCCCTCTCCTCTACCTCCAGAAGAGGCCCGAACTCCCCACACAGCTCTACGTGATTGGACTGACGGGCATCAGTGGCTCTGGGAAGAGCTCAGTAGCTCAGCGGCTTAAGGGCCTGGGGGCGTTTGTCATCGACAGTGACCACCTGGGCCATCGGGCCTACGCCCCAGGGGGTCCTGCCTACCAGCCTGTTGTGGAAGCCTTTGGAGCAGGTAATGCCTGGGGAGGGCTAGAAGTGGCCTGAAAAGTGAGGGGATGGCCTGGCCTCCTTGCCCAGTCCTGTGTCTCTCGTCCAGATATTCTCCATAAAGATGGCATTATCAACAGGAAGGTCCTAGGCAGCCGGGTGTTTGGGAACAAGGTAAGCACGCTTCTCTCCAAGGACTCCTCAGCTGCTACTAGAACCAGCGGTTGGGACTGAATGGACCTTTCTGGTCTGGTTTAGAGTGCGTTTCCACTCATCTGTTCCCCACCACCTCCTCTCTCGGGCTGGCTCCATCTCCAAGGGAAGGTAAATCGCCTGCTTCCTCTGTTCCCCTCCTCAGAAGCAGCTGAAGATACTCACGGATATTGTGTGGCCAATTATCGCAAAACTGGCTCGAGAGGAGATGAACCAGGCTGTGGCTGAGGGTGAGTTGGAGGGTTGATGGGAGGAGCCAAGGGGGACATTAAGCAGATTCTCCTCCTAGGAGCTTCCTCACCCCAAGCCAGACCCTCCACTTCCTTGGGACTAGGCTTCACCGGCTCTCTGGTGGCAAGTGGCAGTGTGCTGCTGGCAGTGACTGGGGTCTCCCCGCAGGAAAACATGTGTGCGTGATTGATGCCGCCCTGCTGCTTGAAGCCGGCTGGCAGAACATGGTGCATGAGGTGTGGACCGTTGTCATCCCTGAGACTGAGGTATCTGGACCCGTCTCTCACCCCATCCCCACTGCACACCGCAGCCCGCTCTGAGCCAGTGGGCTGACCGATGCCTTCTCCGTGCCCAGGCTATACGACGCATTGTGGAGAGGGATGGCCTGAGTGAAGCTGCAGCTCAGAGCCGGTTGCAGAGCCAGATGAGTGGGCAACAGCTCGTGGACCAGAGCCACGTGGTGCTGAGCACCCTATGGGAACCGCATGTTACGCAATGCCAGGTTGGTGCCCGGGAAAGGGCTGGGTTGTAGGGAAGGAGTCTCCGGTGGGTGCCTGCCTGACTCTGTCTTCTCTTCCTCCTGACACTCTGTCCTGCCCAAAGGTGGAGAAAGCTTGGGCTCTCTTGCAGAAGCGCATCTCCCAGACGCCGTAAGGCCCATGGCTGACAATGTGTTCTCCTTGGGGCCACAGTGGCCCTGGAGCTGCCCAGAGATTCAGCGGTGAGGAGGAATGGGGGCCTGGGTGCTCGTCCTAGCTTGGGCCTAGAGACTCTGAACCAGACTGGGAAGGGCAAGGCTGGGCCTGGTGGACACAGGAAGTCTACCCAGCTTGCTGGTGTTTGGCCATCGCTGAGGATGCGACTCAGAGGGGAGCAGGCCCCTCTGGCATTTTGTGCCTACTCTTGCCCACAGTGTCTGTGAAACCCTCGGCCCACTGCGGCCAGGGCAAACACTGGAACTTGTAACAATTAAAGGTGAATGTTGCCAGGTGCTGCCTGTATGTCTGCGTCCTGCCCCAATGCCTCTAGGTATCTTTCTTTGGAAGCCTTGAGCTGGAAGCCTGGAGTGCAGTGGTTCTGAGCATAGCTTTTGCAGCTAGCCAGATTGAGGTCAGCCTTGACCCCATCGCTGACTAGCTGTCTGCTTTGGGAGAAGCTACAGACTTTCTAGGTTCCTCGGTTTCTGTATCTGTGAAGAGGCTTAACTGGGCTAACGGGCTCTTTGAAAGCGTTTCTTCCACTGGTCTCCTGCCAGGTACCAGGCTACGTGTTGGAGGACCGGCCTTCCACGAGCCAGGCGGGGCCTCCGGCCTCACGGACCTGGCAGCCGTGCTGGGTGGGCCGAGGGGGCCAGGACTGCAGGGCCGGCAGGGTGGGGTTGGACACAAGTCCCTGGAAGCCGCGGGTCCAGCACAGCGCGTGCACACAACTCTCGGAAATACTACTTGGACGAGCCTTTGCGGGGACTCCATTTTACAGAATGTGCGTCATGTCGCGGTGTGGGCAAGTGAGGACAACGTCTGTGTCAGCCCCGACACCAGTCTCCGCAGCTCCTGACTCTCGGTTTCAGAGTTTTCCGGGTGCGCATGCGCGGGCCGTGCCCCGCCCTCCGCCTCTCATTCGTGGGTTGGTGGGTTTGGGTCACGTGGAAGTGCCTCGCCTCTTCCTCGCGGCAGGGGGCCCGCCCGCTGGCTGGTTTCCGGTTCGGTGGGTTGGAGATGACGGAGCCGGTCGCCTCTCCGGACGACCCCTGGGTCAAGGCAAGCCCCGCGGGCGCGCACGCCGGCGAGGGGAGGGCGGGTCGGGCTCATGCACGTGGGGGGTCCCGAAGACTAGGGGATTCCCTGCAGTCCCCAAAGGTCCCCCCGCCCTCCGGGCCCTGGGGCTGCAGAGAAGACAGCCCTCACCCTGCGCGTGCCAAGGTGGGGAGACAAGTGAGGCGTGTGTGCACGAATGTGAGGGGACTGGGCTTGCGGGGGGGGGGGGGGACGGTGGAGGAGGGAGGGGGTGGGGGCGGAGGGGCGGTGCTCCTATGGCCTATCTGCTTACTGCTATCGGGGCAATCCTGCAAACCCCTGCGCACCCCAGGCGCGCGCGCGTGCGTGTGTGTGTGTGTGTGTGTGTGTGTGTGTGTAAGTCTAAGTGAACGTACATGCGTGCATCCTGCTATTGCCTGCGCTCTCGGGGTGGGGGTGGGGTGTTGGGGCGGGTAGAGGTGTGTGTGGTAGGGGTGTATGGTGTGTGTACGAGTGCGCACGCGCTCAGAGTGAGAGGAGGTGCCCAGTCCCGGGCGGAGGTCTGATGAGCTCCTTTGCTTGGTGTCACAGGTGGAGTATGCCTACAGTGACAACAGCCTGGACCCCGGTGAGTACCTCTCCCACGGTCTCTAGCTCCCTGGTGACACTCCTGCCACAGTCCTGTGGATTCCCGTGGTCTTGCCAGCCACACCTGAGCACAGTCCACTGTCCCTGAGCGGAGTTCCTGCCCTGAGACAATGAGGGAGGAGCTGCATAAGGGGCAGGAAGCATAAGGGTATAATTCCTGCTGCTCTGAAACAAGGAAATGATGAAAATAGTGGGAGCTAGCCATTCTGTCACCCTCGTTGTGCCTAGATGCCACTTTGTGAACCGGTGGTATCATTGCAGGCCCCTGGAGCAGCAGAGACACCAGAGACAGGAGCACTGTGGTGGGGCACAGCAGGAAGTGGATGACCCAATATGGGTAGCTTTTGGGTTGAAAGGGAGAGGTCAGCATTTAAGGATCAGGAAGCCATTGTACACACAGGTGTCTGAAGGTCTAACAGTGTCCTCCTGTCCTACCCCTTAGTGATTGGGACCTCTCTTTTACAGGGCTTTTTGTAGAAAGTACCCGAAAGGGGAGTGTAGTGTCCAGAGCTAATAGCATCGGTTCCACCAGTGCCTCTTCTGTCCCCAATACAGGTAGGCAGCAACATGCCCCCACCTGGGGGGGCTCAGATATACCATCATTTTAGTATATTTCCTAGACAGGAAGCTCCAGTCATCCACACGGGGGTGCTGGAGGCCTAGCGTTAGACACAGGGTCTCACCATCTTTCACCTCATCTAGAATATTAGACGGTTCTGTCCGTTTGCTGTCTCTGAGCACCAGTTTTTTCTTCCCCACTGGGGCAAGGTGGGTTAGCTGGGCCCACTGGGCTTCAAAATGACCTCTTCCTGCCCCCAACTTTGAGCGTAGATGATGAGGACAGTGATTACCACCAGGAGTCCTACAAGGAGTCCTACAAGGACCGGCGGCGGCGAGCACATACTCAGGCTGAGCAGAAGAGGAGAGACGCCATCAAGGTGACTGGGGAGGCCTATACCTCAGCCAATGCAGGAGGGCCCTGTGTATTTCAGATCTACCCTGCCCTCATCAGTCCCCAGCATCCTTGGTGGCAGCTGCTCTAGTCCCCGGATATGAACACCTCCTTTTTTCTAGTCCCCTACCCCTTTGAGTTTGTGAGCATGGAACTTGGGTTCACAGAAAGTTTTGTGCCAGTTTGCCTGAATCCCTTGGAGTTAAGGAACCCTTGTTTTCCCTCCTGTCTCCACAGAGAGGCTATGATGACCTCCAGACCATCGTCCCCACCTGCCAGCAGCAGGACTTCTCCATTGGCTCCCAAAAGCTCAGCAAAGCCATCGTTCTACAGAAGAGTATGGCCAGGGAGAGCACTGGGAGTGGTTGGGGCCAGTGGTGCTGTGAGGAGGCCAGAGCCTTACACTCACTTTCGGCCTGGCCCCGGTGGGCTGATTATAATGGGAGAGTTGAGGAAAGGGAGGAAGGGGAAACAAAGTAAACCTTGTCCTTCTGGCTGAGACATCCTCTGTGCCCACCCTCACTGCAGCTATTGACTACATCCAGTTTTTGCACAAGGAGAAGAAAAAGCAGGAGGAGGAGGTGTCCATGCTACGCAAGGACGTCACGGCCCTAAAGATCATGAAAGTGTAAGGGGGGGGGGGGGATGCTGAGCTCGGGGAGCCAGGGCTTCTGAGGGGACTTTGAAGCTGACTTCAGTTCATACCTTTCTCTTGTTCAAAGGCCACATCAGATAATCTCATTCCTGTAGGTGGCTACTTAGGGGTAGGACTCTGCACCCCAACAGTCCCTGATACCTAGCAGATACTCAAAGTGCCTGTGGGATTAGCGAGGGGTAGAGAGAGGGGTCACCCATTTCTGTCCCAGCAGCTCTCCGGGAACCCCTTCCCGGGGCCGGGGGAGTACATAGGGTGACCTGAGCTGCTATAGCACCTTAGCCCTGTCCTACTCGCTTTCAGGAACTATGAGCAGATTGTGAAGGCACACCAGGACAACCCCCATGAGGGAGAAGACCAGGTCTCTGACCAAGTCAAGTTCAATGTGTTTCAAGGCATCATGGACTCACTGTTCCAGTCCTTCAATGCCTCTATCTCCGTGGCCAGTTTCCAGGAGCTGTCAGCCTGTGTCTTCAGCTGGATTGAGGAGCACTGTAAGCCTCAGGTATGGGGCAGCAGTGGTCAAGGGGTGCGGATTTTCTGTCTTCCTTCAGGCCAAGTGACCCAAGTCCTAATTTGTTCAGAGAGGGAAGGTGGCAACTTTTAGGTTTCTGGAGGGTCTCTTCTTTGCTTCCTGGCCCACATTTTCCTGTTAAGGTTTCATTTGGCAAGAATGATGTGGGCACTTAACTCAGGCAAGGCCTCGCTCTGGCCTTTGTTAGCTCGCGTTATGGCTGCCTAGTATGTAAGCCCTCATCACTCATAGCAGAATCACGTGGAATTTCTAGAAAGATTCCTGGCTCCCACCCCCAGGCCCACTAGTTTTCCCTGGGGTTTGTGATTATTTGTAATGGAGCCGTGTGTTAATGGTATTGCATGGAGTTTCTGAGGCTTGACTTGCATCTCACTTTTTTGTTTCCTGACATTTTCTAGAACCACTTTAAGTGTCCTGTGACACAGAGTGGACACTCCTGTGCCCACCACCTAAACGCTACCATTCCCATTTCTTGTATTTGCTTTACCACATAGCTGTCCATGTCTCCATCCCTTTCTCTGTCCTGTCTCGGGGACATTTCAGAGTCGACTGTAAACGGTGTTTCCCAGGGGCTTTTTCTGTTGTACTCAAGAGCATGACTGGTCCAGGCAGGTATCTGAGCCTCTGTCCTCACGTGAGCATCACTCGTGTCTTCCTCTGCTGCCCCCGCCAGACCCTACGGGAGATTGTGATTGGCGTCTTGCACCAATTGAAGAACCAGCTGTACTGACTGGGTTTTGGAAGCTGCAGAAGAGCCAACAAGAGGCCAGAGTCTCCTACTTGGCCACGGAGCCACTGGGCTTATGAGATTGGACTGCGACACTGCACACCAGTCAGCTGGTTCTCAGTGTTTGGCTCCCCAGCACCCCTTCATCCTCACTGGGGCTGGGGTATTTGTTTTGTGAAAGCTTTAATTTATTATACTGACCACAGAACTTGAGCTTACTGTCTTTCCCCTTCTCTGTAGAAGTCTTCGGGAGGGGGGACCCTGTTCTGGGGACACCCCCCTCCCCCCATAAGAGCTCCTGGTCTCTCCCCTTCTAATCCTCAGATTTTTGCTCCTGATTACACATATTGGGAAGCTACTGTTTGCATTTGGTTTGGTCTCTTGGGCAACATTTGGCCCAAGTTTGGCCATTTTGGCAGTAGTTGGATGGGAAGGGAGGAACATGAGGAAATACTCCCACAGCCAAGAGGGGTGAAAGGCCTCCTTGTGCCTCGGCTAGGGCTGCCTGGTCAGCCCAAGGTGAGATCAGGCCTCTTCTGGCCAGCTCAGGGCAGGGCTACTGGGTTCCTGCCCTCACTTGCTACTGCATCCCCTCTCCTTCCTCCCCCACATACTCCTGCCCCCTCTGTCCCCGCAGGCAGGAGCATAGCACAGAGAAGTTACATGTGACACAGCACTACATATTAAATTTTTAATATTCTAAACACCAACATCGCAATTTTGCTAAAGTTACAATTTTTGAAAGTGAACTGGGCCTCAAAATCACTCCCAGCCATCCTGTCGAGCATATCTGGGTCTCCACCATCTCAGTGCTGCTTGTGTTTCTCCCAGGACTTGGGAGTGGCGTGAAGGGGTAGAGAAGATACTTTAAAGGCCTCCTGGGGTACAGAGCCCAGAAAAGTCCTGGGTAAAGCCTTGGGCTCCTCGAATGCTGTGTATACTAGCTTCTCTCTACCCGGTAGCCTTCCTCAGGGTTGACAGCTGGGAGGTTTGGTTATCCAGAGGAAATTAAGTATTTTTATATCAAATTATAGTACAATAAATACTGCCAAATGCTTTCCTTTAGCGTTGTTCCAAGTTTAAGCGCAAGCAATTGGAATCTAGATGATGAAACGAGCATGACAACCATCCACTCCGGGCCTGCTCACTCCCTGAGCCCTGTATTCTGGTTCATGCCCCCTCTCCCAGCTGCTCTGCTCAAAGGTGGAAAGCAGCAGGAACAAAGAAGCCAACCTGAAGGAGGCAGCCAGTCCAGGACGTTGCTTCCATTCCCCCATCCTGCAGAGGACTCCTCAAGGGTCTGGGAGCTTCACGTTGTAATCTTCATCAGTCTCTATCCCAACTTCCTCCTGGGGCAGGGAGACCAGTAAACGAGACCTCCCTGGACGAAGACCCCAGGGTGGCAAGGAGGGGAGAGACAGAGAGAACCACTTACAAAGAACTGCTTCTTGCTCTTGGGGTATCCTTCAAGGATCGCATCAGACAGTTCTGTTGCCTGACAAGAAACAAAACCACCCCTTTTCAGACGGGCGGCACTGCCTGGGGGACCCATGACCTCAGGCAGCAGTTTCTCCGGTGGCTGCCGTTTTCCAGGGCCTGCTGCAGAGCTCACGCACTCACCATCCTCTTCCGCTTCCTCCATTCCTTGCAGTACTTCTGCCTCTCTCTGTACACCTGCACAGGGAAACAGCTTGCTCTAGCCCCTCAGGGGCTGCTGGGGGGCAACCTCGGCCTCACTCCAGACCTGCACAGGCAGACCTCCCCGCTACCACCCTTCCTCCTGACTCACCTGCTCTTTCTCTTCTGGAGTCACATGGTTGGTGGCTGCTTTGATGTTCTTCAGTCTCTCTCTGTAGCCAGCACATTCCTTCTTCAACTCCTGGATCTCTTTCTGCATCTCCGGTGTGGTCAGGGCACTAGTTAACTCCTTCAGCTCTGAAACCACATCTCCCTGAGGTCGCTTCTTACCCTGATGATGGGGTTTTGTCTTTCCCAGAGGGTGCTCCCTGAGGTAGGAGACTGGGCCCCTACCTTGCTCTAGGTTCTACACCCAGGGTCCAGAATGAGTTCCAATATTCTGGAAATTGCGCTCAGCAGAGATTAAGGCTTATAGAATTACCAGTTCAGTCTGCTTTTCTTTCCTCTTCCATCTACAAGCAGTGGTAAAGTGTGAGGTTGAACAGACTGTTCCCTGTAGCCAGTTAAAGAAACAGGCACAGAGGGAGTGTGGGCACAGTACACTGATAATGTCAGGGAAAGCAAATGCGTGTCTTGCCCATTTATATTCAAAAGCCATTAGCTGTTTACGTCTCTTGTAACATAATGCCAGTGGCGGCCCAGCCCAGCTCTCCACTGCAGCGAGACAACATTGCGGTCAGCAAACCATTCACTTAGGGATTCCTGCCCTCTGGACTGACCCTCGCGCCAGGGGCCCCTTCCGGCATCCGCCCAGTCCTACCGGCCTCCATGTGGCGGCAGCTCTGCTGGAGGCTCTGCACCTTGGCAGTGAGGGCCACGATTTTGGTGTCCAGGCCTTGGAGGTCAGCGTCACTCACCATGTCGAACTGGTCCTGCCAGAGGTGAGACGACAAACAGAAGTGGGTGGGTGTGATGTGAAGCCACATCTGGGCAGGCCACATCACATCCGCTCAAGAACCTGGGGCTCCCCAGCCCTCCAGGGGGCCTGGGAGAACAGCGGGAGGGTCCCTGTGAGACACCATTCAGTTCGGTACTGGTCCCAACAAACAAAAAGGTATAAAAAAGTTAAAACCTGATGCCTGTCCTCAAGGGGTTTCAGGATACTGAACAGGGCAGAAATCTTAGTTTAGTGGTAAAACCACTCACTGGGCTAAAAGAGTAAAGGAACATTCTTCCCAAGGTAGTGATACCTAAATTACACATTTCCACAGTAGGAAGAACCTGGGCAGGTCAAGAGTTGTGGTGGGTGGTATTGAAGGGACTCCAGTAAACGTCTGAGGGGCCCCTCCCCTGAGAGAGACCAGCTGCCACAAAGGACTTTGGTGGGGCTCGGGATGGGGGGTGGGGTGGTCTTGTCAGTGATGTCAGGGAGCAGGTTAAAAAGAATAGGAATGCCAGCCTGGGCAGTTTGGACTCTTCATTAAAGCAAAGTAAACCTTTATAGCAGAAGGCAGCAAACTACAGCCTGCACGCCAAATCCTGCCACATTCGGGGTTGTGAAAACAAAAATTTCTGGAAACACAGTTATACCCACTCGTTTACATGTTTACTCGTTTACATGTGATCATTTACATACTGCTCTATAATGACGGCCCTCAGTGGCTGTGACAGTTGTGTAGCTATGACAAGAGGCCATCTGGCCGGCAAAGCACAAAATTGTCTTTACAGAAAAAATGCTGCCAAATTCTCCCTTAGGGACTCTTCATTAGAGTAGTAATGTAATGAAACCTATTTCAAAAGTTAGTCTTGATGGTGGTGTGGTTCAGTTAAACTAGTATTCGGGGTCTACTGGACGTTAGATACTGGGGTGGGGGAGGTTGTGCTGAGCAAAGGAGGAAGAGTGAGAAGTGGGCTCAGCCCTGGAAGGGCTGCAGTCTAGTGAGGACATGGGTAAAAAGACCACCACAATATAGCATCCCTCAGGGAGGTGAGTGCCTGAAGAAGAGGCGAGGAGAGAATCCGGGGAAGGTTTCTGGAGGCGATGCCTGAAAGAGAACCTTGGAGTAAGAGTTCGCTGAGCAAAGAGGCAGAAGAGGAAGAAGGGATTTTAAAACTCCAGGCAGAGGAAGGACACAGGGGTAAAATACACCTAAATGGTCTAGTACTGGTGAAGGGACAGGTGAGGCTAGCAGCAGCCTGGAGCCAAGTCTCTATGTAGATTTCTCCCTGTTGTAGGGAGTGCTGGAGTTTCAAGTAGGGAAATGGCCCCAGATAGTACTGACGCAGACCATTCTGGCTGCAGCGTTTCAGATGTGTGAGGAGGCCAGGAGATGTGAGGAGGCTATCGTGATAGATGAGGAGCACCTGAACTCAATCAGCAATGGCAGACAGAAAGGGGAGGGTGGATTCAGGAAGGGGGAAAGCCAACTGGATTTGCTGGCTGCCTAAGCTGTGAGGTAAGAGTGACTCCCCAGTCTCTGAGTTGGGTGAGCAGTGGCTCTAACTGAGGGAGAAGCCTGTAAAAGGAGCCTATTTAGGGGAGATGTGCATTCTACTTCAGCAATATTGATTCTGCAAGGTCTGGAAGGCATCCGGGCGGTGGTCTGGCCTAGAGATACAAAATTAGTGTCGTCTGTGTTGGGAGGGGTGGGGACAGAAGGCAAATCATTTGGCAGATGATGGTTCTGATCTAGATGATTGGGAAAAAGAAACCTCCAAGCGGAAAGGGACCTTGGTAGGAACAATTCAGGATCTTCTATCATCTATCATGTACATCTCAGATCTGGAAGTCTTGTTGAGTCTGGATCACAGCAAGGGGAGTACCCACTTTGATTTAAAGGGTGTGTGGGGCCCTTTTAATGGCGTGGGCTAGCTGAGTTTCACGGGATGCCTCAAGTCAGAGTTCATTCTAGAGACTGATTCACCTAATGTCGGGTCTCACACGGGTGATAATCTGCACAGGTTTCCCTCACCTGGTCCGCAAAATAGATCTTCTGCTTGCCGTACATCTTCTCTTTGATTTTGCCTTGTTGGGCCAGCTGCTCCAGCGCCTTCACCACCGCCTGGCAGAGGGGAGAGGCAGAACCAATCAGAGGGATGATTTCCGGCCCAGGCAGCGGGAATTAGGGCCGCCAGCCTTAGGAAGCTCAAGGCTAGAATGGCTGCCTCGAGAGGGCAGCACTTCAGGCTGATTCGAGGGGCCCCAAGGGTAGGGGGGCGGTCCCAGGAGAGGGTCCTCACCGCCTTGCCCAGTCCATGCTCCCGCTGCAGGTTCCCGAACACGTCCTGGGCGCTGTAGGGCCGGTTCTGCTCCTGCAGGTATCTCAGGAGAATCCCGGGGGCTACGAGGAGACGGGGCATGGGGGGAGGTCACTCAACCGACCCCTCGCCCGTCCCCCGCCCGGGTCTCCCCCGTGCCCGCGGTCCGTTTACCTCCCGCCGCAGCCTCTGCCCGGCCTTTACTCATGGCCTTTCCCGCCGCCAACTTGGAAAGCCGGACGTTGCAGTCGCTCGGGGCAACGGCTGCTTCCGGCGACGGGAAGGGCGGGCCGCAAGCGGTGATTGGCGGAAGGGGAAGTCTTGGCGAGGAACGAAGCGACCCTTCCCGGGCGCCGTAGGTCAGTGCTGTCGGGAGCCGGGTACGAGCGTGGTCCCTCGCACTTCTGGGTCCATGCAGCGGAGGTGGGGCGCTTGCCCTGGACTTCTCCCTCCCTGCTCCTCGGGACGCAGGCCGTAGTAAATCACGCCTTCACGGTCCGAGACCCGCTTCCAGCGGCAGCGGCTGAGCTCTCGTCACCGTGACCTGGGCCGGTGTTCCAAGGGGGAGAAAACTTGGGATCAACTCCCGCTGGGCTAGCGACTTGCTCAAGATCACAGAGCCAGTTACTCACAGGGACGTGCCCTGTCCCACGGCCCGATGCTCTTTTCGTCGGTCTCATTTGTAAAATAGGAAGAAGAGATACTAACAGGAGGGTGGTTGGAAGACAAAAATGCGTAGAAACTCTGGAAGGACAATACCGATATCCTTCATTGCCCGTTACTGGGCCTCGCACACAGGGGGCGCTCAACACGTGCTGTGGTGTGAACGCCAAGGCAAGGCAGGGTTGGGACGGGGCTACGGTTAAGCCACAAAGCTTGTTAGAAAAGTTTCCTGTTGGCCGAGTCAATCTTATGGCAACACCTGGCAGGTGTTTTCCACTTCTGCCCACAGTGGCCAATGGGACAAAGCCTGAAATAAGTGTTTCTAGTTTCTGAGGTCAGCTGAAGGCCAAAGAGCAGCTGTCCCTGCAGCTCAAACACTCCAGAGGAAGAGCATGGTGTTAATCTTTACAGCCTTCTGTTACCTAAATTCTCATTAGCCTTTGAAACACGTAGTTGTCTTCACATGTCTAAGGAACAATATTAAGAATTAAAAATGAGGGGCGCCTGGGTGGCACAGTAGGTTGGGCATCCGACTCTTGATTTCGGCTCAGGTCATGATCTTGAGGTTCGTGGGTTTGAGCCGCAGGTGTGGCTGCATACTGACAGTGCAGAGCTTGCTTGGGATTCTGGCTCCCTCTCTCTCTGCCCCTCCCCCGCTTGCTTTCTCTCTCTCTCTCTCTCTCTCTCTCAAATAAATGAACATTAAAAAAAAAAAAAAGATGGAACTGCTGGCTAGATGCCAACCAAGAGTGCCAGTTATACTGTCTAGGCTCTCCAGGGGAGGGGAAGTGGCTTCATACCATGGTGATTATTCTGACCATCACAAAGGAAAAACAGGGCAGGTGGGTCGCTCACAGCTGGGCTTACTATTCTAAGGTTGTCACCTGAGAACACTATCAAGGGTAAAACACCATTCAACATCAGTCTCTTAAAGATTGTTCTCATATAAGATTTATTCCCCAGCACCACTCCCTCCCTCCCCCCTCCCGTCCATCCCCACCCCAGTTCACAGTGGAGGACTAAGGAGATTCAGAGCAGGATCCCCCAGGTACAAGAAACACCCTCTGAAGATTTTGCTCTCCTTCCTCCCTCCCTCTTGCCAACTTCCAAGGCCTGAAGCTACACACACTCATGCAAACACACCAAAACCCGCTCCTCTCCCACACTCCTGTGTTTTTCCCTATCAGAGTTCACCTGTGAGACATCTGGGCTCTGAGAAGAGAGGAGGTGTCCAAAGTCTGAGAACCCTAAAGTGGGGAGATGCCATTACCCCAAATCTTCACACACAAGTGACTATGAAACAGGCACCTAGCTCTTCTCCCTTCTCACTCTTAATTTTCACTCCCGGCCTCTACCTTGTCCATCAACCAAGAGCAAACATGTTAGCACACTCCCACCTGCAGCACATGAAAATGGGCTCTGTCCAACATCCCTTGCCCAGGTATGGGAGTGTTGGGGGAGTGGTCCCTGAGGATCAGCAAAGGGTTAATGCAGAGGGCAAGAGGACAGAAGAGTTTGGCCTGAGCTCTGACTGGGGAAGCAGAGAGAGGCTGTAGTCTGGCACAGGTCTAGAATTGCCATTTTTAGTCTTTCTCTAGCATGACAGTAGAACAGATACCCCTTAGAGGGGTTTCTGACTACAGACACATTCTTGCTAACTGGGCTCATCCTTAAAAGAGGCCCTGCCAAGTGGGAAGCAACTGAAAATAAAACTATTAAAGGAACTGAATCAGGAGTAAGAAGAGCTGGTGCAAGAAGAGCTGGTGGCTCCTGGGGTGAATGCCAATGAGCCATTTGTAAAGTGCTACTTTGACACCCCCCATGCAATTATTGCTTCTCCAAAGGAGGAGCAGGGGAAGGAACGGGAACATGGAAATGGATATGGTATGGTATTGCTTTGCTCGTTGCTCAGGCTGATGGTCAAATGGAGCCAGGGGTTAGCAGCACCAAAAATAACCAGGCAGCTTCAGAAGATTCCATGAGACCATGAGATATAGAGGCATCCGCCCTCTCAGCCAGCTGACCCCACAGCCCAAGGTAATGTTGAAGAGGCCGACCCTCACATCATGTTCACATTTCCTAAATTTCACAAGCACTACTTTGGAGCACTGGAGGTTAAGCCTCAAGAAATGAGGATGGGCTGGGGCAGAGGGAGCAGGCCTGCTCTGCAGAACCAAAAAATTTGCTTAGAAAAAGACAAATCAAATCATGGCTTAGCAAAAGAGGATGGCAATGTAACTCTTCCAGCTGCTGCCTGACTTGGAGCTCCAGGGAGGAGATGGAGGGAGGAAGGAAGGAAAGGGTGGCTTCTATCACTGAGGGCCCCCGAGCACCCATACCTAGAAGCAAACAGCAGCACCCCCTCAAAGGGGAACCAATACCCCTGATTACGTTGTTCCCCAAAAGTACCATTCTGATGGAGAAGCCTCCCCTGGGGGAGCACTCTCACTGCAGTGATTGAGCTCAGAAATGGGCGTCCAGCTGGTAGCCGGGGAGCGAGTATCCTCTCTCAGCAGGCCTGAGCTTCAGCCAGGCCACCAAGCATACATATAGAATTCAGTGGATGGGACCTGGGTTCTTCCCTTGCCCCTTCACCTTAAGTGGGATAGGGAGAAAAAAAACCTAAACCACAGTGACCCCCAAAAGGAGTCTCTGCCTCAGTGGCTCCTGGAACTGGCAGGGTCCAGCTGATTCAGCTCTGACTGGTCCAGAAGTTCAAAGTCATCCCCCTCAGCATCAGTGTCCAGGTCTGAACTAGGGGCCCGAAGGAAGCCTCTTGTTGCTCTCCGGGGAGGTGGGCCAGAAGGGCCTGGCTGGGAGGCCCCTGACAGGGCCAGGTGAATCATGCCCTGGGAGACCAGGCTGGCAAGGTTGCTGGTGAGGTTGGATCCTGCAGGCAGGGCACCAAGCAGGAGCTCCGGCAGTACAGCCTCGTCCTGGCTGGCAGGAGGGTTCTGGAGCTCCTCAGCTCCTGGTGGGGAACGGTACATCAAGCTGGGCATCCCAATGCTGGTATCGTCCTCATCATCCAGGCCAGCAGGATCCACATTAATGGAAGGGAAGTCTGGAAGGTCTCTGGCAAAGGATTCTTCTGGATCACTGTGACCATCTAGGTCTGGGAGAACAGAGGGGTGTCTGAGACATGGCAACAACCTGGCACTCCTGTGCCCCAGCCCCACAAAGTCAGCCCCATGTAACCCGATTTTTCTACCCTGTATTTCTCAGGGTGAAGCAAAACCTATAGCACTGGTTGGCCTTTCCCCTCCACTTACAGACTGCTATGATCTCTACTGACCAAAGAACTCCCTCCCCTTCCTCCAGTATGCTCCATATGAGCCTAGAAATCTGAGGCTACTAAGGGAGGATTTCAAGGGAGCAGCAGTACCATTCTGGCTGTAGCCATATGCCAAAGCTGTTCTGCCACCTGATCCACACCTCAGAGAGGAGGGGGCAGTATCCCCTTCTGCCCAGGGAAGCTAAGTGGCAACAGTCAGAGTCATTATCAACTTGGGTCCAAGGTTCCCCTCACCTTCAGAGCCTTCTGTTAGAGGTGTCTGGCCCCGTGAAAGATTGAATGTGCCATTGTCTGTACAGGAGACCTCAGCATCCGAGTGCTCGGAGTCTGTGATGGCCAATTCCCTGGCAACAGTAGAATCATCCAGCTTAGGAAAGAAAAGACCAACAAGCCTGAAGAGAGAATGCCATTAGGAAAAGGTGCAGTTCCCCAGTTATAGCTCTACTAATTAGCCAGCCCTAAAGGCTACCCTAAAGCCAGCAGTGCAATCAGGCACAATAGGGACTTCAGGCAATATCTTTACCCCTTTTAGGCTGCTCCCCCAAGGAAAACACCCTTATTTATCAATCTTGAGCATAAGAAGGAAAGTAGTGTGGGGAGCCAACCAGCCACTTACTCTTAAGCAAATAACTGATCCAGAGATAACTTTTCACAGGTGGCCAGGAAGATACATTGCCCAACACAAGGTGGGCTGGGCTGTTTAAAAGATGATCACGCCAGTTCCAGAAGTTCTGCCATGATGGTAGGGGTTAAAAGGAGACACGGAAGAGGGTGTGCTGGTCACCAGGCTCAAACTAGGATCTATGCACACAGTCCCAATAGAACACTAGCTTCTCTCCTCACTGTTCTTTGGGGCGAGGGGAGGGTGGGGCCTTGAAGCACCCATAATGAACTTGAAAACCTAGTCACTGCCTAAACATGACCTGCCATACAGTTAAAGGGGGCTAACTGACCAGTGGTGCGCCTTCCACACCCAAGATACCTGAGGACAGAAAGCAGCAAGCTCCTCTTCACTGTCACTGTGGTTGTCCATTGCACGCTCTGGGTGTAGAGCTCTGCGGCGCACTATGTGGAAAGAGCAGAAGGCCTTGATGCCTTCCCTTAAGGGGAAACCCCCACCCGCCCTGGACTTCAAAGACATAAACTCAGAACAGAACAGAATGAATCCTCTGAATATATCCTGAAGCCCCATCACAATGCCTGAGGGTGGGGGTTGCTGAGCCTAAGTAACAAGGTAAGCTGATAACTGGGGAGAGAAAGATCTCTCTTCCATTGCCTCTCCTCCACCAGCCCCTCCACACTTTTGTTCTGATCAGATGATCAACAAGTCACAGGATCAGCTAGGGGCAGACAGGATGTCAAGGTGGAAAGTGGAGGCTGTCATAGAGAGGGCAAAGGGAGATGCTCCACCTTGGTTAAATTAGGCTTTTGAGGACTGATACTATTTAGCTGGCTGTGCCAGGGGGTGTTGGGCCTTGATGACCTTGTGTGTGCAGGGCTCTCTGAAGGCTAGGGCTTAATGAAATATCTAACCTGACCAGCCCACAGGAGGGAGGAAAAAGTTCACGGAACTGTCATTCATGTGTTGGAGGATCTTGGATCTTCTGGCTTCTCAGGCAGCATGAATCACCTTTGGAAAGCAGCTTTCAGTAGTAAAAAGAGGCCTGGCTTAGAGGTTGCCATTTACTAACTGTGAAGTTCAATTTCTTTTCTCAAGGTTGTCAAGGTTAAATAAGACATGTATGCAGAGCTGCCAGCACAGTGCTCGGGCACAAGGAAAGTACTTCCTAAAAAGCAGCCAACACTAGGGATATCTTCGCTGTCTGACTTTTATTCAATTTGGAAGAGCTTTCCCCAGATTTGTTTAAAATGGGAGTGTCCGGAATTCTAAGTGGGAAAATTGGTAAGCCTGCACAGACTTCCCGGAATAAAATATTACTTTTACCTACCACCGCCCCCTACACACCAACCACATCTCCTCGCTTCTCCAACTTCTGCGGACTCACAGGCTTCTCCTTGTCTTCCCCAAATTGCCCAAGTGGAAAGAAGCCTCCCCTTGACACTTACATTGTCTCTCTCTCTGCTTCGACATCATGTAGCCACGGACACTGAAATCTAGCCGCTGCAGAGCTGGCTTCAGCCGTACATATGCTCGATCCCACAGTCGGTGGTACACAGCAAGGGGCCACATCATGACAGTGACAACTGAGAGAAGGAGTGGGAAACAGCGGCAAGGTGGAGAAGGGGCTGTACGAAACAGTCCTTACTGTCCTTCTGTCACTGTGCCCTCTGGACACTCAGTGGGAAATAGTTCTGTTTCATTCTGCTGGTCATCCATCTTTACTAGGCTCCCCCACTACATGAGGGGGTTTTGGGGGCAGAGACTTCTGCAGTCACCTACGTGGCTGTGCACAGCACAGTGTGCTGCCGATACATTAAGAACAGAACCAGGCAGTGTGGTCACATGCATACAGGTGTCACTGAGCCATACAAAAGGCTAACTGGTAACAATGCCTCAGAAACTAGACAACAAATCATGTGAGCTTCTGGCCACAACCATAACTACTCAGTTCTTCCAGCCCCACACAGAGTTCAGGCCAACAGGAAGTAACTAAATTTAAAAAACTGTGCTCCAGACGAAAAAAAAGTGCTCCAGAATAAGCAGAATCTAGTAGAGAAACCTCTAAGAATTGTGTTCTGCTATTACACAGTATTCGGGCTCTAAAAATTTCCTCCTAAATAGGAACAGACAGTCTTTATAGTTGGTAATACAACATAGGCTAGTGAACCCTCAATGATTTCTAAAGCTGACTTAGTAAGAAAAGTACTTTATGTGTGGGGAGCCTGTTATAGATAAGAAGAAAGATACTTTCATGACACCAAACAGGTTATGAAAATATAAAAAGATCATTTCCTGGAGAACCAAAATATAAAAGTCCTCTTTCTAGACCTAGAGTTAGCTGTGGCTGGAAAAGCTAGCAGGGTAAGCTCAGGGGAAGGTTATGTGCCATACTTACGTATTAAGTAGGACAGCAAGAGCCCAGGGATGTAGCGGCCCAAGACGGCCAAAAAGGTCAGTATCCCACAGCTCAGCAAGCAGAACTGGAGGAGTCAGGAAACAGTATTAAGTTTCTGTTACATGGAGGGAGACTGAGGTGGGGACAGGGGATAGGTGGAGATGTGATTAAAATGATTCTTTATGACCTATGAGTGGGCATGTCAGAATCACAGCTGTGTCTAGCCACTGTTGCATCCCACAGTGATTACGTCTGGGATGGAAAGGAGGATGTCCATTCTATTCAAACTCCTTTTCCGTGGCTAACCCAACAGGGCTGCACCTTTCCTGCTAGGAAATTGGTCTGCATGGGCTTAGCCAAAAATTCTCTCTGAAAGCAAGTGTTGGTGGTGGGGTTTTTTTAATTAAAAAAAAAAAAAAAAAAAAAAAAAAAGGTAAAAAATTTAAAAACCCAACAACCTACCACATGTTTACTATGACACAAAACGCACACAAGCAAGCTTTCTTTGCCATCTTGGGGCTCAATCTAAGGAAGATGGCTCAATCTAAGAGGCAAGCACCCAAAGAAGGAATCGTCAAGCTCTTCCCCTAGTCCTAGTGGCTGGTCAGAAACCCCTTCCTACAACTTCCCTTTGTCTCCACAATCATCGGGGTCTTTCCTCTCTTGAATGAGGATATGCCATCACAGGACTGTCTCAGTTTAGCATGAACTGAACTGAGAAGCCAGAAATGAAAGTGAAATGGGAAGAGTCTTACCTTGCCTGGGTTTTGCTTTTTGAAAAGCAAAAGATTCCTTATGAAAATGGTCCCACTAACCCAGACTTCAGCTACGTGGTGGCAGAGCTCGGGCACGCTGAGCAACCGAGGGTGCACAAAGCCCCAGCTATAGGAGAGAGAAGGGGGAGCTGTGAAAGGAGGGTGTTGAGGGATTCCCCCCTCCGCCCCATCTTGCTGTGTAGGCAGCCGATGCTTCTAGGTTTCAATTGGAGCTGGGGAGTGGCTAGTCCTAGGTGCTCTGGAAGTGAAGTGGGACTTTCTTCTTGTCTCACAGGTTGAAACTTGAATTTAGAGACTAGGAGGGCACGCTTGTTCCGACAGCTCCACCCTGTGAGCAAGCGGCCCAATCCACGTGTATAAACCTGCCACCAGCTCCAAGGCCCTTTGTGCTTAGAAACATCTTCCCTGCACGCGGACCATTGCAATTCACTGTGATTGCAATTCAGGGATAAAAGTAAAGCATAGTCTGACACTGCTGCTGCTGAGGGGAGGCAATGGTGCATGTGTCCATCAGAGAGAAAACAAACAAAGCAAAAGCAAAATAAACCACAGCAGAGGAAATTCCTTGGATCAAACGTATGGGATGAATGAACTGAGAAATGAAAGCAGGAGCTGTAAGACATAAGAGGAATCTTTGGCTTGCTGATGCCTGGAACCAATGTGTTTTCTGACCAGGAACTTTAAAAAGCCACAGGTCACAGAAAACACTAAATGACCTGGTATAAAAGCCAGGAGACAAATGAAGTAAGTTGCCTCAAAGTTTTCACAGTAGGGCTAAAAAATGCAGCTAATTTCCTGGCATGTTAGATTACGGGGCACTATAACACTTCTTTTTCAAAACTTTTCTTAATAGCAGAGGACACTAGCCATCTCAACATATTGCTGCCTGAATTTTAGATTTGTTAAAATGATTATGCGGAACAGACTAGGTTCTCAGCTTATACTCTGTATCCATAACATGGGGTTAACAACATGGAACCAGAATATTACAACAAGAGAATCAATCAGAGCAACGAAAAGGGATTTAATTAGTGTTCCATACCTCTCATTGTCTAATGCGTCGGGTCTTGGCACTACAATATTAAAACAAACACCAGCATTAGTTGGTAGGGAAAACTAAACATAAAAATGTTAGGCTGTTGGTCTGACAGCTCAAGTTTTAATAGGTTTGAGGAAAAGAAAATGCTAATAGCCAATAAAAAGGAAACACTATGTTACACTGACAGAGTTAGGGAACTGCAGACACGGGGATGATGGCTGATGCCTGCTCATTTCTCCAGTGGGCGGGTGAGGGGATCCAAATGGAGCATCAGGACCCCTTCTACTTTCTACAACTGAGAATCAAGGTGCACATGAAAAATGAACCATCCCACCCCTCAAGTGCGTCTTGGTTGTTCATACATATCAAGGTGCACCAGGTTACTGAGGCGGGTTATATTTACTCCAACCCTAAAATCTGTCTTTTCTCTTTAAAAAGAGACCTATTAACTATAGTGAACGATGTCAAGTCTTTTGACGTTCACCAGCCATAAAACAGGTGAATGAACTACATGACTCCTTAAAGTCTCTGCAAAATAGGATAGGAATGTATTTAAAAGCTGTATACTTTGGTGTAAATATCCTGCCAACACTTCAAAATTAACATGTCCAAAACCTACATCAATTTTCCTCGCTCTCAACCCCCACCCCAACGGACTCCCCTGCCTGCTGCTACTGTATACGCTGACCATAACCCCATTCTCCTATTCTCCTAGCTTTGAACTCCCGCAGCTGGCTTTTATCCCTTAATTCTTCTAACCCCCTATTTACCAGTCTTAATGTGTCTTCCTACTTCTCAGCTCTTGAAGCCACCGATCAATTGTTTCCATGAATACTTCTCTGACTACTTCTCACACATACTGCCATAGTTTCCTATCAGGTCTCTTTCCTTCCTCATTTTCTTCTCTGTGAGCTTGCAAAATGCTATCAAATTAAGCTTTAATATCACTTCAGCATATAAGCTTTAATAAAACAATGTTCAATGACCACCCACTAGCTATAGGATAAAGTCTAAACTTCTAGGCCTAACTCAAAAGCCTTGTAAAATCTAATCTCAACATGTTTTCAGTTTTATTTCCTAGTACTCCTTTCAGTGACCTCTTCATTAGGGTGAAAGTGACCAATTCCCTGCTCTCAGAGATGCTTTGCAGCTTCTGGTTTCTCAGACTAATCAAGTTACTGGCCCCTCTAGAAACACACTTTTATATTCAACTGTTCAAATCTCTTGCTTCATTCAAGGCCTGAGCCAGGGCCAAAATACATAATAAACATACCGATCACATACTGCGCCGTGACATATTTGGTACTGTGTTACAACTGTCATTTCATTTGTCTTCTGTTTATGTATGTACAATCTTTGAGAAAAGGAATCATGTCTTAGAGTACTATATATAAGTCACAACACTTAGCTTACTGCTTTATAAATAAACAAGTTAAAAGAAATCCCTGAGAGGCAAACTGATACCGCCTCAGTAAAGATGTAGTATGCAATGAGAATCTTTTTTTTTTTTTTAACTTGAGGACTACTTACTCCTCAGACCAATAATGAAGGCTAGAACATCTCAGGTGGTGGGTACAGGTCTCCTGAGCTTAGTAACAATGGGAAGGGTGGAGCACAGCTCCACCAAACTACAGAAGGAGCACCAGCCCTTCAAGTGTCTCCTAAAGCAAATAATTCAGGCATCAAAAGGTATTCCCAGTTCTATATACTCCCCCATAAACCCCCCAAAATAAGGTAAAAATTAAATGAAAGATCATTTCCAGTTCAGATTGTTCTAAATGCTATCGAACTCACCTTTTATTTCAGGCCAGATTTTGTTCTTCCATTGATCTATACACACAATGATCATTGAGCTGAACGCAAGTAAAAATACAAGACGAAGGGATGTCAGTGCAAAGAACCTATAGAGAAGGAAAAACAAGATTTTTATCTAATTAAGCTACTTTCAGAAAGGACCATATGTATACTTCAGAATCTAGTAAATAGACTTAAATCCTAGTTATATAGCTTGGGAAAATCACTTAAACTTTCTGAACATCAGCTATTTTACCTATGTGGCAGAGGTAATAATTTGCTTCTGTAAAGGCAGAGGACTAAGTCAAATAACCTCTTAAAGCTCCTTCCAACTTATAAGTCTGTGATTCCATTAATTTCAGGGAGAAGAAATTCATTCCTGATAACAAGTTATTATAAGGATGAAAGCAAACACCTTTCTACCAGATTAGACCCTAGTGTAGGGCAACAAACTGATAGGGATGTATTAAGAAGCAAATAATTCAATTAGATATTCTTTTACAGACGGAGGAACTGAGGCCCAAAAAAGTAAAATGATTTGGTCAAGGTCACACAGGAAGTCAGCAATGAAGCTACATCTCAAGAGCCAGTTCTTCAAAATTAACACTAATACTTCTTAAACATTTCCTTAAAATTGAAGAGAGAACACTTCTTGATTGATTTCATGAGACCACATTACTCTAATACCAAAGCCAAAGACACTGCAAGAAAACTACAGACCGAGATCTCTTATGAACACACATGCAAAAATCCTCAATAAAATACTAGCAAACTGAATTTGGCAGCATATTAAAAAGATTATATACCATAACCAATTCCTGAGATTTATTTCAGGAATACAAGGGTGGTTCAACACATAAAAATCAATAAATATAATATATCATATTAACAGGATGAAGGAAAAGTTCTTTCTTATTTGAAGGAATCAACCACAAATAGATATTTATGAAAAATCTGGGAAATCTTAACACCTACAGCACACCTGAGGATATTAAGGAATTGTTAATTTTTTAGATGTGATAACATTATGGAAAATAGGTTTTTAAAGAGTTCCTATTTCTTAAAGATACATACTAAAATATTTATGAACACAATGATGTGATATCTGGGATTTATGTCAAAATAATATAGGTTGGCAAGGAAAAGGGTGTAAAAGAAGAAGAACCAAGATTCACCATGCACTGATAAATGCTAACATTTAAAATCTTTCAGGGGCGCCTGGGTGGCTCAGTCAGTTAAGTGTCTGACTTCAGCTCACATCATGATCTCATGGCTCTTGAGTTCGAGCCCCGCGTCAGGTGGTGCTGACAGCTCAGATCCTGGAACCTGCTTTGGATTCTGTGTCTCCGTGTCTCCCCCCCCCCACCCCCCCCCCCCCGCTCTCTGCCCCTCCCCTGCTCACACACTCTCTCTCTCAAAAATAAACACTAAAATTTTTTTTTACTCTTTCATAAGATATTTAATAAAAAAAATTAGGGGCGCCTGGGTGGCGCAGTCGGTTAAGCGTCCGACTTCAGCCAGGTCACGATCTCGCGGTCCGTGAGTTCGAGCCCCGCGTCAGGCTCTGGGCTGATGGCTCGGAGCCTGGAGCCTGTTTCCGATTCTGTGTCTCCCTCTCTCTCTGCCCCTCCCCCGTTCATGCTCTGTCTCTCTCTGTCCCAAAAATAAATAAACGTTGAAAAAATAAATTTTTTTTAAATAAAAAAAATTAGTTCTAGGAGTGTTTCTATACCCCAGCATAAGGCCTCTAAAGCAGTGCCTTTCAGTGTCTGTAGTCCAGTGCTGGCCCACAAACTGATTCTGGCAGTCTGTGAGGAAGTAAGTACAAAATTTAAAGTAAGCATTTACAGGGGCACCTGGGTGGCTCAGTTGGTTGAGCGTCCGACTTCGGCCAGGTCATAATCTCATGATTCACGGGTTCAAGCCCCACATTGGGCTCTGTGCTGACAGCTCAGAGGCGGGTGCCGGGAGCTGGGAGCCAGCTTCAGATTCTGTGTCTCCCTTGCTTTCTGCCCCTCCCCTACTCACGCTCTGTCTCTCTCTCTCTCTCAAAAAATGAATAAACATTTAAAAAAATTTTTTTAATAAAGTAAGCATTTAGAAATTTTTATAGAAGTTTGACCAAGTAATTTGGAATCTAAGAATACCTTTGGGTTTATATTTTCTGTCCCTTTTTTAAACTTAATTTTTCTAGTAACTGATTTGTATTGTACTTTACAAAAGTAATGATTTGCCACACATCAGGGAAGACACCACCACTAGCCCTCACCACAGATGGTTTGAGAAACCATTCTTTTTTTTTTTTTTTTTTTTTAATTTTTAAGTTTATTTATTTCTCTCAGAGAGAGAGAGAGAGCGAAAGAGAGAGCGAGCATGGGTGGTGGAGACGCAGAGAGTGAGAGAGGGAGACACAGAATCTGAAGCAGGCTCCAGGCTCTGAGCTGTCAGCACAGAGCCCGACGCAGGGCTCAAACTCACAGACCATGAGATCACGACCTGAGCCGAAGTCAGATGCTCAACCGACTGAGCCACCCAGGCGCCCCTAAACCATTCAGTTTCAAGAGGGAAGCTGAATGCATTGGAGAGATGGTTCGGCAGGGCAGTAAGACATGGCTTTTAAAGTCAGACTGGTTGGAGTCCAATTCTCTCAACACCCGCTTAATCCTGTGACCTTGAATAAACAAGCTTAACCTCTTTAAGCCTTGATTTCTTCATCTGTATGTAGTGGTAACAATAACAAAACATGCAGGATTGTTTGTAGGTAATAGAAACAACATACTTAATTGCCTATAAAAATACCATACTTGATCTTGCTAAAAAGAAGAAAACACAAGGCACCAAATACATGCCAAACACATTGCTCTATTCAATTTTACAATGTAGCAGTGTTATTAGCTTTATAACAACTGATCAAACAAGGGTTAGGATGACCAAGGTTTGGTTATAAATGAGCTCTTTTCTTCTCAACTCAACACAAGACCTCATGACTTGACATAATCACAGGATATTAAGAATATAATCCTTATATTTAAAGAAAAAAATAGCTTTATCTTGTGTGTATCTATGAATACCTATACATACGCAGGGATTGGCAGAGGAACTTTTTGTCTCTAGCCATTTTTGTACTTGTATTCAACAAACGTGAATCCACGTTACGTACTTTTTAAAACTATACAAATAATGAAGGATGGGAGGAACCAAGAACTGAAAAATCCAGACACCAATGATAACCTATTCCGATTTTTCTACCCCACCACTTAAAGGACACTGTAATTATATATGAGATTAAAGAATGAAAGCAGCTTAACAAAAATAAGCCTCTGGAGCTGCCCCAGGTCATTAATCTTTTCTCCAAAGCCAGTTCATCACCCCGGCAAGCAAAGTTAACAAGGCCAAGGATAAGGGCTCTAGAACTTCTTGCTCCCCAGTCCTGCTGCTTCTATATGCCAGCATAGGGGGAAATGGCATGACCACTATTTTCTCCAGAGTTCTTGAAAGGGCTCCCTGGGAAGGCAATTTTCAGACTGTCTACAATCTCCACTTCCCAGATCATAATTACTAACACAAATATAAATTGCGGTAGGGATAGGATATTAAGCTCTCCTAAGGCAGGCCGGTTTTCCAAAAATGATGGCAGTAAAAATACTGTTTCTCCAAGACCTGAACTGTTTTAGTAGCCTGTTATAGTGCCCACCTATGCTTCAACTCAATCCAACAAACGTGTACTGAATGCCCATTTTATGTGGAGGCCTTGAGGTAAGCAGCCCAGTTACAGAAAACAGTAAGACATGGACCTTACTCTCAAATGTATTTATGTGTCTATGTGTGCTTGTAATATGACAAGATAACAATAACAAAGAAGAGGACATTTAAGCTGGGATTTAAAAGATAACTGGTAAAGGGGTGCATAGGTGGCTCAGTCAGTTAAGCATCCGACTTCTGCTCAGGTCATAATCTCATGGCTTGTGAGTTCGATCCCCCTGTCAGGCTCTGTGCTGACAGCTCAGAGCCTGAAGCCTGCTTGGGATTCTGTCTCTGTCTCTCTCTGCCCTTCCCCAGCTCACGCTCTGTCTCTGTCTCTGTCTCTGTCTCTCTCTCGCATATAAATAAACATTAAAAAAAATTTTTTTAAGATAATTGGTAAGAATGGGGTACCTAGCTGGTTCACTTGGTGGAGTGTGTGACTCTTGATCTCAGGTTGTGTGTTGGAGCCCCACACTGGGTGTAGCGATTACTTAAAAAATAAAATATTTAAAGAAAAAAAAGGTAAGTGGTAAAAAAACAGGGCAAAAGGATGTGGGGAAGGAAAGGACATTCAGATAGGACAACGGCCAGCTGGCATGACATATTTAAGGAACAACAAGCTGTTTTATATAACTGAAACACATAGAATACAAGGAGGGGATGAATATGGGGAGACAGGCAGAAGTCAGATCATGAAGAGCCTTTTATGACAAGCATATTGATTTTATCCTGTAGATAAAGGTGAAACAGTAACGAGTTTTACAAAAAGTTTTTTATTTTTTGGGTCATGAAGGCTAAAACTGTGAACATCTTTTTTTCCCCCCCTTAATTTTTTTAATGTTTATTTATGAGAGAAGGGAGGTGAGGCAGAGAGAGAGAGGGAGAGAGAGAATCCCAAGCAAGCTCTGCACTGTCAGCACAGAGCCCATGAGATCACGACCTGAGCCAACATCAAGAGTTGGATGCTTAACTGACTGAACCACCCAGGCACCCCAAACATCTTTCTCCACAAGATTAATCCTGACCCATAAATTAATTTCAGGACCAGATTTATCTTTTTCTTGAACAAGCCAATGTAGGAACTCAGAAAAAGAAAAGTTTTTCCGTGTGGTATAAATAACATTTCTTGGGAAAATAGTTTCTTCCATACAGATAAAAACTTAATTAATAGGATATATCACCTCAATATACTGCAGTTGACCCCTCCAAGGTAATAGATAATTAGCATCAAGGTTCTCTTAGAAGTCTGACCGTCAAACATAAAATATGGATAAGTGTGTGCTTTTTTCCTTCCAGGCCTCAACACTAAATCCCTCAACAAAAAAGGAATATCAATCTCAGATTAGTGTGCTTTGTTTGAAAAGAGTTCAGAAAAGAGTAAGACTTGGACCATGTGAAAAGAGGACACATTAATGCTTATCATTTTACAGATGTAACCCGGAAGCACACCTGTAAGACAACTCTGCAACCATGTGCAAAGACCAAACATAATTGAAGAAAGTATTTTTGAGATCAGTACAGATAAAGGATGTATGAAAAATATGGAGGACTCTCCTGGATTAGTTTAGTCCTGCAATGTCTTTTCATGCACGCCAAAAACTTCACAGGCAGATATAACAGTGTACAAGTTTGATACAACATGTGAAACATTTCTTAGCAACTATAATCAGCATGAGAACTTCCCAACTTAGCAAAAACAACTGCAAATGAAGTCAATTCTGAATATTCACATGTAAATTATTCAATTTGGGGATTGCCCACAGCCCATTACTCCTTGTATCCACTGTGGACTCACAATCTATTCTTTCTTAATGATATGTTTTTTTCTCTTTCATAAAAGCAACCATGTTTATTGGAGGAAATTTAGAAAATGTGATAGTTATAGAAGAAATTAATAAACACGAGGGGCATCTGGGTGACTCTGTTGGTTAAGTGTCCAACTTCGTCTCAGGTCATGATCTCACGACTAGTGAATTCGAGCCCATGTCCAGCTCTGTGCTGACAGCTCAGAGCCTGGAGCCTGCTTCAGATTGTGTCTCCCCCGCTCTCTGCCCCTCCCCCACTCACGCTCTCTCTCTGTCTCTGTCTCTCTCAAAAATGAATAAATGGGTGCCTGGGTGGCTCAGCCGATTAAGCATCCGACTTTGGCCTAGGCTGCAAGTTCATGCCCCGCATCAGGCTCTGTGCTGACAGCGCAGAGACTAGAGCCTGCTTCAGATTCTGTGTCTCCCTCTCTCTCTGCCCCTCTCCAGCTCATGCTCTGTCTCTGTCTCTCAAAAATAAATGTTAAAAAATAAAAAAATTTTTTTTAAATAAACATTTATACATACACACACACACACATATGATGAAGTTAGTATACCATCTATGAAAGTCTTACCAAAAAAAAAAAAATTTCTTGAACTGATCTGGAATCTGATCAATCCTCTAGATCCAACTACCAACTTACAGGAAATACAGAGCACAAGGGGAATAGGCATAGGGATACAATAAGTAAAATCCACTCTGCTGCTTTCTTCAACAAATTACAGAGGAAGAAAGATTGAAAGGGAACAAAGAGTAAAAGACATGTAAGAAACAGATCAGTCACAATATGTGGACTTCATTTGGATCCTAACCAAGTTTAAAAAATAATATTTCTTTTTTTTAAGTTCAAGCCCAAATGTGGGGCTTGAACTCACCACCCTGAGATCAAGAGTCACATGTTCTATGGACTGAGCCAGATAATTTCCCCTAAACACAAGTAATATTTGAAAAAATTGGAAGTTTGAACATTGATTAGAATCATTAACTTTCTACATATGATAATGGCACTGGTATTTTTTAAAGTATTTTTCAGAGATTTTTCACATTCTGAAATACTTAAGAGATTACATTATAAGACACCTGGGATTGCCTCAAAACAACAAAGGAAGAGGTGAAAAAGAACTGAGGTACAGAAGACACAAAACTGGTCATGAATTGAAAAATTTAAAAAAAAATTTAACATTTATTCATTTTTGAGATTGAGAGAGGAAGAGCATGAGCAGGGCGGGGACAGAGAGAGAGACACAGAATCTGAAGCAGGCTCCAGGCTCTGAGCTGTCAGCAGACCATGAGATCATGACCTGAACTGAAGTCGGACTCCCAACCAAATGAGCCACCCAGGTGCCCCGAAAAATTTTAAAACTGAGTAGGTAGTAGTACATAATATTATTCTACTTATGCATGTTTAAATTTTTCCATAACAAAGTTTTTTAAAATGACCCGTTATCCACATACATGCCCTAAAATGTGAAGAGGTTATTTTCTTCCATTTATTTTTATTTTCTTTTCTTTTAATGTTTATTTATTTTTGAGAGAGAGAGAAGCAGAGTGCGAGTGGGGAAGGAGCAGAGAGAGAGGGAGACACAGAATCTGAAACAGGCTCAAACCTGTGAACTGTGATGCTAGGTTCAAACCTGTGAACTGTGAGATCATGACCTAAGCTGAAGTTGGGACGCTTAACCGACTGAGCTACCCAGGTGCCCCTATTTTCTTCTATTTAAAAAAATTCACATATAAAAACTCCATGGAAATATATGTCATACCTGGTTTAAAAACCTCCTTCTTCATTTAACAATACATAGGTGAGTTTTCTTGAATCACCAGAAAAACATCAAAAACGATTATATCATACATACATACAATTAGTCTGTTAAATCTTTCTCTAATTGAACATGTCTCCAATTTTTGATATAAAAAAGTAAAGCTGAATTATATATCACTGAGCATGTATTTTTGTCCTTACTTCCATTAACTACTTCAAGTGGAAATACTGGGAAATACTTTTTAAAATTTTTACCTTCTTTTTTTTAAAGTTATTTTTGAGAGAGAGAGAGAGAGAGAGCAAGAGAGCATGAATGGGGGAGGGGCAGAGAGAGAGGAAGAGAGAGGATCCCAAGCAGACTCCACACTGTCAGGGTAGAGCCCAATGTGGGGCTCAATCTCACAAACCATGAGATCATGACCTGAGCAGAAATCAAGAGTTGGATGCTTGGGGTGCCTGGGTGGCTCAGTTGGTTAGGCAACTGACTTCAGCTCAGGTCATGATCTCATAGTTTGGGAGTTCGAGCCCCATGTCAGGCTCTGTGCTGACAGCTCAGAGCCTGGAGCCTACTTCAGATTCTGTCTCTCCCTTCTCTCTTCCCCTCCCCTGCTCACACTCTGTGTCTCTCTGTCTCTCAATAATAAGTAAACGTTAAGAAAAAAATTAAAAAAAAAAAAAAAGAGTTGGATGCTCAACTGACTGAGCCACCCAGGCACCCCTTGACTTTTTTATTTTTTAGTAACAGAGTTACTGAGATATTTCGTATACCATAAAATTCGCCCTTTTAAATTGTCTAATTCAAAGGTTTTTAAATTTTTTTTTTAATGTTTATTTGTATTTGAGAGAGTCAGAGCACAAGCCGGAGAGGGGCAGAGAAAGAGGGAGACAGAATCCAAAGCAAGCTCCAGCACAGAGCCCAATGCAGACTCAAACTCCCCAGCCATGAGATCATGACTGGAGCCGAAGTCGGACGCCCAACCGACTGAGCCACCCAGGCGCCCCTAACTCAATGGTTTTTAATATATTCAGAGTTGTGTAATTATCACCATTATCTAATTTAGAACAATTTCATCAACCCAAAAGGCAACCCATACTCGTTAACAATCATTGTCCATTTTCCCCCAGTCCCTGAAAAGACATTAACTTCTTTTTTTTTTTTTTTTTGAGACAGAGTGTGTGTGCACGTGCAAGCAAGCAAGCAGAAGGGCAGAGGGAGAGAGGGGGAGGGGAGAAAGGGAGAGAGAGGAAGAGGGGGAGAGAGGGAGAGGGAAAGAGGGAGAGGGAGAGAGGGAGAGGGAGAGGGAGAGAGAGGGAGGGGAGAGAGGGAGGGGAGAGAGGGAGGGGAGAGAGGGGGAGGGGGAAAGGGAGAGAGAGGAAGAGGGGGAGAGAGGGAGAGGGAGAGAAAGGGAGGGGAGAGAGGGGGAGGGAGGAAGGGAGGAGAGAGAGGGGAGAGAGAGGGGAGAGAGAGGGGGAGGGGGAAGAGAGAGGGGGAGGGAGGGAGGGAGAGAGAGGGAGGGAGAGGGAGGGAGGGAGGGAGAGAGAGAGAGACACACAGAGCATAAGCAGGGGAGGGGCAGAAAGAGAGCGAGACACAGAATCCAAAGCAGGCTTCAAGCTCTGAGCTGTCAGCACAGAGCCTGACATGGGACTGAGCGACCCAGATGCCCCTTAGGTGTCTTAATATATGTTGCCTAATTACCTTTCAGAAAGATTATTGAATTTATGTTGCTATCAATCATATACCAGCTTTTACATACTTTCCCCAGAATTAAATACTACCATTAAAAAAAATAAGCAGAAATTAGTAACTCACTGCCATTTACATTCAAATTTTTAATTACTAACGAGAGTGAAATGTTATATATCCATTGATTCATTATGTTCTACTTTTTTTCTTTTGTAAACTTTTCACCCCCTTTATTAGGGGTTAAAATTCAATTATCTCTCTGAATAAGAAATATTCCTTGGAAAAACAACCTGGTTTCCAGAAAAATCAAGAGAAATTCCAAAACCAAACAATTTTCTTTGAGGTTAATTATACCACGGATCTTCATAATTAGTACAGGTGAATTAGAGTTTGCTATATCATAAATAAAATAAAGAGCACATGTCTATCTTCAACCAAAGAAGATACTATTTCGGGGTTTCTTTGTTATTACAGAGTAGGCTTGTCTCACTGGCACTTCAGAACAAAGCATCCCATCCTATAGGGACAAAAAGCCCATTATTGTACGGCACTTGTGGCCATCTGGTTAATGAGCTAGTCACTGGTAAATCAGTATGAAAAAAATTAACCCAACCCACATAATTTAGTGATAGTTGTTGCTTACACAAAACCAGAAATGAAACCAGCTAGTTGCTAAACACCTACTTTATGTTAATGGACAGAAAGCACCCAACCTTAAAATTAGGACAGATAAAAACTAATGGCGGAAGACAGGCAAAACAGTAAGCCAAGGCGTCCCTGGGAGTCTCCTTGGCTACCAAAAGCAACAAGAACCCTCCAAAGACCAGCATGAGAAGCATTTGCTCAGTATGTTTCATCTGAAATTTGACGTGTATATTTTTCTCACAGAACAAATGCCTCTATTTAACTGGGCCCTGCCTTCCATTTCCTGTCCCTATTATTTTTCATTCATATTCTAGACTTTTAAATCAGAATTGCTTTAATCACTACTCGGTCATTTTTGTATTTGGATTCTTTTGGGGGGAGAGAGAACATCTTTATTTTTTTAATCGTGAAAACAATAGATTCCATGATATCCCCAGAAGATGGTATGGTTAACTGAGACAAATCACTGTAAAAGCAGATCTCAATAGGGAGTCAGCTTGTGACTGCTCTAAATCGATATCCTTAATTGAAAGACGGTCTAGGATCCTAGAATGTTAAAGACTGGAAAGGAGCTCTGAAGCCATCTAGCCCTCCTTGAATCATGTGCCTTTTCATAGAAGGGGAGGGCTTGGAATGCACACACATGTCCAGGACTCCTTAGTGCTCCCCTGATCTCCTAGATCTGAGTTAAACCAACAGGTTACTTCAACCTGTTTTTTTCTGATCCTGTCAGGATACACTCTGGCTGACTCCAATATTCTTTCCCAAATCACTCCTTTACAGGTGGTGCTGAGGTTAATGAAAACACAAGCTATTGGAAAGGAAGGCCTGACATTTCTGTTATTATCCTAAAGATAATAACATGTCAGTAACCAGAAGCAACATAGGCTGAAAGATTTCTGACATAATCACCATAATTGCTCTGAAACCTGAAGAAAAAATAAAAAAGACTGAAAGCCCTGAAATAGAGGCAAAGCATTTACATCCATCTCTTTTACGCTGTTGTTTTTGTTTTATTAAGATGTAAGAGGGCACATTCACACGTACAGAAAAACCTTGACTGAGAATACAGAACACTGAAAATTAAGAGTGACTACCTACCTGAATTTGGATTTTTTGTACTCCTATCCAATCTTCTAATACCTCAAAATGTATAAAACACCACAGTTAATGATGTACCATCATTTAAAACAAGGGAAAAAAATTTCAGACAATTTCTCTGTGACCTGAGCCAATGATCCTCTTACATTTTCTAAACATTTATAATGTCCGAGAACTAAACAGTCAGTCTTTGACATTCCTAACTGAAATGTCAACACATGTTGACATGTACAACATGCTACCAGAATGTCAAGTCTAACTTTCATTTTGAGCCTCAAATTGTCTTCCAAGGAAGCTCATTTCCTAAAACAACAATGCTATGAATTCCAATACCAAACTACCTTAGCCTCTGAGGGTTTAACACTATCAGTCACTCTGTAGCCTTCATGGAGATGAGTCCTCTCTCCATAAAGTATAAGAGTCTCAAGAGTCACACCTTTATTTTGCTATAGCTCTTCTGTACCTAGTAGAGAGTGATGGGAATGTAACAACAGTAACCATGCTCTGGATACTCAGTAGGCAACCTAGCAGGAAATGCCAGAGACAAAGACCAATCAGGACCAAGACTACAAAAAGGGGAGCTGAGTGAGATTCTAAACATAGAATATTAGTAAACTTAAGCAAACACTGTTGGGGGCCAGCAAATTAAAGTTAACTGTAACATTCAAAGATGTGCCTCAATCACATAGGAGAGCAGCTCCCTATAAATACAGACCTCCACTCCACATTCTACTTCAAAAATCTCTCAAGCAGGGCACCTGGGTGGCTCAGTTGGTTGAGTGTTCTCAGCTCAGGTCTTGATCTAGCCATGAGTTTGAGCCCCGTGTCAGGCTCTGTGCTGACAGCTGGGAGTCTGATTCTATGTCTCTCTCTCTCCGCCCCTCCCTCACTCACACTTGGTCTCCATCTCTCTAAAAAAATGAATAAATGTTTTTTTAAAAAATCTCTCAGGCAAGGGGCATATGGAAAGTCCCCTCCTCAAAAATAACAACATACATGCTGACTCATTTGTATTAATAAACCTTGATGAAGTTTTTATATATTAGCCAATCACACTTGGATACTAACTGGTTTATTAAGGGCCAATTTTTTACCCCCTAGGAGTACAATCTCAATGTAGGAAATGAAGTTTTGGCTGAATGGTTTGGGGTTAGGAGTTGTGATGGGGGAGGTGGGGGAAAGGAAGAAAACGTCATTTTGGGAAATGCTCCTGATTGAGGTGCTACACTTAAAGGTTTCTGCCAAAGAAAGAAAAGGAAGGAAGTAGGTACCTGGGGATCAGAGAAGCACAACCAAAAATAAATGAAGAATGCTGTAGGAAAATCTTATCATCAAGTTTGCTAGAGACTCCGGAAGCAACTAATGCCAGAGACTGCTCCGACACCTCAAACCTGAGTCCCCTTCAAACTGTGAGAGGCTTAACTTAATAGCTGAACCTTGTGTCTATCAATGAATTTGACATTATTTTGCTCCAGTTCACTGAAAATCTTTCAGACAAAGGATGATAAATGTTTTGGTTCTAAAACCAAGAATTTCAGGAAAACGTACTTTTAGCAAAAACACATTTTCTTTGGAAACACATACTTCGTTTCATTTCAGGTTCATCCAGAATAGGTTTATTTCATTCAGCTGTAGAAGCCCCCCTATACTTCAGTTCCCTTGGAATTTGGTGAATAATCCTTTCCTAGTTACGAATAATTCCAAACTATGCTTAGCAGACCGTACGAAGACCTATGTCCTCTTTAGGGGATGACAACTGAGAAGCAGCAGTTTCATTTTCGCACAGCACGGAACACAGACTCTTAAAGCATATTTACAGTTTCCTTTTTGCAGCTCAGGAAAACTCACACACGCTATTAGGCATCCTCAATCTCCTTGCCTATAAACCGTGCCTAAAGATGTCTAATTCCTTGGAACAGGGAGGAGATGCGATCGTTAAGTGGCTTTGAGACGGGTGAAATTTACCACTATTTCATAACTGTTCTTCAAAAGCTTATAATTTTCTTTCAAGTTGCAGCTCTGGAGGCTCTCATTGACGCTCAGACTTCATAAACTCCCTTGAGCAGGGAAAGGATAACTAACGTGCTAATTCAGATCACTCAAGCTTGTTTTCTTATCACACCTTTGGATACTTTTGCAAGACCTCACGCCTCACGCCTCTACCCCAATATAACAACTACTAAAATCAAAGCTCTGAGAATGGTCTTCAAACCACATTTGAGCGGACAAGAGACGGGAAGTGATGGCCTTAAGTGACACAGCTTTCCCTAGCCAAAATGCGGCGTCCTCGCTCGCTTCGAGCGACTCAAGATGTTACCAGAAGCTCCTGCCAGATGTGCGGGGCAAGGGTGCGGGAGCAAGTAAAGCAGGGAAGATAACTGGAAAGCCCTGGGGAGAACTGCGATGCCAAAGCCTGCAGGAGGAATGGACTGGAAGGAGGTGAGGCAAAATTAGGCAGGTACTGGAAGGAGCCAAGGCAGCGAAGAAAACAGGAGAGGCGAGAGGTAGAGCCCTAGAGAAACCTGACGAATTCGCGCCTGGAAGGGTTTCCGAGGGTCCAGTTCTCTCACCAGAAAGCCGCGTTCAGCCCCAGGCACCACAGGGCGCTCCTGGCTGGCCGCTCCCACACCAGGGCTGCCTGCACCCGGCTCAGCAGAGGCTCGTAAGGCCCCAGCACCTCCACCAGGGCCCGCTGCGCCGCCTCAACCTGCTGGTCTCGCTCCCAGGAGCCTGACATAGTGCGGCGACCCCTCAAAGTAGGCCCCGAAGCTGGGCCTGGGGCCGCGGCCACCCCCTCTGCCTCCGCCATCTCCCCCCCGGGAGCCACAACATCCGGGGCCGCGGCCCGTCGGTCACAATAAACACCGACTGCGCAGACGCGCGATTCCGCGGGGGAGGCCTCGTCCCTCCATAGTGCGCCTGCGCACAAGCTCTACCTCACGTCCTCCCAGAGAAGAGAACGCTACGTCAAAGTACGTCCCCCGCGGCGCGCCGCGACGCAGAGCCCGACCAGGAGCTGCACACGCGCAGTCTGCTTCACTGAAGCCACATGAATGAGGCCCTGCCATCGCCAGAACTCAGTTCTCATTGGAGCGGAGAAAGTTCGAGGGCGGAGCGGGTTGTTTGGCGCCTGCGTCGTGCAGCTAGCGGCTGGCGAGCCGCGGCTTGGCTGGCGGGAGCGGCTGCAACACCGGTGCTGGAGCGACGATGCCGAGGGAAATCATCACCCTACAGTTGGGCCAGTGCGGCAATCAGAGTGAGCGAACCTCCGGCCCCTCCACTAGTCAGGTTCCTTAGATTCTATGGGATCTCACTGCGGGATCCTGGACTCCATCCGCCCTTCCCACAATCGTAGTTTTCCAAAGGCGGGACATGCCTGACCCAGTGTCCAGTTGCCCAACCCTGAGGGGCCCTCCCCTCCCAGTCGCTGGCGTACAGCCCTTTCCTCTGACATGGGAGACTCGCGAGCGCTCAGTCCCCCAGTTTCTGGTTGGAATCTGCCCAGACCCAGACGTCCTCTTTCTCGCCCGTCCGCCCCTCCCCCCCTACCAGTTGGGTTCGAGTTCTGGAAACAACTGTGCGCTGAGCATGGTATCAGCCCCGAGGGCATCGTGGAGGAGTTCGCCACCGAGGGCACTGACCGCAAGGACGTCTTTTTCTACCAGGTGCTCCCAGCGACTTTGCCAGCCCCCCCCCCCCACGGCCCCCCCCCCTACAGTGGCCCCAGGGGGCCTGAGGGAAGGGCAGGGGCTTGGTACCAGGAAACCCTCTGGGCAAAGGAGTCAGGGCGGCTGGCTTGAGGAGGGAGGACAGGCAGGAGCCAGAGTTGGGAGGATGGAGGACTGGGCCTTAGCTGACTGGACCACCCTGCTGGTCTCCCCTTGACAGGCAGACGATGAGCACTACATCCCCAGGGCCGTGCTGCTGGACCTGGAGCCCCGGGTGATCCACTCCATCCTCAACTCCCCCTATGCCAAGCTCTACAACCCAGAGAACATCTACCTGTCAGAGCATGGAGGAGGGGCTGGCAACAACTGGGCCAGTGGATTCTCGCAGGTCATTTGCTATTCCCTGGCAGAACCCACAACTCCCTTCCTGTGTGAGGGCAGGCGGTATGACTTGCCAGAGAGAGAAGAAACCAGATCAAGGATGTAGGAGTAGTCGAGCGAGAGAGAGAGATGGCTGAGGGGAGTTCTTTTTTCTAAGTCAATATGGTTAAGACTGCACTTGGCTAGTGCTGTGTGCCAGGTCATACTAAGTGCTTTACATGTAACTTACTTAACCCTCCCAACAACCCTAAAGATAGGTATTATAGGTTCGCAGTCTCTTATCTCCTTTTTCAGATTCTAAAAAACTCTGAAACCAAAACATGATTTATAACTTGTTTAGTAGCAAAACCAAATCTCAGGGCACCTGGCTGGCTCAGTCAGTAGAGCATGTGACTCTTGATCTTGGGGTTGTGAGTTCAAGCCCTACTTTGGGTGTAGAGATTACTTAAAAATAAAATCTTAAAAAAAAAAATCTCAGTGAAGACAGGCTATTTTATAGTTTTTATCTAACTTGTCATTACTTATACATTTCATTGCAGAAATATTAATACATTTGATTAGCACACACCAGATACCCACTGGCATTTTACTTAACATACATCATACGTACCATATTACCTTTTTAGAATTGGAAATATTTGAATTCTGAAACATAGCTGGCCCCAAGAATTTTAAATAAGGGACTGAGGAGTTGTATCACCTTCATTATTCAGATGAGGAAACTGAGTAACCTGCCTAAAGTAACCTGCCCAGAGTCATTTGGTTAAATAAAACTAGACCTAATACATGAATCCAAGCAGTGTGGATGTTGAGCATCTGCTCATACCCACTGTACTATATTGCCCCTCAGTGCAAATAACAAGCAGGGCCACTGTGCTCCAAAAAAGGACTTTTATGTTCTATAAGGACAATTCAAGGTGGCTATTCTGAGGTCAGAGTCCTTGTCCCATGGTCCTGTCCCACTCTGATACTCCCCATGTCTGTACAGGGAGAGAAGATCCACGAGGACATTTTTGATATCATAGATCGGGAGGCAGATGGCAGTGACAGTCTAGAGGTGAGTGTCTTAGGAATGCTGGTGGGAGCTGTCAGAGGGAAGGCTTCACAACACCCTTTAGAAGCCACCTGTTAAGTACAAGACCTACCCATGTACCCTTTGCACTGGACAGAAGTCACTAGGCTTTGCTGGACACAAGGCAGAGTCTCCTGAGCTGTATGTGTGGGGTAAGGGAAGTGGAGGAGAGGGCTTGGGAAAATGGGAGTCCAAGAAATTGTAGGATGGGTCCAGTCTGAAATCCAGTACCTAGACACTGACTGCACCTTCCCCCTGTAGGGCTTCGTGCTGTGTCACTCCATTGCTGGGGGGACAGGCTCTGGCCTGGGCTCCTACCTCTTAGAACGACTGAATGACAGGTAAGTCTGTGTTTTAAGGGGCAGGAAGGACTTGGTTTCCCAAGTAACTGGGAGGCCCTCCAGATACACCTTCCTATTTGCTGGAGCAATGAAAAGGCCCTTCTGTTAACTCCTGTAGTGAGAAAGAGAAGATAAAATAACCAAGAACCTGATCACACTCTGAGTGGTTGGATCCAGAGCCTAGAATCTAAGCCCTAGATGAAGAGATGAAGAAGGTTCAGGGGTTATGGCTGGTTTAGTTAGAACCCTAGGTCCTAAGATTGTCTCTGCCGTTCCTTCCCCCTTTGGGGTTGCAGACTTCCAAAAGTCAACTCTTCTTTCTCTGCTGATCCTGTGTCCCACCCCAATTTCACCATTTAGATTTCACTGCTTTCTGACTATTGGGAGCCCCATGTTTACTAAGCCTCCAGTCTCTTGCCCTGACCCTCTCCTCTCAACCCCACTAGGTACCCCAAGAAGCTGGTGCAGACATACTCAGTGTTTCCCAACCAGGACGAAATGAGTGATGTGGTGGTCCAGCCCTACAATTCCCTGCTCACGCTCAAGAGGCTGACCCAGAACGCAGACTGTGTGGTGCGTCCTGGATTCTGCCATTCTCCAGTGCCAACCCCCTTGTCTATTTCATCATTTTCCTACATTTAAAAAGTCTATTTTGAGCCCTTCTGTGCCTCAGTCTTGTGCCACTGCCTTTTGGATGGGTCTTCCTGGCCATGAAGCACCAAGGAAATTAAGCTTCAGAGCCCAGATTCAGGCAGAGCTCCTGTCCTTTCTGTCCCCATAAATCTGTCACCCTCTTCTGTCCCCCAGGTGGTACTGGACAACACAGCCCTGAACCGGATCGCCACAGACCGCCTGCACATCCAGAACCCATCCTTCTCCCAGATCAACCAGCTGGTGAGCCCCTGCTCCCGGACTGGAAACCCTCCTTACTGGAGTGCCATCTGGGGAAGGGAGGCCCCGCCCCAGGCCAAGGCCCATGACCCGGCACCCCCGTCCCCAGGTGTCCACCATCATGTCAGCCAGCACCACCACCCTGCGCTACCCTGGCTACATGAACAACGACCTCATCGGCCTCATCGCCTCGCTCATCCCCACTCCTCGACTCCACTTCCTCATGACCGGCTACACCCCGCTCACCACGGACCAGTCGGTAGGAGCAGCCCCAGCAGGCCCTGGCCTAGCCTTTCTGTCCCCCTGCTGCGCCCTCCAGGAGCCGCTCTTTGTAGCCCCAGAGGCTCTGTGCTCAGGGACAGGCACAGACCGTCCAGCTCCGTGCTGACTTGTTCTCCTCTTCCCTACACCCCTGGCTCCCTGTAGGGCCCGGGCTATGTGGGGTCTGCTGATGCTCCCGCACAGGGGCATGACCTTGCTGAGCTGAGGAGGGCTAAGATTCCTGGTCCTGCAGCCAAGGCTCAGTGTACACCTGAATCTCAAGATGCCTCCCAGAGAGACCATCCTAGCCTGAGTCTGATGGGGGTCAGCCATTGGACCGTGCCCTGAGTGCTGGCCTGGTCCCCGTGGCCCGCTCTCCCCTCAGGTGGCCAGCGTGAGGAAGACCACAGTCCTGGATGTCATGAGGCGGCTGCTGCAGCCCAAGAACGTGATGGTGTCCACGGGCCGGGATCGCCAGACCAACCATTGCTACATCGCCATCCTCAACATCATCCAGGGGGAGGTGGACCCCACCCAGGTAGGTGAGGCCCCTTCGTGCCACCCCCGGAACCCACAGGGGTAGAGGAGAGGCTACCACCACCACTGTTGTGTCCACCCCTCCCCGCTAGGTCCACAAGAGTCTGCAGAGGATCCGAGAGCGGAAGTTGGCCAACTTCATCCCCTGGGGCCCTGCCAGCATCCAGGTGGCCCTGTCAAGGAAGTCTCCCTACCTGCCTTCGGCCCACCGGGTCAGTGGGCTCATGATGGCCAACCACACCAGCATCTCCTCGGTGAGGCTTAACGGTTTGCACCTGTCTTCCCATACGCACTTTCCTGGTTGGGCCTCACCTCTCCACATCCTTGCTGCCCCTGCTTCCAGGTCTCTTAATGTGCAGATTGCCCAGCACTGGTTCCCTGGCTCTCTAGGCCATATTGTTACTTTATGTTCTTTGTGACCCCTGCTTTCTGCACACACCAAGCTCTTCGAGCGGACCTGTCGCCAGTATGACAAGCTGCGGAAGCGGGAGGCCTTCCTGGAGCAGTTCCGCAAGGAGGACATCTTCAAGGAGAACTTTGATGAGCTGGACACGTCCAGGGAGGTTGTGCAGCAGCTCATCGACGAGTATCATGCAGCCACGCGGCCAGACTACATCTCCTGGGGCGCCCAGGAGCAGTGAGTCCCCCAGGACCAGGACCTTGTCTGCCTTACTGGTTGGCCCAGGCCCCGCCTGACTGACCACACCCTCAGAGCACAGATCAGGGACCTCACACATCTCTTCCTCATAAATACACATGCACGTACTCTGTATTGGCCTGGGGACACGTTTCTGTCTCCTCTGATGAGACTATTTATGTTTAATAAAGCACTGGACATAAATGAAGTTACTGGTTTTCTGAAGGCCTGTAGATGTGGGGAAGGGGGTAGTGCCTGTTCTTTCCCCTATTTCCAGCCTCTTCAACTCTGAGCAAATGCCTCCCCTAGCTTTTCCTTCTCCTTCCTCATTTTGGAGAACATAGGTGGTGTCTACCCATGTGAGACATGCCTTCCCAGGGTAAGAAGGCCAACAGATATTACCTTACTCTTACTGACATTCTGGGTCCCAGGTCCCTCCCACCCTTCCCTGTATCAGGTGACCAATCTGCCAGTTTCATGTTCCCACATCAGAGTGTCCTGCTAATCATCATAGCAAGCAGGCCTGCAGTTACCACCCCCACCGCCAGGCCTGGGCAAGCAGTAGAGTTGATCCAAGTGCCTTTAATCTTGTAAGCAGGGTATGCCAGAGAACCAGTCCAAGAAAGCCACCGGGCAGGCAGCTGGAGTCTAGGACAATCAACTCCTGAGACCAAACCCAAAGCCTAGACTATAAGCAGGGCCCGAAGTGGGCCCAAAACTAAGGCTCCATAATTCTGTTTACAGGTGGTCTACAGAGCCCTCCCACTTCTTGTGGAAAACTGCAGGGAAGTAGTAAATATATAGTGACCTAAATGTTCAGAATCAAAAGGGCAAAGCAGGTTGTCCCTAGATCATGGTGGATTGTCAGGGCCCCTCTTAGGCCTTTATGCACCCTAAGGGTGAGGTTTGGGGAATAATAGCAAACATGCACGTGGACACTCTGCTAGGTACTCCACATTATTTTGTTCAATCCTCATGACAACTCTATGAAGTGACAGATGTTATTAGTATTGTTTTATAAACAAGGAAACTAAGACTAACCATAGTTAATGTACCAAGTCACCCACCTGGTAAGTGACAGAGTTGGAGTCCAATCCTGATATGACTGGCATCAGTATCCCTGTCCATTGCATGTCCCGCCTTTTATTTATTTATTTTTAAAAAAAAATTTTTTTTTCAACGTTTATTTATTTTTGGGACAGAGAGAGACAGAGCATGAACGGGGGAGGGGCAGAGAGAGAGGGAGACACAGAATCAGAAACAGGCTCCAGGCTCCGAGCCATCAGCCCAGAGCCTGACGCGGGGCTCGAACTCACGGACCGCGAGATCGTGACCTGGCTGAAGTCGGACGCTTAACCGACTGCGCCACCAGGCGCCCCTGTCCTGCCTTTTATGATATCTTTTGGGTTAGTGTAGAATCCCATCTCTGAGGTCTTTTGGAGCCATTGGATGAGTGCATGGTTGTCAGAGAATGTGAGGACTTTGAACACCTGTGCAGACAGGGCAGGTGCAGTCTCTCTGGGTTGGTGGGACTGTCAGCCTCAAGTTGCTTCAGGTATACCTGTTAAGTGTCCCCATCACCCATGTCAGGGTAGCTGGGGACCTGTGCCTGCATTCTCATTACTGTCACCAGCAGCATGCTTGGCCAAAGCCAGAGGGCCAGCCCAGTGGATCAGAAGGATTCGGGCTGGCAGAGCTCAGCATACAGGTGAAGGACCAGCCCAAGAAGGTGACTGTGAGTCCCTACAGAGGCTGGAGATTACCCAGAATCAGTATTCTTAATTTGGACAAATTAAGATCTTTTTCTTCTTGTTCATTGTTGGCCTGAGGACACACTTTTCCTTCCATGAACCTATTTATCTTTAATAAAGCTTTGACGTATGAACAGTGAGCAACATTTAGGCCTAACCCTTATGAACAAAAGTGATGGATGGGCAGGGAATGGGCAGTCAGAGGCTAGGCTCTGGGCTGCCTGATGGGTGGCAGGGAGACCATAAGCCTGTCACCACCACAAAGCATGAGCTTGTCACTTGCAGTTGCCAGGCCTCTCCTGAGTCAGCCTGGTCAGTGTCAACCAGCTGCCTGTCGTCTGAGCAGAGAGAGGGTGACTTCAGGGAAAACCGGCGTGCACCTGGTGCCTTCTCGGCTCCACCTCTGGCCCCTGCACCACTGGGCACCCTGCCTTGCTCCTTTCTCCCTTTACAACCCCTGCCCCAGATGAGAAACCTTTCATCACCTGGGGTATCTGTATGAGTGACTCATGCTGAGTAGGGGTCATGCGTGCTGGCAAAGGTAAAAGGCTGCTATATGTGAATCGTTGGCTAGACCCCTCCAGGCCACAAGCCCAGGGCCTGCCTTCCTTTGCCAGACCCAGTTAAAGGGCGTGAGCCCCAGGGGGAGGAAGCACCAGCTAGCCCAGAGTAGAGTTTTCTATCACCAACCCAGAGGGGTAAATACCCTGTGCAGGGGGTCCTCCCTGGAAAGAAGAGCTGGATCTGCAAAGTTGCCTCCTTCTGACGGCTGAGTGCCAGGCACTAGGAGCACAGACACACCTCAATGCCAGCTTCAAAGCCAGGCCCCTCCCCCAAGGCTATTTCCAGATCACCCATCACCCCACACCAACGCAGCCCCTCCCGGTTCTTGGCCAGTGGCAAACCCCAAAGTATGTCAAGTAGAGGGCAGCGAAGAGGCCAGGTGGAAAGGGAGGAAAGCCTCTGGGAATCAGGGCAGCAGGTGGTGCTGGTGGTGAAAAATCCCTGTGGTCTGAGAGACTGCAAACCACAGAAGTAACTGTCCTGATGAGACACAAGCTGCAGTAAAGCTGGAGAGAGAATGAAGGCTCATGCACAGAACAGGAACCTCTTTTTGACTAAGCAAATTAGAGAAAATCAGCCATTTCAAGGTAATATTCCCAGAATTCCCATGTGATGTGACTCAGGGACAGATATATCTAATATCAGGAAGCACTTTATAATAAAAGTAGAGTGGGGTAAACGAATCTGGGACTTAGGACTGTCACTTTGGAAAAGCGTACCGGGATGAGGTGAAGAGGTTATGAGCACAAGAGTGGGTTGGGAGCTCACAGTAAGCACAGATGCCCCACAGGGTGGGTGAGTCAGTCCAGTAAGTCTCATCTGTGGTCGCCACTGGTCACACGCATGCTCCATCTCCCTAGAAAGGGGCTGTCTGTGGTGGAGACTCAACTGAAATCCAACATCAGTACACCTTCCAGCAACGCTCACCTCCACCACTTGCTCACTTTCCATTCCCTCTTGGGTACCTTAAGCAGGTAAGGGGCTGCCCTAGGAAAGTAACAGGAACATTTTACATTGATGTTCTGATTTACTAATCCATCATTTGTAAGTTTTAGTGAAATTCCCTAGGATCTGATCACTGCAACGTGAATTGGTAAAATTGAGTTCCTTGCAAAGCTATAGGCTCTGTCACTCAGGGTCTAACACCCCCATGAGACCCAGCTGGAAATACTCTCCTCAGATCTCCAGCATTGCTATAGTAGTGACCGTGGCCATCGACTCTAGAAGCAGGCAATTTATCTCTCTATCCCTCAAATCCATTGTGATTTTTTTTTTTTTGAGGAACAAGAACCAAGTTTTTTATTTGTTCATTTCTTGCATTTGAAGTATTCCTTGATAACATCCTTGGCCTGAGACTCTTTGCCATAGTCCTTAACCACCGCACAGCTGCAACCAACCGCTTTAGGGGTTTTTCTCTCTCTGTCAACTTTACAGAAGCCTACCCTTTCCCCACCAACCTTAATTAGGTTGATTTAGTGTTCAGCACAGAGCGCCTCCACCAGCCTCCTACATATAGGCTCATCACAGTTGGATGCAACAAAGACGGGCTTGGTGCTTGTCTAAGGCTTTGGCAGCTTCGTGAATTCCTTGTGCTAGGCCATCAATTCCACGTGCTAGGCCGTCGTGGATGAGGGCGGTCTTTGACACCTCTTGTAAACCAGTATGAATGGCCATTACACCTCCAGCAGCAATTCTTCCTCTGCCACAGGGGTGGGGGACCCAGGGGGTTACAGGTGGAGACGAACCTTGACTGCACCCGAGCCTCCGCCTACGCGAGACTCAGCGGTGCAGGGAAAGAGGTGTTATGAATTAATAGGGTGACCAACTCATCCTGGTTTTAGCACTGAAAGTTCTGAGTCTCAAGACCCCCCTCAAATTTGGTTTTAACTAAAACTTCCACATTCCCTCAGTCCTGAGAAAACTGGGATCATGGGTCACCCTAAATTAAAGAACTCCACAGAGAATGATCGGACAATCTTGAAGCAGTATATATGAATGATCAGGGCTGAGTTAAGGTCCAGTAGACACTTGCTAATTAATTAAGCAAGCAATTATTGAAAATAGAGACCAAGTTGCTCATTAAGCTTCATAGTGAATGCCTAAGGGGATTTCCAATTTTATTTGGGGTAGGGAATATAGTCTATAATATAATTAATTTATATGAAATATATACCATATGTTAATAATATAATCTATGCATGTGATCATATATTGTATTATTCTGATTTTTTTTAATTAAGTATGCTCCACGCCCAACATGGGGCTTGAACTCACCACCCTGAGATTATGAGTCTCATGTAGTCTCATGCTCTACTGACTGAGCCGGCTAGGTGCCCCTGTTATTCTGTTTTTTTAATTAAATGTCTGGGGGAACCTGAGTGACTAAGTTGGTTAAGCATTTCCTTTTTTTTTTTTTTAACATTTTATTTATTTGAGAGAGAGAGAGAGAGAGCGTGAGTAGAGGGGGGCAGAGAGAGAGAGAGAGAGAGAGAGAGAACCTCAAGCAGGCTCCACACCCAGCACAGAGTCCGTTGCTGGCCTTATCCAACGACCCTGGGATCATGACCTGAGCCAAAATCAATAGTCGCCTGCTCAATCAACTGAGCCACCTAGGCGCCCCAAGTGTCTTACTCTTGATTTGGGCTCACGTCATGATCTCATGGTTCATGGGATAGAGCCCAGCATCAGACTCTGTGATGACAGCATGGAGCCTGCTTGGGACTCTCTCTCCCTCTCTTTCTGCCCCTCCCTTGCTCTCTCTCAAAATAAATAAATAAACAATAAATAAATTAATTAAATGTCTCAAAATATAAGTTGTCCAATTTTAAGTGCTACATGTAAAATATAATACAAAATAATATTGAAATCATTATTGAGCGTTTAATATATACCAAGAACTGTTCTAGGCACATTATATATATGAGCTCATTTAATTTTGACAACTCTATAGATAGGTACTGTCTTATCCCGATTTTTACAAACAAGGAAACTGAAGCTCAGGGTCACGCAGCTGGGAAGTGGTCCTTCCCTCCCTGGAAAGAGAAAACTCAGGAAGAGATGCATTAACTGCCAGATATATGGTAGGCTGTCAGCCGCAGGAGGGAAGGGGCTCTTTTGTGACATTCTGGAAGCAGGACAGGGGGCCAGTGGAGGGAACGACAAAGGGGAAGGTTGCAGCTCCACAGAAGGAAAAACATCCACGGATTGCTGCTGTCCTCAGGTAGAATGAGCAGTCACATGGGCCATGAGTCCCCCTCCACTGAATTCAGTCAAGCAAATTCTACATGATGACTCTCGCCTGGAATGGACGGATCCTAGGAGATGGATGAAGTGACCTTTTTTTCTTTAATTTTTTTTTTAATCTTTATTTTTGAGAGACAGAGCACGAGCCGGGGAGGAACACAGAGAGAGGGAGACACAGAATCTGAAGCAGGTTCCAGGCTCTGAGCTGTCAGCACAGAGCCCGACGCGGGGCTTGAACTCACAAACCGCGAGATCATGACCTGAGCTGAAGTCGGACTCTTAACCCACTGAGCCACCCGGATGCCCCTGAGGTGACCTTTAATATGCCTTCTGGTCTTAAGGATTTAGGCATTTCTTGGAAACCAATATCCTTTATAATAAAGCATATTCATTCTTAAAACAAATTTATCAAGGTCTGCTGTGTGCCTGAACCTTTTCCAGGAACTGGGGGTTACCTAGGTGTAGAAGTTAAGATTGTGAATCTCAGAAAATTCACAGCCTAAGACATCTATGCAGCAAAGTGGCAGCTGAAGTGGTAAGCACACATCAGTGAGATCACAACAGTGTACTGTTCTCAGTAAATATTTATTGAGTGTTTGCAAGAATGAAAGGCTATGGGAGGCCAGGGTGGGAGTCACACAGAGGAGCGATCATTTGACAGGGTCTTGAGTTCTGAGGGAAGCTTTCCAAGTGGAGACATAAGAGAAGGTAGGGGGACTAACATGTGCTGAGGTCCAGGCTAGCAGGGAAGCATGAGATGGACTTGACCTCTCTTCTGCAGCTCAAGCATCCCCTTCCTGTCGACTGAGGAAGGGAAGCTCACACCAGGCAAATGAGGCCACCAGGACCCACCTGGGGCTCACGGAAGGCCAAAGACAGAGAAAAGGGGTTACGACCCAACCCAGGTATGAAGAAGGCTTCCCAGAGACAACCTAGCAAGGCCTTGTATGCAGGGAAGCAGTTAATGTGTTGACATTCAGAAGGAAAAGCACCTGGGAGGGCAGGGAGGCCTAGAAACAGGACAGTGGGTTCTGGAAACTGCAAAGGCCCAGAAGGTGCATTTGGGGGAGCAACAGAGGACAAGGTCAGGTTGATACTCCAAGACCAGACAGGTCACGCAGGGCCTTTTATGCTATGTGGAGTTTGGACTTTATTCTCTGAACAAAGGGGAACCCTGAAGGCCAACTGGGAAGCTACAGCCACCAGCCCGCCCCTTCTGGACTTTTCACCCAAAATGACACTGCACTCTGCCCCCACCCCCTGCTTTCTATTCCCTCCTGTTCTCTAACTCTTTCTGCAAACCAGTATTTAGCAGAATCTGATATCAGAACTCTAGCTCATGTTCTGCTCCCTCCTGAAGGTGGGTTCTTGGACGCTGTTGCCCACACTGATGGCCTGCTCTTTATCATTCTGTTCTCAGGCACCATAGCCTGCCCTGCCCTGTCCTGAGGTGCCCTAGACCGGCTCTGCTCAGCAGACTGCCTCTCTGTCTTCCCTGCCCCAAAGCCCTCACAGATCAGTCCGGACTGTGCATACTTGGGGCCTCCTCGCCAAGCTCAACTGCACCATTCCTCTTTCCGTCTCCAGTCCACCACATGCATAATTTCACGGTATTTTGTTAGCGTTATAATTGTATCTTTCTCATGTAATTTCCCTTTCTGAGCCTCTCAAATACAACCCCCTGTGTTCTATAGAATATTCAGCATTCTGGCAATAATTATGTTCCAACAAATAATAGATTTAAAAATATGTACCCTCTTCTTAACAGTTAACTCTGAAATATATTAAGAGAGGTTTTTTTTGTTTTTTTGGTTCATTTTTGAAAGCAATCAAGACCTGTGGATATGAGGGGCACCTGGGTGGCTCAGTAGGTTGGGTGTCTGACTTCGGTTCAGGTCATGACCTCAGGTCATGAGTTTGAGCCCTGTGTCAGGCTGTGTGTTGACAGCTTGGAGCCTGGAGCCTGCTTCGGATTCTGTGTCTTCCTCTCTCTCTGCCCCTCCCCCACTTGTGCTCTGTCTCTCAAAAATGAATAAACGTTAAAAACATTTTTTAAAAAGACACGTGGATATGAAACTTGGACCTTCTCTTTCTAAATGAAAAAAATATATGTTATATATATAATAAAATACATGTAAAAGGGAAACGGAGGGCATGACTCTAGCTACATGCTGATTTTCTTTTTTTAAATAAGGATAGATTGGCAGGAAAGTGCAAAGAAATGTACAGCAGGTCTCCCCCATGTTAACCTTCATGACTGTAGTACAATATCAAAGTCAGGAAATTGACACTGGTACAATCCACAGAGCACATGCAGGCTTCACCAGCCATATAGAGTTCACTCATTTGTATTTTATTACGTCTACCTTCCGTGACCACCGCTGTAATCAAGATACTTATTTGTACCAACAGTTCAAGACCCTCAACAGTCTCATGCCACACTTTAATATCCACACTCCCCTCCCCTCCCACAGCTTGATTTAAATATGAAAAAGTATTAAATGGAGCACAGAAAAAATGCTACAAGAAAATACACTGAAATGATTACCAGTAGATATTTGGATTGTGAGATAAAGCTTGATATATTTTTTATTTTATTTACAATTTTTTCAGCTGTTTCTGTTTTTCTTCAGGGAGAATGTATTATTATTAATTTTTTAAAGATTTTTTTTGTTTAATCTTTATATCCAACGTGGGACTCGAACTCACAACCCTGAGATCAGGAGTCACACAGTCCACCAACTGAACCCACCAGGTGCCCTAAGAATGCATTACTTTTGTGAGAAACTTTCTTGAGAATAATTTATAACATATATCCTAATGTTTACTTATAATAGTGTGATCCAACAAGTTTCAAATTGGAAAAAGATCTGGCGGATTTTAACTTGTCATATTAACTTAAAGTTTACTTTACCAGCAGATTGAAATACTCCCTTCTATTCCAGTGTACAATTTTCTCCATCTCCCATAGAGCAATTTAAGTAAAACACCCACCCATTGTTCGTAATTCTATCTTAGCCTGCCTTTAAAACGAAACTTGAACAATGTAAAACGACATTGTTTCCGTTATGTATTACTGCCTAAAATTCACTGTGAAACACAGAGGCATAGAACACTGATTTACTGTTTCTCTACGTTCTGTGAGTTGATTGGGCAATTCTTTTACTGGTCTCCTCTGGCTCACTTGGTCTATTACAGACGGCTGGAACAGCTGGAAAGTCCAAGTTGGCCTCATTCATATGTCTGGCAATTCGTGGTGGGTAGAGAGGCTCAGCTCTCCTCCTCACAACCTCCCAACCTCCAGTGGACAAGACCCACTTCCTTGGATAGCAGTCCAGGATGGTGTTCCAAGAGGGCCAGGCCCAGTGCATAAGCACTGCCCTGCTACACTTGTATCATACATATTGGCCAAGACAAGTCTTAAGATCCAGCCCAGAATCAGTTCTGGAGGGAGCTGTACCAGGGCATGAACACTGGGAGGCAGAATTCATTAGGGCCATTGGTGCAACAATCTACCACAGTTATAAAGGCTGGCCCCTTTATAAGAATTTAAGCATGGATGAAAAAAAAAAAAAGATTGCTTTGGGTTCAAAGGTAAGGTTAAGTAAGCATCATAAGGCAATTTCAAATCTGCATATAACTCTGATTCATTTAAGATAATAGAAAAGGCCAATTTCCCTGTAGCTAACTTAAGAACTAGTGCCTCATGAGCGAATTGCATAGTCTTGTTACACAATCAATTAATTTGCTGTTACATCCAGGTACACATCATGGCCTAAACTTCATAAACCTATTTCTATACGTAGAAAATAAAAGAGATAAGAACTTTTGTTTTCCTAACATCCTCCAAACATAATCTTGTTCTTTATTTTGAAAATGATTTATTGTTTAAAAATAAGTATTTGTGAGAAGTCTAATTCCCAAAAGTTATACATGAAACCAGCTTTTGCCTCAGGACTAATTTCTGCCAATATAGGAAATATGAAAATGGGTACATTTAAAAAATTTTTTAATGAATACATGTCTTTTTTTAATATCTTTTTTAAAAATTAAAAAAAATTATTTTTTAGAGAGAGAGAGACAGACAGAGCACAAGTGGAGGAGGGGCAGAGAGAGAGGGAGACACAGAATCCAAAGTAGGCTCCAGGCTCTGAGCTGTCAGCACAGAGCCTGATGTGGGGCTTGAGCCCACAAACCGCGAGATCATGACCTGAACCAAAGCCGGACACTTAACTGACTGAGCCACCCAGGTGTCCCTGAATACATTTCTTTGTTTCCTCAAAGCACTTGAGCAAATAAAACTTAAGATCCCACTGGGAATTTGGGGGATCAAATGTTTCAACCGATCTTGAGACTACAGTAGTTCCTCCGACATCTGCCATGATGCTTGTTTCATCACCTTGAAGATGCTCTCTCCGCGCCACACCTCTCGTTGGCTCTCTTCACTCCAGTCACTTCGGGCTTCCTCCAGGTCCTTCAACCACTCACACTCTGGCTTTCCAGCTTTCTCCACGTGTCTCCTCCTCTGGGATCTCTCCTCTTCACCCCACTTCCTTCATCTGGCTGGCTCCTTACTTAATCTCTAGGTCACTCAAGTGTCACTTCCAGTGAAGATTTCTGGCTTCTCCATAGATGTTCCACCAGCACCCTGTACTTTCTTTGCCATAAATGTCACCACACTTTATTATTTTATGTTTTCACTTTTGTTTTTTTCTCCTTGAGGGCAAGGACTGACCTGTTCATGGCTGTATCTCTAGTGTCTGACACATGCTGGGAATTCAAAAACATCCCCCAAAGGAACGTAAATATCAAGCAGAAAGAAAACTACAAAGAGGGCGCTCTGGGTAGCCACATTCACATACTCAAGATTATGTACTTTACCTATAGGTGAGCCTGTCAAGTCTTGACTCATAGTCTACTTACTCTTATTTTATTTTTTTAATTTTACTTATTTACTTTTAAGAGAGAGAGAAGCAGAGAGAGAGCGGGAGAATCTCAAGCAGGCTCCATGCTGTCAGCCCAGAGCCTGATGTGGGGCTCGATCTCACAAACCCAAGATCATGACCTGAGCTGAAATCAATAGTTGGATGCTTAACTGACGGAGTCACGCAGGCATCCCTACTTACTCTTATTTGAAACAAAAGCCTAACCTGTTTAGATGTATGAATTCCTAGACCAACACAAATTTGCAAGGAGAAAGGAGAGGGGTACTAGGGACCTTAAAATAAAAGCAGTTAGGACCAGGGCTATTGCCCTGATAAGGAAAAAAGAGACAGAAAAATGACAAAAAGCCATAAGGAAAGGATCATCTAGCTTAAGGGTGAACATATCTCCAAAGAAGTCTTTGGGCAGCTCAGCCAGATAGCAAAGGCTGGTGTTCATGCCCATGCCTTGAGTCAACGAGAAAAGATTGAATTTCATTCTGTGTATTCCACTTAAGAAAAGAAAGGAGTAAAGAATGCATTTTACAAATATTCCCACCAAAAATAATTTTTAAAGTGTTTTCTTTTCTTTTTAGGATTTTGCTTTTAAGTAATCAATCTCTACACCCAACATGGAGCTCGAACTCACAACCCCGAGATTTAACGTCACATGCTACTGACCAAATCAGCCAAGTGCCCCCAAAATAATTTTTAAATGTTTTAAGTTATGAAATCTAGAGAGATAAGCTGGTTATCTGGGAAACTCACTTATCTACGTGGAAAATCTTTTTTTTTCCTGATAAAAAGGTAACAATGGTTAAAAATAATAGTAAAAGAATGAAGGGTTACTGCTTTTCCACTGGAAGAGAGTAGTGACCTTCTTCAGAGATACCTGCACTCTGTTCCTGACCTCCTAGCAATTACCCCACTATATTTCTTTAAATATATTTTTTAATCTTTTTATTTATTTTTGAAGGAGATAGAGAGAGAGAGACAGAGCATGAGCGGGGGAGGAACAGAGAGAGAGGGAGACACAGAATTCGAAGCAGGCTCCAGGCTCTAAGCTGTCAGCACAGAGCCTGATACGGGGTTCACACCCACAAAGTGTGAGATCATGACCTGAGCTGAAGTCGGACACTCAACCGACTGAGCCACCCAGGCTCCCCCCACTATATTTCTTTAAAAAATGTTTTTCTAATGTTTATTTTTGAGACAGAGAGACAGAGACAGAGTGCCAGCAGGGGGGAGGCAGAGAAAGAGGGACACACAAAATCTGAGGCAGGCTCCAGGCTCCGAGCTGTTAGCCCAGAGGGCTTGAACTCACACATGGCGAGATCATGACCTGAGCCAAAGTCAGACTCTTAACCGACTGAGGTATCCAGGTACCCCATACCGCACTATATTTCAATTAATGGTTGACTTCCCTGTCTTCCCCACTGGCCTATGCATTTCTTGTGGGCTGGGACAACATCTTTTATCTCTGTATCCCTGATATCTACCACAGGTCCTAGTACATTGTAGGTGTTCAACAAACATTTGTTGGACAAATGAAGAATGATGTCAAGGATGTGGCTTCCCTTCCCTGCCTTTCCTTTAACAAGAAGACATTAAAAGACTTGCCACACAGGGGGCACCCAGCTGGCTCAGTTGGTAGAGCATGTGACTCTGGATCTTGGGATTGTAAATTCGAGCCCCGTGTTGGGTGTAGAGATTACTTAAAAATAAAATCTTTTTTTTTTTTAATGTTTATTTTAAGAGAGAGAGAGACAGAGAATGAGTGGGGGAGGGGCAGAGAGAGAGGGAGACACAGAATCCGAAGCAGGCTCTAGGATCCAAGCTGTCAGCACAGAGCCTGATACAGGGCTCTCGAACCCATGAACCGTGAGATCATGACCTGAGCCAAAGTCGAACGCTTAACCGACTGAGCCACCCAGGCGCCCCTTAAAAATAAAATATTTAAAAAATAATAAATAAAAGACTTGCCACACAATCAGATAATAGTGCACCCCAGGATAAATTCATGTGTTCACCACATTGGCCTATAGATCAGGCATATTGCGACTTTAATTCTAGACAGTTTTCAAAGGGAGGGGAAATGGGGGGAGGGTGGGAAGAGAGGTCATTTCTGCAACTTTAGAAATGAATTTTTTCAATTCCTTTTATGCATGACATAAGAAAAGATATCCTACCGTTCTTACAGGGAGTAGCTATGGTATCAAGGAACCAAATGGGATGATGTTGCTGAATTTCTGATATTTGATCCTTTGGAAATATTCCCAATGGATACATTATACAATATTCCATTAGCACCTGAATGGAAACAAACTAGCGATGACAAGTATTTTACTTCCTACAAGATCAAATAATAGTCACGAATCATGAATTGGATCTGTGGACAGCTGTACCAGAACATAAAATCAGTGGAAGCTATAGGGCAATTTCAAGGCCTGACCTGCAAAGGAAGCTGGGAAGAGGGAGCAGTCAGAACCAGTACAGCTAGAAGGTCATCCACAGGGTACAACAAAGTTGCCAACCGGATGTGTTCCTCTAAAACAACTTTGTGGTAGGGGTGCCTGGGTGGCTCAGTTGGTTAAGCTTCCGACTTTGGCTCAAGTCACGATCTCGAAGTTTGTGAGTTCGAGCCCTGCATAGGGCTCTGTGCTGACAGCTGGGAGCCTGCTTTGGATTCTGTGTCTCCCTCTGTCTCTGCCCCTCCTCTGTGCATGCTCTGTCTGTCTGTCTGTTTCTCAAAAATAAATAAACATTAAAATAAAAAAAAAAATAAAACAACTTGGCAGTAGCTTGCCTTGCTCCAGGAGCACAGCCACTCTCAGGAGATTGCTGGAAGTTGGTGGTTAGGAATGAGAGCCTCAGGGGACCACCAAACTACAGCTGGGCCAATAAGGAAACCTGTGGGCCCCAAATCCCCGAATCTTGCCCAAAGATTTGCAACTAATCCATCTTCCTTTCCCAAACCTGCAGTCCTCTCTGAGGATTCCCATTCCCTTTATGGCCATCCTTGTTTAGAATTCCTGAACTCAGAGGGAATTTTGCTTCCCCAAACTTTCCCTTTGCCCACTCAGATTCCAGTTCTGGAAAAGGTACTATTGTGGGTATCCCATCAGCCTGAGCCCCAAGGATGGAAATCAATCACACAGAGCACCAGCCATAGGATGGTATAAAAAAAACACCTGATTCCCTGAGGTTCGTGGAAAGGATGAAGCAGAGAGGAACCTAATGGTGTTTAGGGGCTAATGAAGGCCAGACTACCACCTCTGCTTCTAGGACATAACCATAGGCAATACAGCTTAAGGGGCCAGGGAACAGTCTTAACTGAAGTCTAGTGTGGCCCCTGGAAATCCTTGTGACCCGGCCCTCTTATGGACTGTAAACGGAATCAATCCTAAGAACACAATAATACTCTGTCTGCTCTGGTATCCGGCTGTGCTCAGGGATCTCCCCACAGTGACTATTCTATTCCAACCAGCTATGTTCCTTTGGACACATAGTATTCATTTCTCTGTATGCACTGAAGTTGTCCCCTGCTCATTCAGCAAGTTTCTGACCACTACCTCTAACCTGTATGTGTGTGCATGCCTTTGGATAACTAGTATTGTCAGGTGATACAACATCTAATCCACAGGCCCTGAGCCACCGAACAGATTATTACTACACTGTCATACCCCATTCATTTACATCCCTGTCATGTGAACAACAAGGACCCATGAACACATGCATTCCTTCTGCTGTGCCCTACATCAATGGTTTCTTATCCTTTGCTGATTCATGGATCTCTTTGAGAATCTGCTATGAATCCCCCCAGAATGAAATAGCCATAGGGATTTGAAAACAATTTCAAGAAGTTCTTGACTCATAAAGCCCATCCTTCAGACCCCAAGCCAATGCTAACGATTCCTGATGGCAAGAAATGATGGCATTTCTAAAGAGAGAGGTAGTCAGAAGGGAGGGAGCTTCAGATTAATTCTTCCCTACTTGTTTCCCATATGCATAAAAGCCTGGAGAGGATTTGGGAACAAAAGTTGGTCAACCTCATCAGTGAGGTACAGCCAGGTGACCTTACCTGTCCACTTAGCTGAGGCAGCAGATTCTCATAATAACCCACTAAGGCAGCAGCTCCTCTCTGAGACTGACATGGGCCCCTCCCCTTGCCCACACTAACACACTCCCACCTATGAGTCTAATCCAGACCTACACATCTTTCCCCATGGCCATCTAGGCAAGCCAGGTGACTCTGATGCTCACCTTGTCACCTAGGAGTAGTGGATGAAAAGGACTTCTGCTGGGTAAGCTGGGCCATACCTTCTCTACATTTCCTTCCTCTCTCTCTTTCTCTCTCTCTCTCTCTCTCACACACACAAACACACACACACACACACACACACACAACATACACACACACACACACACACACACGCATGCACAATGCACACTCCAGCCATCACTCAGAAGAAGATCCAGGGTCAGCATCTTGAGGCTTCCCTGTAGCAGATTTCCCAGAGCACACCTTCAGGTTGGACTCTGCCGAATTCAGTGATAACTGCCACCCGGCCGCTAGCCAGACTACATTTTCTGGGTCTCCCTGACCTCCTCAAAGGCCAAGCATTCTCATCTGATATCTCATCTGATACTCCAACCCTTTCTGCCTCAAAAACAACAACAACAACAACAACAACAACAATGCCTCGATCTTGGCACAAGACTGAATGTTCATCACACACACGCACATACACACACACACACACACACACACACGCACACACACATGCACGTGCAGGATTGCCACCAGCCATCCCCAACTTCTGCCAAAAATGATTACATATTTCTAACAAAGACTGACCATGAATATAAACAAGGGTCTGTGGATCCTGGGAATGAGTGGGAAGAGGTCTCTCTGCCCTTCCATAGATTAGGGGATTCTCCCATTCTAGCCTTTCCCAATCATGGCAAAGACAACCAAGGTGGCTTCCTCCTCACCACAAACACAAACCCACCATTCTAACTGGTAGACTATTAGCAAGAGAAGCAAAACTCGAAGGTACCAAAAACACCTCTCAAGATGGACCTCAGAGTCAACTCTTGAAGCTGTCGCATGAATTGCCAATCCTGGGAATAACCAGTCACCAGAGTTTTATTCCAAGACGAGTGTAATTCTGGCCTCTCACTATGTGCTTTCAAGTAACGCAATGTAATTAAAATGTTGTCATAACCTACCTCTCAGAACGTTACTAACTAGACTTGTGATCTTGGGCAGGTCACTTCCTGTCCCTGGGCCTTGGTTTCATCATTCATTCACTCAGCAAATATTTATTGAGAAGCTAGTAAGTTCCAGGCACTGTGCTAAGTGCTGAAGACAACAAAGATGAGCAAGATACAGTCTGGCCGAAGAATGTCTCACTCTATTGTTTATGTGTTAACGTAAATAACTCCTCATGTTGCTGCATGATTAGGGCGGTAATAAAGGTTGGACAAGGTACAAGAGGAAAACTAGGAGGGGAGCACCTGTGTCTGATGAGGGGCATAGGGGTTTGTACAAATAAGGGAGTTGGACTTCTTAATCAAAGAGTCTGTTATTCCAAGATCGTGATGCATTCCAAAAGGACACAGAAGCCATTTGGATATTCTGCTCCAGGGAAATGTGTGCAATACCAGCCTTCCACTAGTGCAGATAAGTTTACCATTGGCAGTTTACCACTTGGCATGAATACCTCTTTCAGAGTGAATAGAAGCCAGATTCTCTTTATCAGATGTTTGCACTATCTAATTCTAATGATCACCTAGGAGTGTAAATGACACTTGGTAAAATTAAATCCCTTCCAATTCAAAGGTCAGAAGAGACATTAGGTACACTTGTGCCATATATACGCTTAACCAGCTGATGAATAATATACAAACATGTCACTTAGGAGGGGAAAAACCAAACCCAGACACATATAAAATGAATCCCTCATATGGTTTTCTCTCAAACAAAACCAGAAATAAAACCCATTAGCCCGTTATTGCCGGAAACTCAGTAGTCCCCCTGAGATGGTATGAGCAAAAGTCTGATAATTGTGGCTTATAATTAACTCATGCACCAGCTAATATTATTTAAGTCCTCAAATACTGAAGGGAACAGAGTTATCAATTCCTAAAAGGTCAAGATCAATAATATCCATTCTTCTAGTTTATTTTTTTCCTGCCTACCTATATTTTCTATATTTACTACAATAAGTATTTTTTTTAATTTTTTTTTCAACGTTTATTTATTTTTGGGACAGAGAGAGACAGAGCATGAACGGGGGAGGGGCAGAGAGAGAGGGAGACACAGAATCGGAAACAGGCTCCAGGCTCTGAGCCATCAGCCCAGAGCCCGACGCGGGGCTCGAACTCCCGGACCGCGAGATCGTGACCTGGCTGAAGTCGGACGCTTAACCGACTGCGCCACCCAGGCGCCCCTATAATAAGTATGTTTTGATATTATAATGCTTAAACCTGGTAGACCTGTTACTTTACATAGAATAAAGTGTGTCCTCTCCCATTAAAGTATTTATTAGTTTTTTTTTTTTTGTCTTCCCAAGATAGTGCATGGAACCTGATACTGCCACACGCAAACTGCCTGGTAGGTTAGTTATACATAGAATTCAGTTCTTAGATTTTGTTCTAACTTGAAGTAGAAACGCAGGTAAAACATGAGGCCTTGCCATTCCACTTTCAACTCAAAGATATATAGACACACATATATATATATATATACTCATACATACATACATACGATATATTTAGTGATAAAAAAATTTTATATATTAAGAAGCCATCTTGATGGTTGTATATCAGTGTGGATGTACTTAATGCCACTAAACTGCACACTTAAAAATGATTAAAATGGAAAATTCTATGTTATGTATATTTTGCCACATTAAAAAATAGTTTAAGAGTTTTCTCAAATTAAAAAGTGCAATTGACTTGTGTGTATGGACCCTGTATCTTGTAACCTTTCTAAACTCAATTATTGGTTCTAATAGCTTTTTATATATTCCTTAGGATTTTCTATGTACAATCATGTCTTCTACCTTCTGTAAATCAAGACAGTTTTATTTCTTCCTTAAAGGACAAGAAAAGGCAGATGAGCACTGACTGTTGTATACAAGCGATGAATCACAGGAATCTACCCCCCAGAACCAAGAGCACACTGGATACACTGTATGTTAGCCAACTTGACAATAAATTAAATATATTTTTTAAAAAGGCATCTCTACCTCAACAAAGCAAAGGCTACCAGAGTGTAAGATCTTTTTTCTGTACCCTTAAACGCTTGTAAAATATGCCAAGGAGGAGGAACCACATCACACAGATGTCAACTCAGATTAGGGAAGATAAGATTTAAATTACTCTGATTCCAACACGTGAGAACGGTTTGAGAATGACTTTGCTCCAACCTGTGATTAACAGAAAAACACAGAAAGCCATGTATCATTTCTGAGCCATGGAGGTGTTATAGCAGAGGGAAGTGGACACAGGTTGTTTCCAGGGTCCCTTGGTTCATCAGCTCCTTATTTGATTACAGGGTGATTTAACCAAGGAGCATTGACTGCTTCAGCCTGTTTGGCCTTGATCAATCCAGAAAATACACTCGCTGATTTCCTTTTATCGATAGTCTACAGGTGTCAGGGAAGGGACCCTGACAGTTTTCACTCGAGAATGCTCAGAACAGTCACAGAAAGGCCCTGAACACCTACCGAAAGGGATGGCCTGAGACCTGCCAGCCCAGGGTCAACAGCCAAATTAAACTGGAGAGGTGAGGAGCCAGAGGGACAGGCAGGCCAGGATTAAGGGAACAGGAGCTCTGAAACAAGCAAACAAAAACTATTCATAAAAAGTGCTAAAAGGTGAGAGGTGCCTGCCTGGCTCAGTTGATAGAGCATGAGACTTGATCTTGGGGTCATGAGTTCAAGCCCCACATTGGGTGTAGAGTTTATTTAAAAATAAAATCTTGAAAAAAAAGAAACCTGCTAAAAGTGAACAGAAAGGTGGACCTTCCAATTTGCGATCAGACTGTTAAATAACTATTAGAACTTTGTCATGTTGATTTAACAAACCAGAGATAGAGAGCAGGATACTAAAACCATGTCAAAAGTTAATTTTTAATAGCCTCCTAAACAGTTTCAGTCTTACAATTTTTTATTTGAATATAGTTGACACACTGTGTTACATTAGTTTTTTTTTTTAATTTTTTTTTCAACGTTTATTTATTTTTGGGACAGAGAGAGACAGAGCATGAACGGGGAAGGGGCAGAGAGAGAGGGAGACACAGAATCGGAAACAGGCTCCAGGCTCCGAGCCATCAGCCCAGAGCCTGACGCGGGGCTCGAACTCACGGACCGCGAGATCGTGACCTGGCTGAAGTCGGACGCTTAACCGACTGCGCCACCTAGGCGCCCCACATTAGTTTTAGGTCTACAACATAGTGAGTGACTCTACATCTCTATATGTTACGCTGTGCCTAACTAGTGTTAATCAGCCAAATACACCAGCCTGGCATAGCTAGAGGGATGCATTGATAGCATAATAAACATTAATAGAGTCAAAATGGACCAAACATTTCAACCTCCTACAAAAACAATGGAAGCTCTAGAAACAAAGGAAAAATAACTCAATCCCAGACACCTGAAGAGATCAATTTATAAAATATAACAACACATTAAAGCAGTCATAGGAGGGGCGTCTGGGTGACTCAGTGGGTTAAGCGTCAGACTTCAGCTCAGGCCATGATCTCATCGTTCGTGAGTTCGATCCCCAGGTCGAGCCTAGAGCCTGCTTCGGATTCTGTATCTCCCTCTCCCTCTGTGCCCCCCCCCCCGCCCCCGCTCTCTCTCTCTCTCTCTCTCAAAAATAAATAAACATTAAAGCAGTTGTAGGAAATATTCTATCTTACCATGTTGGAAATATTTTAAAATTTTATCAGAAAAAGAAAAAAATTACAACGTTCACAATAAAAGAAAGGAAAACAGACCGAGCACAATAATACTATGACTTGTAGATCATGCAAAAACATTTATTTTTTTAAAACAAAACAAAACACAGGCTCTGCTTCCTCATTTAGGAAATTAAATGTTGAAATAGACTGGGTACCTTATATGAGCTAGAGGTATGCTGGTCAGGGACAGAGGCCTCCAGGCAGCTCTCTGTGTAGCCAACTGCCTCTTCCCCTCCCTTTCCTTGGGGTGCTGTAGGACATCATCATTTTCTTTTCTTTTTTTTTTTTTGAGATTTTTAAAAATGTTTTTTATTTATTTTGAGAGAGAGAGAGAGAGAGAGAGAGAGAGAGCATGAGTGGGGAAGGGGCAGAGAGAGAGGGAGAGAGAGAATCCCAAGCAGGTTCCACGTTGTCAGCACAGAGCCCAATATGGGGCTTGAACTCACACACCATGAGATCATGAGCTGAGCCGAAATCAAGAGTCAGATGCTTAACTGACTCAGCTATCCAGGCACCCTGGACATCATCACGTTCTATGTGAATACTGTGGGGCGAGGTTGGGATAAATGATCCCCACATCCCATCCAGCTCTAGGATGCTATCACTGTACCCCCGATAAATCAACACTGCAATGCATGGTCTCGACAAAGTGAACAGACAGAACCTCTGTTCTACACACAAGGTAGAACATATAATGGAAATGGCAGAGACATTCCTATCTTTCTAAAAGCTACTTTTCTGGAAAGTATGTTTAAAGAATATCGACTTTTTTTTCTTTTTAAGTTAAATACATTTTAAGGCAGGCATTCCTAGCAAACTGTGTTTCTGAGGAAGACTGGAATGAGGGCCTAAGGTCATACACTTTATGACTGACACTGTAGCTATTACCAAGGGTGAGCATGGATGTGGCAATTGGGAGTAACGTGGACGTGAACTAAGGACAGTCATGGAATCCGAAAAATGCCATCACGAAATACATCATTTCCAGTTAAGTGCTATGAAAAAGGATGCAAAAAAGACAGAAAACCTATCACTTAAGTTTCCCACATCCCTTCTCCAATGGGCATAAAGGTATTATGACAATCAATTATTTAGCAGCGCCTGGGTGGCTCAGTCGGTTAAGCACCCAACTTCGGTTCAGGTCATGGTCTTGCGTTTCAGGGGTTTAAGCCCCGCGTCAGGCTCTGTGCTGACAGCTCAGGGCCTGGAGCCTGCTTTGGATTCTGTGTCTCCCTCTCTCTCTGCCCCCCCCCCCCCCCCGCTCATGCTCTGTTTCTGTCTCTCTCAAAAATAAATAAACATTTAAAAACTTTTTTAAAAAAGAACAATTATTTGAAAAACACTGTGTGGGGGCACTTGGGTGGTTCAGTCGCTAAGCACCAACTTCAGCTCAAATCATGATCTCACAGTTCATGGGTTTGAGCCCTGCGTCGGGCTCTGTGTGCTGACAGCTCAGAGCTTGGAGCCTGCTTCAGATTCTGTGTCTCCCTCTGTCACTCTCCCCTCCCCGGCTTATGCTCTCTCTCTCAAAAAATAAATAAATAAACATTAAAACAGACACACACACACACACACACACACGCACACATTGTATGATTTCTTTCACAGAGGCACTGGCAACATTCACAAACTTACTTCAGCATTCAAGAGATTCCTAAAAGAATGTTCTCAAATGTATACTTGGCCCAAGTTTTCATTTAAAATCAGTTGTGAAGCACATAGGGGGTAAATACATGATCCTTGCTGCTTTCTGTAAGTTTTTAAACTTCCAAAATCAAAACTTTGAAAGTTCAATCATGGGGCGCATGGGTGGCTCAGTGGGTTAAGCATCCCACTTTGGCTCAGGTCATGATGTCATGGTTCATGAGTTCAAGCCCCACATTGGGCTCTGTGCTAACAGCTCAGAGCCTAGAGCCTGCTTCGGGTTCTATCTCCCTCTCTGGCTTACACTTTGTCTCTCTCGCTCTCTTCCAAAAATAAACATTTTAAAAAAAAGTTCAATTGTGGACTGTATGTATTTTTAAATGTTTAGGTTGTTTTTGTTTCTTTTTTGTTTTGTTTTGTTTTGTTTTATGTGAAGTGCTAAGCTGGATCCTGAGCGCGTGGTTTCAGCCTGGTCAGTCATATCACTTTTCAGCACTCGGGTTTCTATAAGAGAAATTAAACATGTTGTAGAGCAGTGCTCCTTACGCTTTTATGCACGTACAGAGAACCCCAGGATCTCCTAAAAATACAGATTCTGATTCAGTGGAACTGAGGTGGGATCTGAGATGGTGTGTTTTCTCGAGCCTCCAGGTATGCTGAGGAGGAGCATAACTGGAGAACGGTGGCTCTCAAAACTGGTGTGTGAGAATCACCCAGAGGGCTCGTTAAACCAGATTGTTGGGTTTCTGACTTAGAAGTGTAGAAATTCTGTCTTTCTAGCACGTTCCCAAGCAATGCTGGTGCTGCTTGTCTGGAAACCACACTCTGAGAACCACTGCTGCCAAGGAAAGACTATTGGATTGTGTGAGAGGGGGAAAATGTGGGGTTAGCATCCACTGTGGCTAACTGGTCCTATGACTCTATCAGGTAGAAATACATTCACCTGCAATTAACAGAACAGTCATCAGTAGCCTAAACAAATAGTATAGTTTGTTTTTCTCTCTTGGTAAGTCCAGAGGTGGGCAGTCCGGCGTTTGGGACATCTATTAGGAAGCCACCAAGGACGCCTGGCCTTTCTATCTTTGTGTTCCACCGTCACTCACATGTGGCCCTTGTGCTGATGATGACTGCTGGACCAAGTTCCAAGTGGAAGACTAGGAGCAGGGCAGAGGGGGACGGGGGCCTCCAGCTTCACTTGCCCTTTTGGAAAAGTTTTCCCAGGAATCTTGCTCCATGACTTCTGCTTACATTCCACTGGGCAGAACTGAAGCAACCGTAGACCCATCATTGACTAGGGAGAGGGGGTTGGATTCGCCAACCAACATTAATAACCACAGTGGCCTCAGACATACACACAGATCTTAACATCATATCAAGACTACAGAAGTCCTAAAACCTAAGGGCATATCTCAGCTCTCTGAATCCTCGCCTCCTCATCCGTAAAGTGTATGGGGTGCACTATGCCCATAGTGCACCCCAGTTCATCCCTGTGGGGCTCTCTTGCACACTGCAGGACATTAAGCATCTCTGATCTCTGGGTACCAAATGCCCCCACCCCTGCTATTGCGATGAAACCAAATAGGCCTCTCGGTTGGGGTGGGGCATGGGAGGGGACTAGCCTGTGGGATTGGAAGCCACTGTCCTAGATTGGGTCTGGTCCACAGCTGTCTGATTCTCTTCAGCCTCTTTGATAAAAGCTAGTTATTTTTTGAAGCCCTGGCTACACAGCAGGAGCATGGGTCCCCATTCTCCACTTCATGGTGGGTAGGTATTGTTTTATCTCCTTTTAAGACAATCATTATTTTACCTTATTAAAAAAGCCCTCCTCCTCCTTTGGGGCACATGTTAGTCACCACCATCACACTCTTCCCCTACTTGTTCCAATGATCTACCTATTTCCAAATCACTCTCCCATCCAGACTTTCCCCTCCAAGTTTTACCTTCCTCCTAGGCAACTTTTACATCCACATGGATGGTCCTGACTGGACTTGACCTCCTCACCTCAAAGGCCCTTTACTACTTGTCTCCTTGTCACCCACACAATGGACAGACCTCAGCACTTGCCATCCTATGAACTGCTCCTTAACCTTAAACTTGACCGGCTCTCTCTTGTACCGCCACTTCCTGTACCTCCACCTTCTCGTTCCCTTTGCCCCATTCTTCTTCCTGATGTTGATTTTAGTCCAAGCTAGCAGCCCCTTCCTAGCTTCACATCCTTCTCCACGCAGCCTGGACAAGCTGATCCATTCCTCCTGCATTCCCCCAATCTTCACCCCATTCTCCTGGTTAAACCCCAGCCCCAGCTCTAGCTGACTTTCTGCCCTCTGACTCCCACACTTGAGCAGCTGAACACTGCCCTGAGACAGTGCACACCCACGCAGACTGTTGCCGTGACAACCTGGTGGGGGGCTGGTGGTGGTCCCTCTACTTGTCCTTGTCAGCCCTCTCCTGTTCCCTACCTTATCATCTCCCCTGTCATTCGCACTCTTAGCAGATAACTTCACTCCTACTTGACAGTGAAAATAGAAGCCATCAGTCAGAAGCCCCCTCAACTTCCTGCCCCCCACTGCCACCCCACTAAAGCACTTATTTTTATCTACACTCATCCTTTCCTCCCTTTTATTGTGGGAAAAGTTTCCTTCCTGTGGTTAATCCCTCCACCTGAGCCCTACATCCCAATCGCTCCAGCCTCCTCAGGGACCTTGGCTCTCAGAGTCCCCTCTCTGTGCCTTTAGTATTGCCACACTGAAACGTCTCTGTTCTAAAAAGCAGTGTTCTCCAGACTCCACAGTCCCATCTCCACTGGACAAATTTCCCCTTCTCTCTTGTCCTTTGCGGCCACACTTCTTAACCTTTATCACACCATGGATGCCTTGGCCGTTGGGTGGATAATGTTTTTGAATGCATGCAATATATATAGAATTACCCTGGAAGCCAATTATAGTGAAATCCAGTGGTTACAATATAGTTTTTAAACTTGTGACATAGCAATACATGTGCTTCTTTCTTTTATTCTTGTGTGTCCTTTATTAAGGCATTCAATAACAAAATCTTGTGTTATCTATAATAACCCCTGTATTGTTAAGCAGCGATGATTATAAACACTATTTTGCAACATTGCATCAACTGCAAGGTGAAGTAAGTATAGCTGTGATTTTTACAGGTGACAAAGTCACAGGCACTACTATACTACTGAAGAATAAAGTCTGCAGTCATAATTGAAGGGAAAACTATACTCTAAATTTTATTTTATTTCTTTTAAAGTTTATTTATTTATTTTCAGAGAGAGAGAGTGAGAGTAACTGGGGTGGGGGGCAGAGAGAGAAGGAGAGAGAGAATCCCCAGCAGGTTCCATAAACTGCGAGATCATGACCTGAGCTAAAGTCGGACGCCGAACCGACTGAACCACCCAGGCACCCCCCTGTCTATTTCTAATCAGGGAGGAGACCTTCCTCAGGAGCCCCCAGAAATCTTTCCTCACATCACATTGACCCGAATTGCATCATATGTCCCTTCCTAAATCATTCCCTGGCAAGGAAATGGTGACGGCCATAATTGGCTTGGATTAATCAGGATTTATTGCCAAACCACTTGGAAGAAGGGTGGAATGCAGAACAAAACCGGGGGCTCTGCCAGAAGTGAATAGGCAATCAAACCTCACTGATACACACCAGTTTTTCTTCCGCTTTTTGCTCGCTCCTTCATTTTTCTTTGAGATGCAGTCTTCCTACCCCTTAGGTGTTGTGTTCTATCAGGTTCTATCCCAGTCCTCTTGCAGGACCATCCCACACCACAAAATCTCCCTGAGTGATCCTATTCACGCCTATGGCTTGACCTGCCACTTGGGTATGGCTTGCTCTCCACCTAGAACTCACTCCTTGGCTCTAGGCCTGTGAATTCTCTGTCGCTTACTGGGCCCCAGCTCCACGTGAATATTCCCCGACTCAAACTCAGTTTGTGCATCCATGCACCCCCTGACTTCCCCGTGTCTCAGACAACAGCCCTGCCTTCACCCAGTAATTGAAATCTGTCCTCTCAGAATCCTTCCTCTCCCTTACCCACATTACATAATCAGCCATCTTAAACTCCTGTAGATCCTCTCTACTCAAGTGTCTCTAGAATCTGCCCCCTCCTCTCCATACTTGGGCAGGGCCCTGCTCATTTCAGGCCTGGCTGATAACCTTGCCTCTTGCTTTACTCCAGCATACCTGTGTCACTGATGCCGGGCGGATCTTTCTCCACTCCTGTTCACCAACCTTCAGCAGCTTCCTATTTTGCAAGGCACATCCAGGTCTGGTCCCTGCTGACGTGTCCAGTTCACTACCTGACACTTTCCGCATTCACCCTAAACCCAACTTGCCATCTCTCACATCCAGCTCGCACACATGCTCTACTTCCGCGCCATCAGCCCTCTCAACACAGACACATGTGAAGGCACATACACACCTTTTTTTCCCCCTCCACATATACTCAAAAATACTTTCATGTTTTGACAAAAACTTATTTTTGTCACCTACCATGTGTTGGTCACCTTTCCATGCTGATGATAGCCCTACCTGATATTTTTTACAAATGACTCCTTTATGTTCCTTATTAGGGATCACTGTAATTTATTAAGAACACCTATACATGCATCCTTGTCCATATGTCCTAGCACATGTCCCTAGTTATAAGGGACTCAGGCAATTCCTGGAAGCAGAATGGCTGGGTCAAAGATTATGTGATTTTTACATATCAAGAGAACTGCCAGCTAACCCTCCAGAATGTATCCATTTAAACTACCACCAAAGGCATATAAAAATACTGTATAAAAGCACCCATTTGTCAGAACCCCCATCCACACTAGATATCTTTAAATTTTTGCTTGTCTAATATTTTGCCCTAAATCTGTATTTTTCTGATTACTCATGAGACTACAATTTTACATTTTTTAATTTAGCATGAACCATTTATTCCTTTTACCCATTTTTTAGTATTTGTTTTATTCTCCCCCCCTTTTTTATTAAGTAAACTCTACCCCCAAAATGGGGTTCAAACTCACAACCCCAAGATCAAGAGTCACATGCCTATTAACTAACCAAAATTTAAATAAAAGCTCGAAACAAAACAAAAAATAAATACATAAATAATAAATCGTAAAAAAGAAGAAACAAAGAGTCACATGCCCTACCAACTGAGCCAGCCTGACACCCTCTTGCTTTTCTTCTTATTGGTTTGTCTGCCCTTCCATTTTCTCCACCTGGCCAATTACTACCAAACTTTCAAGACTTAGGCCAGGCACCACCTCTTCCAAAAAGTTTTCTCCAATTCTTTGGCTTCTCCCAGTACCCACCCTCAAGTTAAGCACCCCCTACTCTGCACTCTCTGCCAACCTTGCTGTGTATTTATCTCTTCCACAAGGCCATGAACACCAAGGCTTGTTACCTCTACTTCTCCAGTTCACGTTAGTGTGCCCCTACATGGGATAGGTGCATAATCCAAGAATGAAACAATGTGCAAATGATCCACAAACAGGATCACTTTTAGGCTTATTTCCTTTGTCCTGTTCCTTGAGAAAACAATTCAGAACAAAATAACCTGGTTTGTTCTATTTCATGACCAAAATGTGATTTTAACATAACTCCTTCATACAAAGAGCTTCAGCCCTTCACGTTCATTGTTTTAATTTTTCTTTGGCTTCATTTTGAAGGTGAAACCCCCTGGGGTCATAGGATCCCAGTCTCAAGACCTGAAGCTGCTCCAACTAGCTCTCTTCCTCCCAGTCCCTGACACACCCTCCTTTCCCTACCTCATACCTCTCTGCCTCCTTACCTCCCCAACATACCTGTGCTTCTGGCATATCTGTACTCCTGCAGGCCAGGTGTCCAGGAAGACCAGAAATGAAGGTGCAGCCAAAATATTTCACTCAACCTGGAATATCAAATCAAGGCTTAGGACATTTAACAAACTTGTTAGTTTACAAATGCTGCATTTATTATCAGAGGCAGACCAAAGCCTCAGACAAAGGAATGCCACAACCCCACGACATTATCATAACCTGGATCAGAGAACATGGAGCCAAGCAAATTGAACTCAGCACTCAATAATCAATCTCTGGGTAATGACCTCGAGCCCCTGGATCTGAAACCCATGAAAAAGACCATGAACCTAGTCCTGTTGCTCAATAGAAGGTAGGTCTGAAACCGAATCTGTAGGATCATGCCAAATAATATGAGGTTTTAATTTTTTGCAGTTTATTCAAAGGAACCACTTATTTTTTTTTACCCTGAAAAAGATCTTTCATCTGTAGCAACAGCCAAATTATACTTCAGTTCCCACTGCATCTAGCAGTAACCATAACAGTGGCTAGTATGTGTTGAAGGTTTTCTATGAGTCTGGCACTTTGCTAGGTGCTGATGTATCCCCTCATTGAACCAACATGGACTGGTCAGTTCTCAGCAGAAATGGAAAGCATAACCTGTTAATAACTGGGGGGATTTACGGTGAGCTCTATACATAAGCACATCTCCAACCCATTTCTACAGGTGAGGAGGAGCCCCCAGCTTGTCAGAGATGGCTTCTTTGAGGAAACTTACCTTGCAATTTCTCCAATTCAGATCAATTCACACGTTCTAACCTGTTTGTCTATAAACTAGGATTTGAAGGAAGTTTTCCCACTTCTGGGAGATCAGAAGGAGGAGCAAGGCACTATTATTAATCCTCAGAAAAGGTTGAAATTAAACTCCCTCATTTCACAAGAGTTCATAAACTGCTTCCAGCTTATTATTTTAAAGGAAGCAAACAGCCATTCCAGACTCACAAGGAGGGGAGGCCTGGCAAGTTTACTCTCATCTCTAAAGCCTCCCTCTTCACCTGGGCACTCAGAGAGGGGCCTAGTGAAGCCTCTGAAGACAGCCCGCCCTTGGAGCAGTTCTGTCAGGGAAAGGGAGCCCCAAGGAGGAGCTCTGACCCTACCTCAAACTTCAAGGGGAGCACCCAGACCCTCCCTGAAAAGGCGAGGCTGCCAGTCCTCCTGAGGGACATCCCTAACAGCCTGGCCCAAATGGAGGAAGCAGGCTGGGGGACTGGGGTAGGGTGAGGGGAGGGAAACTGAGCAGAGGCTTGGGAGGGGACAGGCATGGGGCAAGCCAGAGCCTTCTAAAGAAGCCCAGAGGATTCATGGCGGCCAGCCCTGGAAGGTGGCCGAGTTCTCATAAAAAAAGAGAAAGTGATAGAGAAAAGAATACAAAAACCTTTGTCTGAGCATGACTCTTGCCAGTGGTGCCTCTGCCAGACCCTCTGCAGCAGCTCCCAGAGAAAGCCCTCCAGACAGGGACAGACAGACAGCCCAATGGAGCAGAAGAGCAGCCAGAAGCCAGCCTGCATCAGAGTGGGGGTTTGGAATGTGCTGGCGCTGGGGGGCACCGCACCCACTCTTCAATAATTGGCTGGGAGACCACTGGCCATCCATATGGAAAAGATAAAGTGGATCCCTATCTTACAGCAGGCCTCCAAATAGGTTCCAGATGAACTAAAGACCTACAGAGTGTTTTGTTCGGGGCAAATTATGCTCAGCGACTAAGTTTGTCCTTGCCAATAATTTATTTAACACAGGTTCACTGTAAGAATTACAATTTATAATAATAATATTTCACAAGCCAACAGCATACAGGATGATGTCTCTTAATATGCCAATAAAGAAATAACATGCTCCAAATCAATGATAGATTAATTACATTATTGTTCCAGGTAAAAGGGAGATGGAATAAATAAAGTCCAATATTAGCTGAGGTGTACCTTTCTACAAGTTGGTTCTTGGGAGTGTCAGTCCTTCCAACTAAAAGCTGGGTATCAGCTGCCTGCTTAGGACCCTCACTGCTGGGGCACTTAGCTGGTGGGACACAGAGCCAGTGTTGGCAGGCAAGGTGGGCTGCTCTGAAGATTATTACTGCAGGGACCGCTACACAGCTTGGACCACTGCCTATGAGGAGTAGCCTCACTAAGGCAGAAGCAGATGTCCCTTCTCTTCCTGAGACTGCTGCATGGTTTAACACCACTGCTAACACCAAGGTAGCCTTGCCATGGCAGCCACAGTCCGAGTAAGTGTCTCAAGATCCCCAGAGAGCTATTAGATCATCAAAGAGTAGCCTTGTCCAGACCAAATGCTTTCGAGTTGCTGGCCATTCCTCTTAATTTTTATTTTATTTTATTTTATTTTATTTTATTTTATTTTTTATTTTTTATTATTTTTTTTCAGTACATGAAGTTTATTGTCAAATTGGTTTCCATACAACACCCAGTGCTCATCCCAAAAGGTGCCCTCCTCAATACCCATTCCTCTTAATTTTTAAAGTTTAAAAGTATACAATGTGATGGACACCATGGCCGTTACTATGGTGTTGATGATGTAATGGTCCTCATCACTCCAGGTGCAGAGTTCGATAAGAAAGTTCTAATATCCAACTTCAAAACAATTTCATGAAAACAAGTTCAAACCACAAACAACTTTGTCCAAAACAAGCTTTCAAAACATGGATTTGAAATCATAACAAGTCAGCACACAACACGGGGAACAAGCAAAACTACTATGGGGCTTCTGGAAGAAAACATAAAAGGACAGCTTTATGATACTGGGAAAGGGATGCTATCTTTAACAAGGTATAAAACATGCAAAACAGAAAGGAAAATAAGGATAACTGTCTACATTAAAATCTTCTCTAGGCCAAAAGACACCACATGCAAAGTATAAAGACAACCCATAGACCAAGAGACAATATTTGCAACCCATGCAACCAGGAAAAAAATCTGTGGAGTATCTTGTTATGTCCAAAAGAAATAGACCAATAGAAAAATGGGCAAAAGATATGAACAGGCAATTCTCAAGGTACTAACAACAGCAACAACAACAAATCAGATGAACTTCACTTGTGATCATAACTGGAAATTATAACCATGAGATCCCCCTGGGCATCCATGGAATGGACAAAAATTAAGATCTGACAATCCAAGTGTGGATGCAGGTTTAAGGAAATGAAAACTCCATCGCTGGTAAGGGTGTACAACCATCTAGGAAAAAACATGTGAAACCTTGTAAAGTTTGTAAACCTTCTAAAGAAGATGCACATGCCAGTGGTAGAGATATTCTCCTTCACGTTCACAAGTGACAAATCCTGTATTCACTCTATGTAACAGGGGATAAGTAGAAACAATCTAATCACCCTTGTGTGGAAATAGTATAAACTAGTGTATTCATCCTATGAAACACTATAAAGCAGTTAAAAAGAATGAAATAAATCTACATGCATCAGCATTGCTAAATCACAAAAATATAATGTAGGGTGAAAAAAGTAGGTTACAAAAGTATAGTATATATACTCTAATACCATTTATAGAAAATTTCTATAAAGAAAAAGAATGAAATAAATCTACATGCATCAGCATTGCTAAATCACAAAAATATAATGTAGGGTGAAAAAAGTAGGTTACAAAAATATAGTATATATACTCTAATACCATTTATAGAAAATTTCAAAACAAAAAATATATATAATAAAAGTACAGAATCATGCTTGTATGTTTAAAACTTTGTAATTTAAAATAAAACAGAAACCACAATGAGATATCACTTCACACTCATTAAGATGGCTATTATTAAAAACCAAAACAAAACAAAACAAAGAACGTAACAAGTGTTGGTGAGGATGTGGAAAAATTGGAACCCCTGTGCATTACAGGTAGGAATGTAAAATAGTGCTGCCACAATAGAAAATGGTACCAGGGCGCCTGGGTGGCTCAGTCGGTTATCATCTGACTCTTGGTTTTGACTCAGGACATGATCTCTAGGTTCATGGGTTTGAGTCCTGCATTGGGCTCTGCGTGGATGGTGAGGAGCCTGGTTGGGATTCTCTCCCCCTCTCTCTCTCTCTCTGCCCCTCTCATGCATGCATTCTCTCTCTCTCTCTTTCTCTCTCAAAATAAATTAAAATACAAAAGAAAGAAAATGGCACAGCGATTCCTCAAAAAATTAAACATAGAATTACCATATGATCCAGCAATTCTGCTTCTGGGTGTATACCCAGAATAATTGAAAGCAGGGACTCAAACTTATTTGTACACACCCATGTTCATGGCATAATTATTCACAACAGCCAACCCCAGCGTCCATCTACAGATGAATAGATAAACGCAAAATGTGGCATAAACACACAACGGAATATTATACATCCTTAAAAAGGAATGGAATTCTGGCACATGTTACAACATGGGAGTAACCTTGAGGACATTATGCAGTGAAATAAGGTAGACACAAAAGGACAAATACTATGCAATTCCATTTATATAAGATACCTGGCCAAAGTCATAGAGACAGGAAGTAGGATGTTGATGGGGATGGAGATGGAGAGTTATTATTTATGGTACAGGGTTCGGTTGGGAAGGTGACGAAGTTCTGGGGATGAATGACAGTGATGGTTGCGCAACGGTGTGAATGTACATTATGCCACAGAACTGTCCGATTAAAGAGGATTAAAATGGTAAATGTTATGTTAGGTATATTTAACTTAAAAATAGAAATTGAAAAAAAGACTGGCTTCAAGCCAGCCCCTCTATCCAGAAGAGCCGCCAAGCCGCTCACCCGTCTGTAGCACGCAGCTGACTCGATACACCTGGACCGCCCCTCCCCGCCCCCACGCTCGGGTCGCTACCCCGCAGCCCCAAAGAGTTTCACGGCGCAGGCGCGGTGCTGGGGTGGGTGGGCAGGAGGGGGCGTGGCCTCACACTGCGCCTGTGCCGAATTCCAGCTGTAACTGTAGTGGGGAAATCATGTCCAGGTTGGGCTCCCCGGCCCGGCGGCAGTGGGGAGGCCCGCACTGCACACGCGCAGACCGAGCACTCGCGTCAAAAGACGAAGAGAACGCGCGCTCCCCACGTCCTGCGAGCCCGGCTGCCAGGCGTTCGTCTCTGCCGTGACTCCCGCCGGGCAGGGCTGGCGCGCCCACGTCTGAAGAGCGATGCCCCGGGAGATCATCACCCTGCAGCTGGGCCAGTGCGGCAACCAGAGTGAGCGAGCGAGCGCCGAGCCCTTCCAGTCTCCGGTTCTGCCCCTTCGGGTCCCACCCAAGTGCTTGGCATCCTCTAGTCCCCCTTTCCCTCCCATGAAACCCCTGCCCTATTGCGCATGATGAACAAGGCCCCGATGGAGAGCCGCGCCTGGGCTGTGACAGCTCCCAGACCAGGTGTCTTGGGCCCAGCCTCTGAGTGTGACAGCCTCTGAGCCTAACCCTGGGCTGCTGAGGCCTTATGACTATCAGACCCAGGCATCTCTCCCCATCCCCCAGTTGGGTTCGAGTTCTGGAAACAACTGTGCGCTGAGCATGGTATCAGCCCCGAGGGCATCGTGGAGGAGTTCGCCACCGAGGGCACTGACCGCAAGGACGTCTTTTTCTACCAGGTGCTCCCAGCGACTTTGCCAGCCCCCCCCCACGGCCCCCCCCACAGTGGCCCCAGGGGGCCTGAGGGAAGGGCAGGGGCTTGGTACCAGGAAACCCTCTGGGCAAAGGAGTCAGGGCGGCTGGCTTGAGGAGGGAGGACAGGCAGGAGCCAGAGTTGGGAGGATGGAGGACTGGGCCTTAGCTGACTGGACCACCCTGCTGGTCTCCCCTTGACAGGCAGACGATGAGCACTACATCCCCAGGGCCGTGCTGCTGGACCTGGAGCCCCGGGTGATCCACTCCATCCTCAACTCCCCCTATGCCAAGCTCTACAACCCAGAGAACATCTACCTGTCAGAGCATGGAGGAGGGGCTGGCAACAACTGGGCCAGTGGATTCTCGCAGGTATCTGGGTGGCCATCCCAGAAACCCTTGATGTTCCCTCCCTAGGGCAAGGCAGGCTCAGGCAGCCTGGGGATTTGACCAGACCGGATAGACAATAAATAAGAGACAAAGGGATACCCTGACAAGAGGGAGAGCCAGGGAGAGGTGTATGCAAGCTGCAAATCATTTGAAAAGTAGCTTTTTTGAGTTGAGGGCCACAGCTGAGGCTCTGTTTGAGGGTGGCAGTAGTGTCCCAGGGGGTGTTCTTGGTGCTGAAAAGAGGTACTCCCCAGAATCTTCATCCTTACACTCACTTCCATGTCTCTCTATACAGGGTGAGAAAATCCATGAAGACATTTTTGATATCATAGACCGAGAAGCAGATGGAAGTGACAGCTTAGAGGTGAGGTTCAGCCCCACTGAAGGAAAAGAAAAGGCTGATAAGTGCTGGGGAACGGTCGGGAGGTAGCCCGAACAGGTGGTGTGATGGGGGCAATTCTATTTAAAACTAATTTTTGGAGCATCATATGTGAGATATTAAGGTAAATAAGGTACAGAGGCTCCTGGGTGGCTCAGTCGACTGACTTGATATCTGCTCAGGTTATGATCTCATGGTTCGTGAGATTGAGCCCCAAGTCAGGCTCTGCACTAACAGCTCAGAGCCTGCTTGGGATTCTCTCTCTCTCTCTCTCTCTCTCTCTCTCTCTCTCTCTCTCTGCCCTTCCTCTACTTGCTATCTCTCAAAATAAGTAAATTAAAAAAAAAACATTTAAAAAGAAAGGTACAGGGACACCTGGGTGGCTCAGTCATTGAGTGTCCTACTTCAGCTCAGGTCATGATCTCATGGTTCATGTGTTCGAAACCTATGTCAGGCTCTGTGCTGACAGCTCAGAGCCAGGAGCCTGCTTCAGATCTCCCTCTCTTCTCTGCCTCTCTCTCTCTCAAACATAGATATTTAAAAACAATTTTTTTAAAGAAAGGTACAGTACTTGTCCTCAAGGAGATCCTAATGTGGATGGCATCAGCTCCTTAGGCATGAGTCTTCCTTCCCAAGGAGCCTCAGCCTGGATGGACACAGAAGCAGCCTTGGGACAGGAGTGTGTTGGGAGTGGGGAATGAGACAAGCCTAAAGCCTCTTCCCCAGATCCCTGGAGACTGCCTCTCCCCATGCAGGGCTTCGTGCTGTGTCATTCCATTGCTGGGGGGACCGGTTCTGGCCTGGGTTCCTACCTTCTGGAACGACTGAATGACAGGTAACCCTGTGTTTGGGGAGAGGGCATTAGCCCTGGTTCCCTGGGTAAGGTCTTTCCTTTTTGTCACTTTTTTCTCTTGGACTGAACGGCTTGGCACTATTGCTTTGAGTCACTGGTAGAAATAGAGCCTGGCCATCCAGGGAACATCTAGGAAACAGTAACTTCCAGGAGGGGGTTTGCCTAGGGAGAGGAGGGACCTACAGGGTTTGGTGGGTTTGATGCTTTAGGTTTATCCTTTTTGGCTCCTGGGCTCTAAACACTCAGTTCTGCCCTCACCCGCCTTTTGTACAAGAGCTTGGTGGCACTTGGAAAGGAATGACCCTATTATCTCTAGATAAGACCAAGGTGGGCAGTGATGGGAGTCCTTCCAGTTCATCGTCACCTTCCCCTTTCCCTCTTCTTCACCCCCAGGTATCCCAAGAAGCTGGTGCAGACATACTCAGTGTTTCCCAACCAGGACGAGATGAGCGATGTGGTGGTCCAGCCCTACAACTCCCTGCTCACGCTCAAGAGGCTCACCCAGAACGCAGACTGTGTGGTGAGTGCCAGAGAAAGGAGTGGGGGGGGGGGGATGCTTTGCTCCACCTCCTCAAACCAGTGGGACATGTACACCCTGCCCTTCCCAAGCCCCTGCCCAGAGAACAGAGGACCAAATAAAGCCATACCTGGTGGCCCAAATTATGAAATAAGGACTTGACCCCAAGTTGCTCTCAACAAAGTGAATACCCCTGACATGTGTCCCCATTTAGCCTATTTAATGCCTACTCATGCTTAAATTCTCAGCCCAAGGGGCACTTTCATAGTAAAACCTTCTCTGACCACGCATTCAAGGTCAAATTCCTTTGTGCATATTTCAGGCTGTAACTGTACTTTTCTGTAGACCTGGTGAAGGGGACAGACCGTGCCTGTTTTACCCTCCATGGTGTCTCCAGAACCAGGCACAGTGGATGGCACATGGAGACAATTTGTTTACAGGATGGTAGAAAAGTATCTTGTGATGCCCCAGGGACAGTATTTTCCTTTTTAAGTTAACACACTTCCTGGTTTTTAGAATTTAGAGGGGGTAAAGCTAATAACTTATCTCTCTGCCCCCTTTCTCCTCAAAAAGGTGCCGTGACCCTCTTCTGTCCCCCCAGGTGGTACTGGACAACACAGCCCTGAACCGGATCGCCACAGACCGCCTGCACATCCAGAACCCATCCTTCTCCCAGATCAACCAGCTGGTGAGCCCCTGCTCCCGGACTGGAAACCCTCCTTACTGGAGTGCCATCTGGGGAAGGGAGGCCCCGCCCCAGGCCAAGGCCCATGACCCGGCACCCCCGTCCCCAGGTGTCCACCATCATGTCAGCCAGCACCACCACCCTGCGCTACCCTGGCTACATGAACAACGACCTCATCGGCCTCATCGCCTCGCTCATCCCCACTCCTCGACTCCACTTCCTCATGACCGGCTACACCCCGCTCACCACGGACCAGTCGGTAGGAGCAGCCCCAGCAGGCCCTGGCCTAGCCTTTCTGTCCCCCTGCTGCGCCCTCCAGGAGCCGCTCTTTGTAGCCCCAGAGGCTCTGTGCTCAGGGACAGGCACAGACCGTCCAGCTCCGTGCTGACTTGTTCTCCTCTTCCCTACACCCCTGGCTCCCTGTAGGGCCCGGGCTATGTGGGGTCTGCTGATGCTCCCGCACAGGGGCATGACCTTGCTGAGCTGAGGAGGGCTAAGATTCCTGGTCCTGCAGCCAAGGCTCAGTGTACACCTGAATCTCAAGATGCCTCCCAGAGAGACCATCCTAGCCTGAGTCTGATGGGGGTCAGCCATTGGACCGTGCCCTGAGTGCTGGCCTGGTCCCCGTGGCCCGCTCTCCCCTCAGGTGGCCAGCGTGAGGAAGACCACAGTCCTGGATGTCATGAGGCGGCTGCTGCAGCCCAAGAACGTGATGGTGTCCACGGGCCGGGATCGCCAGACCAACCATTGCTACATCGCCATCCTCAACATCATCCAGGGGGAGGTGGACCCCACCCAGGTAGGTGAGGCCCCTTCGTGCCACCCCCGGAACCCACAGGGGTAGAGGAGAGGCTACCACCACCACTGTTGTGTCCACCCCTCCCCGCTAGGTCCACAAGAGTCTGCAGAGGATCCGGGAGCGGAAGTTGGCCAACTTCATCCCCTGGGGCCCTGCCAGCATCCAGGTGGCCCTGTCAAGGAAGTCTCCCTACCTGCCTTCGGCCCACCGGGTCAGTGGGCTCATGATGGCCAACCACACCAGCATCTCCTCGGTGAGCCTAATCTCCTGGCCTTCTTTGGCCATTCAGTTCCAGTAGACACCCTTATCATTCTCCCCCATTCCATTCCAGCCCCTTATCATGCACTGGTTCCCATCCTGGAGATTTCTATCTCTTTCAGCTCTTTGAAAGTTCCTGCCAGCAGTATGACAAGCTGCGGAAGCGGGAGGCCTTCCTGGAGCAGTTCCGCAAGGAGGACATCTTCAAGGAGAACTTTGATGAGCTGGACACGTCCAGGGAGGTTGTGCAGGAACTCATCGACGAGTACCATGCAGCCACGCGGCCAGACTACATCTCCTGGGGCGCCCAGGAGCAGTGACTTCCTCCCCACCACTTCCCCTGGACAGTATGCATAGTCCCCATTGTGCCTGGTCCCTGTGACCCAGATTCTTGTCACCAAAAACCTTTCTAGGTTTATCTCCAGCCCAGGAGCTGGTCCTACTTCCACCCTTCTCTGACCTGACCCTTGATATTGCTCATTTAGCTTGAATAAAGCAATAAAGCTTTGTCGTGAATACAGTCAGAGCTTGGTTGTGGATATACTCAGGGCTTGGTCTGTGAATATGGGGGATGACCCATGCTCCCTCCCAGTTCCCAGGTATGTGGCCTTTATCTTAGTCCACTTAGTCCAGGTCTTAGTGTGGTCACTATTTCCACTGGCATACCTTGTCTAGAGCCAGGCTGCTTTACTAGAGTAAGCCCTACTCTCAAGATTACAGAGGTTTACTGAGGTCTGCTATGTCCTCAGTGCCTACGCTCCTGCCCCAGGGTGGATCAATATTGCCCCAGCCTCTTCCGCTAGTGAAGAGGCCGTGGGGGCTAGAGAAGGAGGGCCTGCAGCATTCTGAGCAGGTCAGGAAAGCCAGAACTCTAGATTCCCAGTGCCCAAGGCTATCAGATCCTCAGGAACGCAACCCGATTCAAACTAACTTGATAAAGCAGGAACAGAACTCGGGAGTAGGACTGAGCCCGTCCCGATAAGGTATTATCTGTGCCAGAGAAGTTCTTGGGTCTGATCCTGCCCCAGGCTTCTCTCCATTCCAGGCCCAAAGCAGTAGGCACACAAAAGATGGACCCAACTAGGGCCCAGAAGCTGGACACCAGGGTAGGAACTGGGTAGTGCCAGTCCTGATGACTCACTGCCTTCCGGCCTTAGAGACGCCAGGAGGCCACCCCTATGCCACTCAATGGAGAAGCAAGGGTGAGTAATTGCCAGCCTCCAAAACTGCCCTCTTGCCTGCCCCACCCACCACCCTGTGGCAGCATGCTGGCGAAGAGGAGGTTAAATCCAGAAGGTCAAGGAGGGTGGAGCCCTGTGGTGTCCAGACTCCCTTCAGTGCTGGTAAAAGCCCACAGTGTGGGCGTCCCCAGAGGTGGAGCTCTGAGCTCTGGGGACTCTAACTTGTCCCACTGACAACACTCCCACAGGAAGGGTTTGTGTAAATAAGGATTTTTTTTTTTTCTTTTTGCTTCTCTTCTACAAATAAATTAAGAAACAAACTAGAAAATTGTCTGCACCCATTGCAGCCCTTGGGTGTGGTGTGTGCCCTGTCCCTGCAGGGCCAAAAGGGTCCACGGTTCCCTCAAATCTCAGAACAGTCCAGGTCCAGGCTGGAGGCAGAAGGGAGGTCGTGACCTCTTGGCAGGCTCAGTCCTGCAGCTGCCCCAAACAGCCAGACTGTCCCTGGGGCTCGTCCAGGCCCGGGTGCTGGCTGGGAGGGGAGGTGTCTGGCAGGTCTTGGCATGGAGGAGAAGGGCTGCGGCAGGGCCTCTCGGGGGAGGGACTGGGCAAATAGGCATTCACCAGCTGCATGATCTCTTCCACCTAAGAGAAGGCAGAGGTCAGAGTGCAGTAGGGGCCACTGGGTTCTCCTTTGTCTCATCCTCCACCCGGGCTCCTTACCAGGGCCTTACTAGAGCTGCCCCCTACGACCTTTCCTTCCTCATCACCGCTCTCTCCCTCACTCACTATGTGCCAGTCACACTGGTGTCTTTCTGCTTCTCAAAGATGCTAAGTGGATTGTCATCTCAAGGCCTTTACACTTGGAATATCTTCTACCTGGAATGCTGTTCCCCCAGATCTTCCTGTGGCTAGCTTAAAGGTCACTTTGAGTATCCTTTCCTGACTGTCCTACCTAATGCTATGACCCCCCCTCCAGTCACTTCCTGTCACACTACGCTTCCCTTGGTAGCGTTTATCACTTTCTTATATGGTTTTTGATTCCTTGTTCAGTGTCTGACACTCCTGCTCTAATTAATGTCAGCTCCTTGAGCCTCTCTTTGATCACAGGTGGATCCCCAGTGCCTAGAACTGTACCTGCCCCATGCTCAGTGTTTAATAAAATGTTTCTTGACATCCTTTCCGTTCCTTCCACCTTCCACACCCTCTTTCTACTCACCTGGGGACTCTGCAGGAGGAGCTGGCTCTCTCCCACCCTCAGTGCCAGGGTGTGGGGGCCCATCAGTTGGCAGGCGGCCACATGGCCATAGCTGACACAGTGGATGGGCTCTGTCTCACCTGGCCGGGAGAGGGACATGGCCTTGGCTCCCAAGCCCAGACATAGCTTCTGTGGAGTGCCCCCACCAGGCTCCTATGGACAGACAGGCAGAGTCAGGGTGGAAGGAGGGAACCCTGCAGCATTATTTTTGGTGGGGGGAGATGGCTGTGAGCAGGGAGTTTCCCAGTCCCCTCTGTGATCCACATTGCATGGAGGGGCTTAAGGCTCTGGAGAGGTGAGAACCCAAGGGCCAGGGAGTGACTCCTGGGATTTGGGAGGGGCAGCTGTGCTGGGTGTCAGGAGTGACTTGACCCACAGTGGGGCTTGTGGCTCTGGGGCAAACGTGTAGGGCTTGGGCCGCCAGAGTCCCCTCTCCCTTCTCCCCCTCACCGTGCTCAGCTCCAGAACGTCATACCGAGCAGCGCCGAACCCTGGACACTGCGCCGCCAGAGCCAGGTAGGCAGCCATGGCCTCAGCTCGGCCCATGCCCCGTAGCCGCTTCCAGCCGCCCAGCACAGCGGCCGCCGTGCCGGCGCCACCTCCTCCCTCGCGGGCCACGCTTCCCGCCGTGCTGCCTGCCCCGCCGCCGCGCCGGGTCCTCTCCGCCCGCCTCTTGGCCAGGCCCGGACTCCAGATTGCCCCGGCCAGCAGGGCGGCGGAGGGAGGAGGCCTGGGGACTGGGCGGGGAGGGTCTTCACGTGGCGGGGCGGGGGGCGGCAGCAGGCGGTCCAGGGGAGGCAGGGGCTCCCTGGGGGAGAAGTCTCGGTGCAGGCTCTGCAGACGCAGCGCCGCCAGGGCGCGCAGCGTGTCTTCGGGCGGGGGCGGCCGGCCGCGGAGCAGCAGAGCGTGAGCCTAAGAGGAGGCAGTGGGTGTCAACGTGGGAGCGGCGGCGAAGACACCTCGGGGTGCATAATCCGAGGTCTGGGTTCAAGTAAAGCCTCCCGCGAGGTTGCCATAACTATGAAATGAGACGGCCCAGAAAGGGAGGGGTTCAGGCTCGCGAGTATTTGGGGGGGTGGGGGCGTGAACGCTGGAGATCCTCACCTGCTCAAAGAGGAAAGGCAGTTCGTGACCGTCTGGGGACAGCCCCTCAGGGTGCAGAGGCCCGTGAAGACGCAGGCATAGTCTCCAACCAGAGTCCGTCGAATCATCCAGCCCGGCTTCCTCCGCTGCCAAACTAAAGAAGAGATAAGGACTCGGTGCGAGGCAGAAGCGAGACTCCCCTAGGCGCTGGCCGGAGGCGGGACCAAACGGGGGGGGGCGGAGCCAGAAGTTTGGGACGCCTTGAAGCCAAACAGCAAACTCCCCGAGGGCAGGCTCCATGTGTGAACCAGCAAACGTTACCGTGCAGGCAAATGGCCAGGGCTTCATAAAAGTTTGCTCAGTGATTGACCAGAGCTGAGAGGCTGATGGGTTAACGGAGAGTGGGGCTGGGGCTGGACATTTACTTCTCAAACCTGGTGAGCACGTCAGCCACGAGAGTGCTCCCAGCCAGGGCTCGCTCCTGGGCCCCTCGCTGCTCATACAGCGCGAATGCGTTCCGGCTACGGGCCAAGCCCAGCCGTCCCACGAGCTCTCGAGCAACCTGGATGGGAGAAGGCATGAGGGGAAGGTCAGACCGCGCAGGGGTCTTGCCATCTGGAGGGTTCTTTCAGCTCTCTCAGTCCCTCCATACACATCCCTGACTCAAATGATGAATCTCAGGCTTGGGCAAACCTAGGGCCCGGGAACCAGGAGAGCCAGGCATGGGAAGCCAGGGTCGGGGGGAAGGGTTGTGGTTTCAGGGGTCTTTTCTGGCCTTACCTCCCCCGCTGTGGTGTGAGAGTCTATGGCCACAGGGCAGGCACCAGCCCCCGGACAGTGCACGGTGCACAACAGCTCCTGTCGTCGGCTCAACGCTGAAATCTCTGCCAGAGAAGGCACCAGCTCTCGGCCGCGCGTCCGGCCCAGCGCTTTCCGGATGAAGCGCGCATATTCCGCCAGTTCTGTGTCCGGGAGCGCCTGCTCGGTCCTGGCGTAGGGAAAACCCGAGGATCGGTGCTCGGAGAGCTTACCTTCTCCCCCTTCCTTTCGCCCTCTTATTTTATCGTTTCTTTCATCTAATCGGTTCCCTTCCTTCCAACTCTAAGTTCCTTGAAGGCAGCGACCCTCTCTCTTCTGGATCTACCCTTGGCGCACCACGTGGATCTGAATTATTTTCTAAGGCCCTGACAGCTTGCTCCTCACTGCCCCCTCCCACTTCCCAAAGTCTCCACGATCGTCCTTCGGGTTGGAATCCAAAATCCAGCCTCATTCCGCTTTGCAACTGGCTGCCTCAGCCCCGAGGAAAAGCAGCCTTTAGTAATTCCTCTGCCCAAAGGGGGTGCCTTTTCTAATTCTTCCCACCGAAAGTGGGATCAGATCTTTAATTCCCACAGAGACGGTGTACATATTAGCAGCGGTCAAGTCTCTTCCCTTCGCTAGGCCTAAATTCTCCCTCCACCAAACAATTTGGCAAGGCCTCTCATTCTCTCCCAGCCCTGTCAGCTCCCTTGCCTTGGCCTTACCCCACCCCTCCCCTCTCACCTTTCCAGATGCCCCAGGAGGTGCCCCCTCACAGCTCCCCCAGGCCGGAAGGTGCAGCTCATGCAGGTGAGGAGCTGCCAGTACCGAAGGGCTGCGGGGTCTTGGGTAGCTGGGGGCCCAGGGGGGCCTGCGGGGCCCGAGGTCTGCTTAGCCAGCTGCAGGAAGAGCTCGTCGCGGAGCGCAGGCAGGTCCCGGCAGGTTTGGAGCACACCCTGCATCAGGGGCCCGGGGCGCCGCGCCCCCTCCAGCGCCTGCAGCGCCAGGAACAGCCGCACCGCCTCCTCGCGCAAGGGTGCGTAGCCCGGACCTGTGGGAGGGTGGGGGTGGAGGGACGGTTTGGAGAGGGGACACAGAGCTGGGCCCTGGAAGGAAGGCATGAACCAGGGAAAGGTCAGAGGGAATATAAGGGGACAGGGGATGGCAAGGAGGGGAGAGTTCGAATGACAGGAAGAGTGAAGGGAAAGCAATGGTCCCCACAGAGCCAAGCTCTCAACCCCTACCTCCCAGGCATCTCCACCTCGGGATCCACTGAGGCTGCTCTCTGAGTTTGTGAGCTACAGGGGTTGACTAAAAGAAATAGGCTCAAACCCCAGATTCTGCAGTTGGGCACTAAGAGCCATCACCATGAACTAGAAAACAGGCTGGACTGGGAGTCCTGAAACAAGGGTTTGTCTCCCAGCCCTCCTTAATCTTCTAGCTTTGGGACCTGACTAGTCACTATTCCTTTTGGGGAAGAGGTGTAGCTGAATGAGGCCAGCACATTGTCCCAAAGTTCTGGCCTGTCCAGCAGTTGTAAAGGCAGTATGACATGGTCTTAAGAGTATACTGAAAAATAGGACAGAGAGTGTAAAAACTCATGAAGGAATATCAGTAGGCAGAATGAGACCCACAGGGAAGGTGGTCAAAGGGAGCCTCTTTTCCTGTGCTGGCTTCCCTCTCCTCCACCCTGGGTATCAGTTTGGTCAGCTTCTATTTTCACCTTCATCCTTGGAAAAGTGAGGGGCTAGGTTTGCTTTGGACTTCTAAGTCCCTGTCAAGTGAGGCATTCAGATTCCCCATCCAAGGGACTTGGGCCATGGCACCACTCACCTGGGGCGCTGACACCGTAGGGCAGGGGCAGGAGTGGAGCGTACAAGGCCCCACTGGTGTGCCTCAGAATTGGGTTCCGTCGGTAAATAAGGGCCACAGCTTCCGGATCCCCGCAACTCTCCTAGAAGTTAAGGAGTCACAGGGATGGGAAAGGGGGCTCTCCATGAACTCAGACAGCTTCTGGATTCACCACCCTCCTCTTTCTCGACGAAGTCCCTTCTTTCACACCTGAATGTCCCTAAGCAGCAGCTGGGTAGGGGTCTCCAGTGGTGCCTTGGAGGCGATCACTTCTCGCAACGCCACCCCCCAGCGCTCCGCCTCAGCCTGGCGCGGGGAGCAGAGCCGGATGCTGTGCTTCCGGCCAGACACGGTCACTGACCACAGACCTGGGGGAAAAGAGCCCGCGGAGGGCAATTAGGGCCGGCGGGGCTGCTGCCCAGGGAGGTACAAGAGTCCCCACGAAGTCTCACCGGTCTCTTTGGGTCGGCGCTCCGGGCCGGTCACCGAGCACAAGCTGGTGAGCACGAGGCTCCCGAGGCGCCGCGCCCCCTTCCCGCTGCTGCTGAACTGATCCAGGGAGTCCCTGGTGAGCACGAACCAGGCCCGGCGCGGGGGCAACCAGGGCCGCGCCCCTCCTCCGCGGGGCTCTCGGTACAGCCAACCTGGAGGGCAGAAGAGGGAAGGAAAGGAGGTGAGTAGGAGAAGACACTATCCCCTGGAGGGTTGGGATTGGGGCTGCCAGAGTGCATGAGGTGGGTCCCCACCTTTCACCACGACGTCCGGATCCTCCTCCGGCGGCCCCTTCTCTGGGATGAGACTTCGCGTCTCCTCCCAGCTCTGCAGCCTGGGCCAGAGGGGAGGGAGGGTTGGGCGAGGCTGTCGGTCCTGCACCCCGCCTCCAGGGGGCTCCTCAGTCGGGGCTCCCCAGACTGCAAGCGCCGGGACACCCCTCCCCCAGGCTGTGGGAACCGCTGGGCCGCTCTGACCTCGCACCAGAAATAGCCCAGACCCCCCCCCTTTCTCCCCGCGCCCCCAGTCGGACCGCCCCCCCGGGACCCCGGCCAAACCACAGCGTCCGGCGTAAGGCCTCTCCCTTATTGCACAACTGCGGGAGGGCAGACAGCGAGGATTGGGGTCCCGGGAACGGGCTGGGGTCTCCAGACCACGAGACTCAGGGCCGAGCTCACCTGTCAGAGGCTGGCCCGCTCCTCACCGGCTGAGTCAGCGTCACGTCCAAGGGGCCCTGGGGAAACAGGTGGGGGCAGCCCTCAGGATCAGAGCCGTCATCGCAGGATGCCGGTGGCTTCTGCCCCCAGGACAGCGCTGCTCAGGGAATTGAGGAATCAAGGAGTAGGGTCATGACTGTGAGGGAGCCAGTAGAAGCTGAAGGTCGCCCCTTCTTCCAGTCTCTACAGAACTGCCCGAGCTAAGAAGCGAAGCCTCCCGCCTTGTCTCCGTTTCCCTTTGAAGACTTAAATCAGGGCGGGATACAGTGGAAAGAACACTGTGCAGGGAGTGGGGAGACCTGGGTTTTAGTAACAGCCTGACCACTAACTCGAATCACTAACTGGCTGTGGAACCTTCACAAGTCGGCAGAGCCTTTGAGCCTTGGCTTCCCCATCTTTGAAAAGAGAGAGGTGGGTGAAGTTTCTTCTTGCTGGAAGTCACCCCCTCCTCCTCATTTTCCCTTCATTGGCTGGCAGGCAGGCAGGTGGTGGGCACAGAAGTGGATGAAGGGAAGAAGGACTTTTTCAGTATAGGGCTTTCTCCAAGAACTACTTTTGCCCTTCCACAGACACCCCTCAGACTCAATGGTAAGCAGACCCTCCCCCTTTGCTGGGGCTCGGGAAGGGCAGGCTGGAAAATGGCACAGGCTCTCCAGGGGAGATGCAGCTCAGGATTTTGCCCTTCTCCCCCTTGTCCTGGAACTTCAACTGTAGACTGGGGTCTGAGAGAGGCCAAAATCCGTCCAGGAGCCAGGTCAGGCAGGAACGGTGCCATCGTCCCTTTGCTCCCACACTGCTAAAGCCAGGAGGGGGAGGTGGGGGAGGCAGGGACACCTGTCCCCAAGCTCAGTGGAGGGGGGTGGAGGTGGAGCATGAGGGAGGCTATGGCGTGGTTCACACTGCCGACCCTGTCCAGGCTGGAAGCTTGGGGACGCCTGGGTCCTGTGCCTTCCTGAGTGACAGATCAACCTATTTTCTGGAGGGTCTAAAAGGAGTTCTTAGCCACACCACCACGGGGGCAGGTGCTGACCACTCTCTTAGACCAACTCCCCTAATCGCCGTCCCCTGCTTCCCTCCCTCCACCCCCCTCTATATTTATCCGCCCTCCGCCTCCGCCAGGTGCTGGCGCCGGCCCCAGCGGCGCAGCCCGCCCCACCCGGGCACCGAGCCACCGGGCCTGCTGGGGACCCCTGAGTGGGGGATGGGAGCCTGACCCAGGCCATAGCACACGGGAGTCTGGTTGCCGGTGTGCAGGGGAATCGGGGAGGGGACGTCATGAATTGGAGGTCTTCCAGACCAACGAGCCTCAGTTTCCCCACGGGGAGATTCCACAAAACCGGGGAGCCGTGTCCCTCACCATCCCCTCCGGAATTCCCCAGGAGCCTCACCAGGGAGGGCCGAGAGTTCTGTCTTGAGTGGCAGGGTAATGACGATGGGTCCTCGAAGAGCGGTCGCCCCCAGCTCCCTGTCCGTGGGGTCCCTGCCACGGCCCCCAATCTGAGGATGCCTTCTCCCCCTCTCCCACGTCCCCGCGGCGGGAGCTCCGGCATCTGGCCCCAGCACTCAGCGCTCACAAACTGGGAGCGGAGCGGACCCAGGCGTCCGAGCCGCCCAGCCGGCCTCGCCACATTCCTCGGCGCTGGCGGAGGCGGAAGGAGACGGGATGGGACGCGGGCCCGGCGGGGAAGGGAGAGGCAGGGCCAGGTCGGGCCACGCGTGACGCCTCCCCTGCCTCAGGGCCCCTAGCAGGTGGACAGCGCCCAGCATGAGGCTCGAGGCCCACAGGCACATCCCCAGTAGGACTGTTCCTTGAGCTCCGGGGGGGGGGGGGGGGCTCCTGGCCCCCAGGCAAAAACCTCTCCCACGTCCCCCGTCCGCCAAGAGCACGCCGTTTGGCTGGAGTCTGGAGCAGGATCAGACGTGACGGCTGGTTTTGGTGAGAGGGATTGAGACAAGGCTCCAAACCCCCCGGGACTTACCCTCCCGCCGCCCGCTGGACTCGGGGTCCGCAGCTCAAAGGTCTCCTCGTCCTCGTCCTCGTCCCCGTCCCCGCTAAGCTCGCCGTCCCCGTAGTCCCGGTGCAGAAGAGTAAAGCCTCGACGGCAGCAGAGGAGCCACCACAATCCCCCGGGGAGAGGCATCCGGGCGAGCAGCCGGGGGATGGGGGCTCGGGCAGCCGGGCCGAGCTGCAGGGGGTCGGAGAAACTGGCGGGGCTCCGACCCGAGCGAGGGAATGATGCAGCGGGAGGAGGGGAAGAGAGAAGGGGACAAGGAGGAGGCAGTGTCAGACGCTGGGGTGCAAGGGGTCTCTTGCTAGCGCCTGCGGGGTCTCGGTGTCTGCGCCCCCAGAGGGGGAGGGGGAAAGCGTCCAGGGCTGGTGGGGGAGCAGTGTCCGGAGCTGGGAAGTAGTGTCCGTTGTAGTGTCCAGCCCTGTGGGGGGCAGTGTCCGGTGCAGTGTCCGAGGTGGGCAGTTGTCCAAGCTCCAGGGAGGGTCGTGTCCGGTAGAGTGTCCGGTGGCCGGGGCCCGGGCCGCGCGCGCTGCGCTCCCTGCAGCCCCGGGACTGGCGCGCTAGGGCGCGAGCACAGCTCTGGGACCCCGCCTCCCCAACCCCCTCCCCTCCGACGGCCCCCCCCCCCTTTCCCTCTTCTTTCTCTCCTCCCTTCTTTACAGGGCAGGGTGCAGTTTTCGTCACAGCCTCCCCTGACCAATCCCTGTGCCTGGCGCCGGGCGCGGCCACCAATCAGACCACTGAAACCGCGGCGGGTTGCATCATGTGCCCCTGGCTTGGTGACAGCGGGGAGGAGCAGAGGAATAAGGAGGGAGGGGGCAGTGCGATGTTAGCCACGCCCCTGTCTCTGAGGTCGGACTCGGAGTGCTAGTGATGTCACGGAAGCCCGCCTTCATGCCCGTTTTAACTCTTGGCTCACCAACCAAGAGATTAAAAACCCTCTCGAGGAGCTTTATAGAAGGAAGGGCATAGGGCATGAAGGAAGGCCCCGACTGCTGCCCTCTGAAACCCTGTCTCGTCTCCGGGTCCCTGAGGAAGGAACGAGACTTAGCCACCTGCGCCAGGCTCAGCTCTAGACGCAGCTAGCTCTCCGCCCCTGGATGGAGTAGTCCAATTCCTTGATGTGAGTCGCTTTAAAAATTAAGGTGACTCGGGAATTAAGAGACTCGGGAAAGTGAAGACCTAGGTCGGAAATGAAATCTAATTTAGAGCGCACAGCTCACTGAACTCCAGTGGGGAGAGTGACTTAAGATTCAAGGGAATTCTGTGGTCTTCGAAGAGTGGAGGCCTCTTGGGGTGAATAGCCAGGAGTTCTAAGTCGGAAGGGGTTAAGCGAGGCGCTAAATGGCCGGGGCGGGGCGGGGCCGCGAACGGGGCGGGGCCAGGGCGACCGCGGGCGCGCGCGTGCGTTGCTGACTCAGCGGCGATTCCCGCGGTCTCCGGTGGAGGGTTCCAGGTTGGCCCCCAGCGACTGGCTTGTGGGACCTTCGGGAGATCGGCGCCATCTCCGGGCCTTCCCTGGATCCTGGCCCCTAGTGGAGGTGGCTCTTGGTCTCAGCCGCCGGAGGCTCTAGGAAGGAAGGCTAGCCTGAGCTGGGCGGGGCGGGACAGGGCGGGGACGTCAGGCCAGCGCCTCCCTTGAGACCTCCCTGCCACACCCGCCCTTCTTGCCCGGGGTCCCCAGACTCCTGGCTGGAGTGGTAGGGGCAGCTTTGCTGACCGGATATTAAACTGCGAGCCTTGTCGCACGTGAACACCATCCTGCCTATCGTGCTTGTGTAAAACAAAGACCAGGAGTCAATGCGACCGTCTCTAGAGGCTATCTATCCCCGTCTTGTCCTCACCCCGGATGACAGTGACCAGCACTGAGATTTCCTAGGGATGGAGACATTCAAACCATATACCCGCTTCCCTGTCTAGATCCCGGGTCTTTGCAGGAAAGTTCTTTCCGATGTCTAACCTCTCTCTTTCCGGCAGGCTCAGTGCATTTCCTCTGACCCCGTCCCCAGGGAAGATGGAGAATGGCAGTCACCCCCACCCCCACCACACCCATGATAACGACTCTGGAAAATTTCAATTTGGAATTCTCTCCTTGGTTTTTCTCCAAGGTGAAAAACTCCGACTCAACTTTTTAAATAACCTTTTTCTTTCCACCACAGAACTTTAGAAGGGACTGTAAAGTGGTAATCTAATCCAAAAGCCCACCCAAAACGGAAATCTCCTGCCTATTGTCCCTACCCCCACACCAGGCACAGGCACACACAGTCCCCAACAGCCTTAGCCTGAACATTCCAGAGGCCAGGAACCCGGTACTTCATAAGGCAGCCATTACTGGATAGCACTGTGGTTGTTAGAAAGCTCGTCCTTATGCTACTTTAAGAGGAACCCCAGCCCCTCGTTGCCTGGCAGCTTTCCCACCTCACCTCTTGTTCACAGAGACCTGGTGAAGGTGGAGGGAGTGTCAGTGCCTAGAGCTTCAGCAGGCTCAGCAGCCCTGCACCCCCACCCAGATTCTCAGCGCCTTCCACTCAGAGCCAAGCGCACTGAGGGGGAGGGGGAACCCACCGGTTCTGCCCTGCTACAAATCACTTCCAAGTCGGTGACTCAAAAATAGTAACAGTTGTTGGGTTGTATCTCATTTCCATGTTATCAATTTAATGTGGCAAAGTACAGAAGCAATTCCTTTAGGTCCCTACCTCCTTCTCAGGGTCTCCCCACCTACTCCCCTTTCCCACTACCCTCCCTGGAATCATTTCCTCAGCCTGCCCTCTCCCCTCGATTCGCAGCCCTAGTAGTCCCAGGAGGAGACACTGTGGGTCTCAGTGGGAGCCGAACAGGAAGAGAGGCGGGGCCGGCGGGGGCAGCGCCCCCGGGGGCGAGGCCCTGGGCTGCAGCTCCCACCCCGCAGCAGCCTCCGCAGGTCCTGGCGGAATCGCAGGCCCAAAAAGGCGTAGAGTACGGGGTTCAGGCCGCAGCGGGCCAGGGCCAACCCTCCGGTCACGAGCAGTGCCAGATCCTTGCGCTTGCTGGCAGGGCAGCTCCGCTCGCGGGCAGCCAGTAGGTCGGCCGTATCCAGTAGCAGGGCGAGACTGTAGGGCAGCTGCAGGACCACGAAGGCCGCCACCAGGGCCACCACGACGCGCAGCGCACGCCGGCGCTCGGGCCCCCTGGCGGCCAGCAGCGTGCGGCCCAGGAGCGCATAGCAGGCGGCCATGACGCCCAGCGGCAGCGCGAAGCCCAGGACCACCTGAGCCACGGCGCTTGCCCCCTTCACCGTCTGCGTGAGGCCCTCGGGAAAGATGAGACGGCAGCGCCGCTGGCCTTCCCGCTGACCATCCTGGCTGAAAAGGAGAGCAGGCAGCGCGAGAAGCAGCGACAGCAGCCATACGATGGCTGAGACCACGTGTGCGCGGCCTGGCGCAGAGGGCCTCGGTCCAGCGGGGAGGGCCCGCGCGATGGCCACATAGCGGTCGGCGCTGATACAGGCCAGGAAGAGGAAGCCAGCGTGGAAGGAGGCTGAGTAGAGGCCCGAGATGGCGCGGCAGGTGGCACTTCCCAGACTCCAGCCCTGCAGAGCCCCGGCTGCGGCGAAGGGCAGGGTTAGGGCCAGCAGAAGGTCGGCCAGGGCCAGCTGGAGCAGGTGGGCAGAAGTGGGCGAACGGACAGCACGTCGGGCTGCCAGGTGGGTGGCCAGGACCAGGCCATTGCCGGCCAGACCCAGTGCAGCCACTGCCAGGGAGACACTGGGTTGGAAGGCCCGACTGAAAGCCTGGACATCCGCCTTGTAGCAGAGTTCTGGCAATGGCTCAGCCGAGTATGCCTCCTCATCATACCCAGAGTAGGGGCTCCAGGAGACCTGGGGAGGTCAAAATGAGAGGAGAGACCTTATGAGACACCTCCCACACACCTCCCCTTCCCACACATACCTTCCAAGCTGGGAGCTTCTGTGACCGTTGTGCAGAGGGAGAAGATACAAACTCTTCTCCAAACACTTCCTAGCACACCCTCCCAACAGGTCTTGGCTTCCACTGCACCCCTCCTGCCTCTGCATGCAGCTTCCTGGCTGACCTTGACCTGTCTGTATCTCAGTTGCCTAATATGTAATGTTGAGATTAGAAACCCTGACCAGCCCAAGCGGCAGAGTTGTTTGAAATAAGGAAGAGGTAATGGATGTGAAGCACCTGGGCTCTCCATGAGCCAAGGTTTCTGTCACTAATAGATCTTGGGGATTCGGTTCTGTTTGCAGCGCCCTCTCCTGGAAGAACACCTACATTCAGGCTTTGCCTCAGGGCTGGTCCCTGGACTCCAGGCATGGTGTGGAGAGGGTTTCTAATGTCTTTTTTCCTTTCTCCCCTCCCTGCCCCATCTCTACCTCCAGTACAGGTACACTGAATGACTCATGGCAAGGCGGGGGGTCTCAAGGGTTGGACCTCAGGTTTTCCGGTCTCGGTTGCAACCTGGGACCTCGAGGTTCAGCTCACAATTCCCCTCAGTCCAGTCTCATCCCCCACCCCCAGCCTCACATCACCAGCCCCATCTATCTGGAAGGTCCTGATCCCAGATGGCTCCAGGCATCCTGGATAGGTCATAGCATGGTAGAAGCTTGTTACCAAGTGGGGAATCCCATCCCTTTGCCTTATCCTCCCTCTCTATAACCCTTCCTCCCTGCCCCCACTCCCACCTGTTCTGCAGGCTCCGTCCCCATCTCTGGCTACACGGGTTTCTGAGGTATAGCCACTAGGGAGAGAAGTTAAGCTAGTGGGACAGGAAGGAAGGGGCGGGGAGAGGGGCCAAGAGGGCGGTGGGGATAGGGTCTGTGAGCCCTTTTTACCTAACTTTCCCATTCCACCCTCTATTTTTTTTTTCTTTTTTACCCTGCCAGTAGAAAAAGAAGGGGTTTTTGGAATATCATTTGCTAGCTACTTGTGTGATCTTGAGTATGTTTACCTCTTTGAGCCTCAGGCTTTTCATCTGTAAAGTGGAGTAAGGTAAAAATGCTGAGTTGACAGGGTAATGAGAGTGCCTAGCACGGGTGTTTGGGGGCACAATTTGCCTTCAGAAAATGTTAGATTCTTTTACTTACTTATCTCCCCATCTCCAGGTAGCCCCCCCCCCCCCCCCCCCCGCTTTTCTGCTGGCCCTAGCCTTCCTTCCCCCATCTCTGCGGCCACAGTCCCTGCCAGCCTCGGGTTATTCAGGGTATTTCCCAGCGTCTGGAGGCTCTCTACCCCCGCCCTTTCGCAGCAGGGCTGAGGCGCGCGCTTGCGCGGGGTCCGGGAAAGCGGCGCGTGCCGGGAGAGAGAGGCTGGGGAAGGGGGGAGGTGAGAGGAGAGAGGGTGGGAAGGAGAGAGAGACCAGCGGAGAACCAGGAACGACAGAGAGAAGGGAGAAGGGTTGGGGGAGAGAGAGGACAGAGCGAGGAGTGGGTTAGGAGAAGAGACGGCGATCCGCTGCGAACCCCAGAAGGAGATTGGGGAGCCCAAGCTGGAACTGGAGCCCTACCCGGAACCGGGCACTGGGAGGCGGCCGCTGAGACCCATCAGCCCTGCACCATGTGTCTCCGGCTCTTCTGTATCCTGCTTGCCGCGGTCTCAGGAACCCAGGGCTGGGGCTACTGTGAGTGCCGGGCGCAGGTGCAAGCAGGGTTGGGCCGGGGAGTCCAAAGCCTGCAGGGCGGGTCTAGCCGCATTGCGGCTAGGTGGTCGCGGGTCCCTTCCCGGCCGGCGCGCGCTCGCTCATTCCCATCCTTTCCTGCCTCTCCCCCGCGCTCCGCAATGCAGCTCCGAGGCTGGCGCGCGCTCCCGGGGTGGTGCTGGGCTCGGAGGAGCCGAGGCTCGAGTCGGCCCGGGGTGGGGATTTGGGACTGGGATCCAAGCGGAAGTTGGTCCTGGGTTTGAGGGTTGGAGATAAGGGTGGTACTGGTGACCCGGCCAGGGTTAAGGTTTTGTTAGGGGCTGAGGCTGGGCTTGGAGCTGGCCCAGGGGCTAGGGTTTGGGGCTGGGGTGGATTTTGAGGCTGAGATCCAAGCAGGAGTTGGTGACCCTGATTGATGCTGAGGTGGACATGGAGCTGGTGTTGCTGGTAGGACTGGCGGGAGTTGGGACCAAGGCCTGGATTGGGGTTGGTGAGGGTTGGGGGTGCTGATGAGTGGGATTGATGATAAGGCTGGGGCTGGATTGGTGCCTTGGGCTGACTCAGGTTCTATAAGATGCTGAGGCTTGGGGTTGTGTTTGGGAGAGTACTAAGCCTGGGCTGGTACCAGAGCAGTCACAGAGCTAGGGAAGGTCTGGCTTAATGAACCCCCCAAGGAGGAGAAGGCAGCCTCCCCGGAGTGTGCAGCTGTTGCTGCAGCCCAGATTGGGTAGATGGCTTAAGTTAGGGCTGGGCTGGCCGCTGGGGGACAGAGAAGGAGGAACTCCAGTCGCTCTGTGTGCGCGGCCTTTGGAAGGACCTGGGAGGGGTCGCCCTGATCAAAATGTCCGTTCCCCCAACCCAGACGGCTGTGACGAGGAGCTGGTCGGGCCTCTGTACGCACGCTCCTTGGGCGCCTCCTCCTACTACGGGCTCTTCACTGCGCCTCGGTTTGCCCGGCTGCACGGTGAGTGAGGCTCCGCCCCAAGGCGTGGTGGCTAGGGATGAAGGGAGAGCCGGGGGTGAAAGCCCTTGCCTCTTCTATAGGCATAAGCGGATGGTCTCCCCGAATTGGGGACCCGAATCCTTGGCTCCAGATCGACTTAATGAAGAAGCACCGGATCCGAGCTGTGGCCACCCAGGGCTCATTTAACTCGTGGGACTGGGTCACGCGTTACATGCTGCTCTACGGGGACCGAGTGGATAGCTGGACGCCGTTCTACCAGCAAGGGCACAACGCGGTATTCCAGGCCCCCTGTGCACACACTTGGAGAACCTCCTCAACTCTGCAACCTGGGCTGGGCGCTAGCTTGGGGGAAGTGGAGGAGGAGGTGGTGTGGACACAGATGAGGAGCAGTGACTTCCAATCAGGGGGTTCAGTTCATAGGGACGGTCAGTTCGCCGTGTGTGCGAGACATTCTCAGATGACAGGGTTTAACATACTTTAGGGTAAAATCTGGGAGAGCTTCTTGAAGGAGGTGACGTCTGAGTTGGGCTCTGAGGAAATAATAGGATGGTGGGAGAGGACATTTTACGCTAAGGCACCTGTTTTCCTAAAGCCATGAGGGCCGAGGAAATCAAGGAGAGTTTGCTTTCTGGAAGTCTAGATTGGCTGGGTGTGGCAGCTGTGGGCTGGTAGGCTGTGCAGAAACGAAGTAGAAAGTGGGGACCTGGTCTCTCCTCTCGCCTTCTCCCTCAGACCTTTTTCGGTAACGTGAACGAGTCCGCGGTAGTGCGCCACGACCTGCACTATCACTTCACCGCGCGCTACATCCGCATCGTGCCACTGGCTTGGAACCCGCGCGGCAAGATCGGCCTGAGGCTCGGCCTCTACGGCTGCCCTTACAGTAAGGATGCGGAGGCCGTGGCGGAGCTCCTGGGAGAGTCTTCCCGGTCCTCGGCCCACCTACTGTCCTTTGCGCAGAGTCCGACGTGCTCTATTTCGACGGCGACGATGCCATCTCATACCGCTTCCCGCGAGGGGTCAGCCGGAGCCTTTGGGATGTGTTCGCCTTCAGCTTCAAGACGGAAGAGAAGGACGGGCTCCTGCTGCACGCGGAGGGCGTCCAGGGCGACTACGTGACATTGGAGCTGCAGGGGGCGCACTTGCTGCTGCACATGAGCCTGGGTGAGTTCAGCCACCCGGGGTGCGACCCCGGAGGCTCTGCTGCCACGCCCCTCGCTGCACCGCCTACGCGAAGCCGCGCCCACTCCCGATCTGGCCTTTCCTTACTGTTTGGATCAACCCGCCTTCTTCGTGTAGAATTTGGCGCTAGCAAAACACTGGACTCCCAGTCAGCAGATCTGGATTCCAGTCTCAGCTCCACTACCCGTGGGGCGACCTTGAACAAGGCACTTAACCCAGTTTCTTCATTGTAGAAACCTTATATATACTACAAGTGCATATACATATAAACCCAAAGAGTTGTTATTTTGTATCTCATTAGCCTTTATAACATCCATATGATGAGGGAGAAGCAGCGATCATGCGCCAAGTTTTACTGATTGGAAAACAAAGGCTCAGAGAAGTTAAATGACTTACCCTAAGTCACATATTCGCCAATGGCCACCGCTCCATCCCAAGCTAAAGTCCAGTCTCTATATGCCCACCCTCCCTGGCTGCCCTGGGCCCTGTGCAAACTCTCTGTGCTCCTGGCTGCTGCTTCACCTGGGGGCTAAGCATCTCCACCTGGGGGTTCTCCAGGTTGTAGGTCTGACCCTGCTCTCCCTCCCTCCCCTCCCCCCCCCCACCCCCCCAGGCAGCAGCCCTATCCAGCCAAGGCCTGGTCACACCACAGTGAGTGCTGGTGGTGTCCTCAATGATCAACACTGGCATTACGTTCGTGTGGACCGATTTGGCCGAGAAGCAAATCTCACCCTGGATGGCTACGTGCAGCGATTTGTGCTCAATGGAGACTTTGAGAGACTGAACCTGGACAACGAGGTGAGCAGAGTGGTTCATTCAGTTGAGTGGGGTGCTGGGTGGGTCAGTGGGGGGACAGGACTTTTCTCCACCAGAGGTAGGACCTTGCTTTCTGGTTCTTGAATATCCTAGCAGCTCTTGGCAGACCTGCAGCCCGTAGGCCTAGGTTTTTGTCACTGTTGTTGCTGTTAAAAGGCAGATTTCCTGGGCACAACCCCAGAACTACTGACATGGGAATTGAAAATCTGGGTTTGGGGGATCAGGCAAGATGAGAAAATTGCCCCATTGGATTGCTTAACTCTGTGGAGTTGGTAAAGACCGTGGTTTGGATCTGCAGATAAAGAATCCCAGACAGGTTAAGTGACTTACTCAAGGGCACGCAGCCAATTTGTGGCAGAGTCAGGGCTAGAACCCAAGTCTGGGGAAGCCCAGCGAACTTCCAGCTTTAATACTGATGATACTGGGGAAATGGATATTTCCAGTCTTCTATAAAGCCAGGCCCAGAGCCTGAGAAAGTGTGGGGCGGAAGAGCATGGGCACAGGCTCACACACCCAGGGAGCCTCACCACCCCCACCCTGCCCCGCAGATGTTCATCGGGGGTCTAGTGGGCGCTGCGCAGAAGAACCTTGCCTATCGTCATAATTTCCGCGGCTGCATAGAAAACATAATCTTCAACCGAGTCAACATCGCAGACCTGGCCGTGCGGCGCCATTCGAGGATCACCTTTGAGGCCAGTGGGCAGGGGGGATCAGGGAGGACGGGACATCAAAGCTGCTTGGAAAGCAAAGAGGTGGAGCAGGAAGAGATCTTGAGAATCAGATAAAAGCCGAGGATCCCTCTCTCCCCTGCCACATCCTCAAGTGGGGGCATCACCGACTCACTGGAGGTGAAAGGCCACCCCTCCCTAACCCCCAGTTATGAAGCTGTGGTCTGGCCCAACCACATCCTCAATTAATGCTTGAGGAAAAACAAGTGCAGAGACCGGAGTGGCTTGGCCAGAGATCACACAGTTGTGCAGTGGTTGAGTAGGGACTTGAACCCAGGGCTGTTTTGGTGTGACCCCACACCCCAACTCTGCAGCGGGCATTCTAATGTCGCTGCCTGGAAGCCAGCAGGAAATTGCCTCTCCAAGCTGGAAGGAAGGGAAGGAGGTGGTCCCCCTGGAGACGGCGTAGATCAGCGTTAGCCAATGGAGAGCCTTGAGGGCAGACTTGGTTGGAAACTCCGCCCCCCTCCACAGCTGGATCTGTTTGTGGGGGGTGAGGTCTTACCCCCTCCCTTCCCCCACACACTGCGAGGGAGTGCCTCAGAAGGGTCTTAGACCAGTATGAAAATTGAATCCCAGCAGAGGCAGATGTCTTCCATTCTCTCCGGTGCTGATGGATCCTTACTTTCGCCCTCAGGGTAAGGTGGCCTTCCGTTGCCTGGACCCGGTTCCTCACCCCATCAACTTCGGAGGGCCTCACAACTTCGTGCAAGTGCCTGGCTTCCCGCGCCGTGGCCGCTTGGCAGTCTCCTTTCGCTTCCGCACCTGGGATCTCACAGGGCTGCTACTTTTCTCCCGCCTGGGGGACGGGCTGGGCCACGTGGAGCTGATGCTCAGTGAAGGGCAGGTCAACGTGTCCATCGCGCAGACTGGCCGAAAGAAGCTTCAGTTTGCCGCTGGTGAGGGGCAGAGGGTGGGGGGAGGCGCCAGGAGGCCAGAGGAGGGCAGAGGAGGGGCGAGTGTGGGCCTGCACGGAGGACTTTGCTTCTTGGAGAGGGGTGAGGGAGGGACGGGAGCAGAGCTGGAGGACCCTGGGCCCTGGAAGAAGGTGGGAGTGGATGGTGGCAGGGAGTCAGATCTGAGGAGCTAAGGGTGCTGGGAGAAGCAGGAAAGCTGAGAGTCCTGGTACCCTCTAGTTCCAGGGGAAGCTTGGGAGTTGTTTGTTAATTCATTTACAACTTTACAGACTGCATCAGCTGCTAGGGTTAGTGAAGACAGACATTCAAAAATGTCACACTCAGTGTGATAAGTGTTAATAATGGAGGGCACATAGGCACAGAGTGGGGTTGTTGCTTCCCCACTAAAGACACTTCTCTCAGAGTTTGGAGCTTCCCTCAGCCACACCATCCTCTTCTCCCATCCAGGGTACCGCCTGAATGATGGCTTTTGGCACGAGGTGAATTTTGCAGCACAGGAGAACCATGCAGTCATCAGCATTGATGATGTGGAGGGGGCAGAGGTCAGGGTCTCATACCCACTGCTGATCCGGACTGGCACCTCGTACTTCTTTGGGGGTAAGTGGGAGCCAACCTGGCCAGACTCCTATCTCTGGGTGGGAAGGCCCCACCAAAGTCCCCTCAGATGGGGCTACATGGAGCGTTTTGTGGGGATAAATCCCTCTTTTCCCTCTGGTGCCTTGGAGACTGGAAGGCCATTGCCATTGTCTATTGGCCCCCTTCCTTCCTTCATGTCTGGCTTTCCCTTGGCATCTCCCTGGGGGAGGGTCTCTGGGGTCTCCCCTGGGGAGGGCCTCACAGGGGTGGTTGCTCCAGGTTGTCCCAAACCAGCCAGTCGATCGGGATGCCACTCCAACCAGACGGCGTTCCATGGCTGCATGGAGCTGCTCAAGGTGGATGGTCAACTGGTCAACCTGACTCTGGTGGAGGGCCGGCGGCTTGGATACTATGCTGAGGTCCTCTTTGACACATGTGGCATCACTGATAGGTATCCAGAAGCCCCTCTCCCTACAAGAGGTGACCCCTGCAAAGCCCCCTTCTGTAGTCTCCCCATGGGAGTGGCCATTCTCAATAATCTCCCTTCTCCTGGTCCCAGGTCCTCAGTCTCCCACCTGGAGATGTTTCCTCCTTGACTTGTTATCTTAACCTCTTGTCCTGCTTTACCTAATCCTTCCATTAAAGTGACACAAGCTCAGAATGGAAATGAAGCATCTGTTCTTGGCCCTAGGGGGTTTTCTTCTGGAGGGGGGTGGTGGGAGAGGGGGCCAGTAGAGGGTGAAGAGTCCTTGAGCCCCAAGGACTCATGCACCAGCACTTAGGCTTCTATAAGGCTGGTTCTGGTGCTCTCAGGAGCCTGGAGTGAAGCTTGTAGGGATCAGACCCCATTCTCACACTCACAGTAAGGCGCCTGCCCTTGGTGCTGGCCCTCTTCCCTAGGTGTAGCCCTAACATGTGTGAGCATGACGGACGCTGCTACCAGTCCTGGGATGACTTCATCTGCTATTGTGAACTGACAGGCTACAAGGGGGAGACCTGCCACCAACGTAAGCGCAGTGGGGGATGGGGGAGACTCCGGGGCAGGGGAGGCCAAGAGGTTGCTGGGGATCATGAGGCTGCTGGAGACAGTAGGACTGGCACTCCTAGCCCTCTGACCCCATAAATGCCCTTTGCCCACCCCCCGACCTACCAGCTCTGTATAAGGAATCTTGTGAGGCTTATCGGCTCAGTGGGAAAACTTCTGGAAACTTCACCATTGATCCTGATGGCAGTGGTCCCCTGAAGCCATTTGTAGTGTACTGTGATATCCGAGGTAAGTGGCTATGATGAGTGGTGAAGGGGCAGCTGACAAGGCTGTGTGGGAGTGTGGGGAAAACAGGGGGTTGAAGGGGGGACAGGGGCCAGCAAGATCAAACTGTGGTAGGGGTAAAGGATGGCAGAGGGGAAAGGGGACACTCAGGAATTTGTAATCTAGCCTTGCTGATAAATTCCAGCTTCCTGATCCATTCCAGCTGTCCAGCTGTCACATTTCCAGCCGACAGTGGGCTGGAACGGAGCTGCTGGTCACATTTATTGGCTCTGACTAGCAGCAGCAGTGGTGGAGGTAGGGAGATGGGTAGAGAATGCCCATCTTGAGCCAAAGCTCTGTCCATTCCCCTCCCCCAGAGAACCGGGCATGGACAGTTGTGCGGCATGACAGGCTGTGGACAACTCGGGTGACAGGTTCTAGCATGGAGCGGCCATTCCTGGGGGCCATCCAGTACTGGAATGCATCCTGGGAGGAAGTCAGTGCCCTGGCCAATGCTTCCCAGCACTGTGAACAGTGGATCGAGTTCTCCTGCTACAATTCCCGGCTGCTCAACACTGCTGGTGAGGGCCAGGGTCACCGAGGGTGAGGTGCAGAGCTGGGGGAGCGACCCATGGGGACTTGGGAGGAGAGAACCAGAAGTTTCAGCTAGAGCCCTCGAACATTCAAGCGAGGATCGGGGCTGCTTGGAAAGGCGAGAGAGGAACCCAGGGGCTAATGGAGGGATGGGGCCTGGAAACTGCCTGCACGTCTTCCCCAGGAGGCTACCCCTACAGCTTTTGGATTGGCCGAAATGAGGAGCAGCACTTCTACTGGGGAGGCTCACAGCCTGGGATCCAGCGCTGTGCCTGCGGTCTGGACCGGAGCTGTGTGGACCCCGCTCTGCACTGTAACTGTGATGCTGACCAGCCCCAGTGGTGAGGGGCGAAGGGACAGGGCATTCAGGATTCCAGGGGCAGCGGAGCAGCAGGGGCTGAACCACTGCATCCTGCCCCCACAGGAGAACCGACAAGGGACTGCTGACCTTTGTGGACCATTTGCCCGTCACTCAGGTGGTGGTGGGGGATACGAACCGCTCCAATTCTGAGGCCCAGTTCTTCCTGAGGCCTCTGCGCTGCTACGGCGATCGTGAGTGGCAGACCCCTTTTGTGTGCCCTCCCGGGCTTGGCTCTCCAGTTTCCAAAATTTAGGACACCTGGCCCACTGTGGGTCTCTAGGACATACTGCCAGACACCCAGCTCCTGCTGTGATATGACCCCCTTCTGTGTGGTTCCCCTGTACCTTATTCTCTTTCGCTATACCTGTTTCTCCCCCCCCGCCCCCACCTTGGACACCCCTAGCTGTCCCCTTTTGCCCTACCTTCTCCCACACCACCCAAGGCTCCCTGCTCTACTCTCCAACCTCCCTGATCCAGCCTTCCTCCTTCTGGTTTTATAGGAAATTCCTGGAACACCATCTCCTTCCACACTGGGGCTGCTCTGCGCTTTCCCCCCATCCGTGCCAACCACAGCCTTGATGTCTCCTTCTACTTCAGGACCTCGGCTCCCTCAGGAGTCTTCCTAGAGAACATGGGGGGCCCTTACTGCCAGTGGCGCCGACCTTACGTGCGGGTGGAACTCAACAGTGAGCAGGCAGACATCAGGAGGGATGTGGGCTAGATGAAGATCTCAGGGGGGATATGGGGTAGTCAGAGGCTGGGGGAAGGGACAAGGGCAGATGCCCCTCGAAAGGCATCATGGAAAGGGCTTTAGATAACTGTAGGGCCCAGACCAAGCTCTGTTTTGGTAGCTGGCTTTGTGAACTTAGGCACTGTCTTCACCTCTCGGGGCCTTAGGGCCCTTGTGAATAAGGCAGCTGGACTCCTGAGGGGTTTCCGGCATGACTAACTATGCTTCTAACCTCAGAAATGGGGGTGTAAGGAACTCAGAAACCAGGGGTGTAAGGTTTCAAGGAGTTTATGGGTTTTGTCCCGGGCCGTAGACAAATTGGAGGGACATTCAAGGAGCTCCAGAGAGTGAAGAAGAGAGGTGGTCTGGGGTAAGGGATCGGTGAGGTCTGAGTCCTTTCTCCCCACCCCACTGCATTGTCCAGCGTCCCGGGATGTGGTCTTCGCCTTTGACGTGGGCAATGGGGATGAGAACCTGACCGTACACTCCGATGACTTTGAATTCAACGACGATGAGTGGCACCTGGTCCGGGCGGAGATCAATGTGAAGCAGGCCCGGCTCCGTGTTGATCACCGGCCTTGGGTGCTGCGGCCTATGCCCCTGCAGACCTACATCTGGCTGGAGTACGACCAGCCCCTTTATGTTGGTAAGAAGCAGCCCCGAGGCGGGTCTGAAGCTTCCTTTACCTTCCCACCCCCTCCCAACCGTTCTCCTTGTTTCCAGGAGCCCCATGTCTTAGATCCTGATCCCCTCTGCTGCAGCGTGACCCAAAGGCTCACCTTTCCTCTCTAGGCCATGGATTTTATCCCATTATTACATTCCCCTTGGCTCCCTTCCAGACCCCAGTACTTATCCCTGTCTCTGGCTTGACACCCTTTTTTTGACCTGCCCACCCTTCTCAGGATCTGCAGAGCTTAAGAGGCGCCCCTTCGTGGGTTGCTTGAGGGCTATGCGTCTGAATGGAGTGACTCTAAACCTGGAAGGCCGTGCCAACGCCTCGGAGGGTACCTCACCCAACTGCACAGGCCATTGCGCCCACCCCCGGTTCCCCTGTTTCCACGGAGGCCGCTGTGTGGAGCGTTACAGCTACTACACGTGTGACTGTGACCTCACGGCTTTTGACGGGCCATACTGCAACCACGGTCAGTGCGGCTGCTTGTGCGAGACTAGGGAGCCACAGGGCACAATGGGACATAGGGAGGGCAGGGAAGGACGGAGAGAGCAGAGTCAGCGACAGGGAAAACTAGAGTTGTCCCTGGGTTCCTGAGCTCTCATCCGGGGCGTCAGGCAGCTGAAGATCCTGGATGACTCCAAGTCATAAAGTGGGGCCAAGAAGGGATGGTTCAGCTAGCTGGTACTAAAAGAACTTAAAAGCAACAAGCAAATAACTTCCCCATCTTCCCACTGTCACTAAGTTACCGCAGGTTACCCCTCTTGCAAGCATAGTCACCTCAGGCTGCGCGATGCCCTCCATGGCCATTTCCTGTGCTCCTAAAACATGTCTACAGCCTGGCTCTTGGTTAAGGCAAGCCTTGACATTCACCATAGCAAGATTCTGCACATACACCCAGACTGCATCCTTCCTAAGGCTGGTCTAGGAGGATGCACGCGCAGGTAGGTTAACGGTGAGAGATGTCTGGTGGTGCAGGAAGACACAGGAATTCCGGTCAGCTGAGGACCTTTGGTCTCAGTTTGGAAGTGTGAGTAGTGGGCCGCCTGGCTGGCTCAGGTGGAAGAGCATTCGACTCTTGATCTTGGGGTTGTGAGTTTGAGCCTCACGCTGGGTGTAGCGATTACTTAAAAATAAATAAATAAACTTAAAAAAAAAAAGTAAGTGTGAGTGGTGGTGAGTGTACCAGATGGGGTCATGATACCTCGATTCTTTTTTTTTTTTTCTTTTTATGTTTATTTATTTTTGAGAGGGACAGAATGTGAGCAGGGGAGGGGCAGAGAGAAAGGGAGACACAGAATCCCAAGCAGGCTCCAGGCTCTGAGCTGTCAGCACAGAGCCTGATGTGGGGCTCGAATGCACAAACTGTGAGATCATGTCCTGAGCCAAAGTTGGACGTTTAACCTACCGAGCCACCCAGGCGCCCCATGATACCTTGATTCTAATCTTGGCTCTCCATAGACTGCTTGCCCTTACAGAAGTCACTAGCCATTCCTGTGCCTCGGTTTCCCCATCTGTAAAATGCAGGGGTTGCGTTAGATGATCTGTCCCATTTCTCACAGTTTTGAGATTTCCCTTCTGTGACATAGAGGCTCAAGGGGACAGAAGAGTGAAGTTCTGACAGTGTGCTGTGGTTCGAGGGCAAGTTCCAGGGTGGGTGTGCAGATGGCGTAGTGTCTGAATCCCTGACCTCATAACCCTCCGCCTTCAGATATCGGAGGTTTCTTTGAGCCCGGCACCTGGATGCGCTACAACCTCCAGTCAGCGCTGCGCTCGGCCGCCCGGGAGTTCTCCCACATGCTCAGCCGGCCGGTGCCCGGCTACGAGCCTGGCTACATCCCCGGCTATGACACCCCTGGCTACGTGCCTGGCTACCATGGCCCTGGCTACCGTCTGCCGGACTACCCCCGGCCCGGCCGGCCCGTGCCCGGTTACCGTGGGCCTGTCTACAATGTCACCGGTGAGGAGGTGTCCTTCAGCTTCAGCACTGACTCCGCCCCTGCGGTCCTGCTCTACGTCAGCTCCTTTGTGCGGGACTACATGGCCGTGCTCATCAAGGAAGATGGTAAGCTCGCATAGGCTGCCCCTCGGCTCCCTCTGTGTGCAGGGCGCCCTTCACTTTCACGACTGTTGGTTCACTAGTAGAAGGACCCAAGCATTCTCAGAAGATGGGGGCTGGGGCGCCTGGGTGGCCCAGTCTGTTAAGCATCAGACTTTGGCGCAGCTCACCATCTCATGGTTCGTGAGTTTGATCCCGGGGTCGGGCTCTGTGCTGACAGCTCAGAGCCTAAAGCCTGCTTCTGATTCTGTGTCTCCCTTTCTCTCTGCCCCTCTCCTGCACATGCTCTGTCTCTCTCTCTCTCTCTCTCTCTCTCTCTCAAAAATAAACAAACATTGGGGCGCCTGGGTGGCTCAGTCGGTTAAGCATCCGACTTCGGTTCAGGTCATGATCGCATGGTTGGTGGGTTTGAGCCCCATGTCGGGCTCTGTGCTGATAGTTCGGAGCCTGGAGCCTGCTTCCGATTCTGTGTCTCCCTCTCTCTCTGCCCCTGTCCTGCTCATGCTCTGTTTCTGTCTCCAAAATAAACATAAAAAAATTAAAAATAAATAAACATTTAAATAATTAAAAAAAAAAGATGGGGGCTGTGGGAGCCAAGAGGAGACTCCCTCTGTCCTCCCCATCCCACAGGGACCCTGCAGCTGCGGTATCAGCTGGGCACCAGCCCCTACGTGTACCAGCTGACCACGAAGCCGGTCACAGACGGCCAGCCACACAGCGTCAACATCACCCGGGTCTACCGCAACCTCTTCATCCAGGTGCGTGTGGAGGGAGGTGGACGAAGGAGGTGAGCCAACTCAGATCGTAACCTCGTGATGGTGCCCAGGAAAATGTCAAAGAGTTAGCATGAGTAGAGCACATCGCAATGTACAGAGGATTCTCATGGGTATTACCTCATGCAACCCTCACAACTCCGGGAGGTGGTTCGGGTGGGCAGGAGTTCTTATCACGTCTGCTTTATAAATCGGTAAATGGGCTCAGAAAGTAAAGGGGTTTTCCACAAAGTCAAGCCACTGGTAGCTTCAAAGACGGCTCAGAACGAGGCCGTTGGGTTTTTAATATGAAATCCTTCATCCGGGCCCAGGGGTTGTCCAGCCAGGACTAGGCCGGGACTCACCACCAGTGTGGACAGAACAGGACTTCCTGCGTGGTCTCGGCCTCGTCGGCCTCTGGTTCTCCCTCCCTCAGCTCCTCTCCCTCCCCCTCAGGTGGACTACTTCCCACTGACGGAACAGAAGTTCTCACTGTTGGTGGACAGCCAGCTGGACTCACCCAAGGCCTTGTATCTAGGGCGTGTGATGGGTGAGGCATGGGTGCCATCATGTTTGGGCTAAGGAGTTACGGGTGAGGCCCCCGGAGCCTAGAGAGCGAGGGACCTGGGAAGGGCTGGGAAGGCGGCGATAACAAGGCGCAGGAACCCTGGAGACGGCGAGATGGGTGAGAGGGGCCAGGCTATGGGTGGTCCCAGCCCCTCTCCTTCTGGGCCGGCCTCTCCCTCAGAGACGGGAGTAATTGACCCGGAGATCCAGCGCTACAACACACCGGGTTTCTCGGGCTGCCTGTCTGGTGTTCGATTCAACAACGTGGCCCCTCTCAAGACCCACTTCCGAACCCCTCGACCCATGACCGCCGAGCTAGCTGAGGCCCTCCGAGTTCAGGGAGACCTGTCGGAATCTAACTGCGGAGCCATGCCCCGTCTTTTCTCAGAGGTGCCGCCTGAGCTGGACCCCTGGTATCTGCCCCCGGGTACGTCCAGGGCACATGGAGGAGGGAGGGCAGTGAGGGACGGCAGGGAAGGGAAACGATTCTTTACAAGGAGGGGGTTTCTCCTAACCGGCGCTCTCTCCTCTCCAGACTTCCCGTACTACCACGACGAGGGATGGGTTGCCATACTTTTAGGCTGTGAGTAGCGTGATCACTACCCTGACCTCCTAATTCTACCCTCGGTCAGCATTCCCTTCCCCGTATCCCCAGGGCTGAGGGGTGGCGAAGGCACTCAGTGCGGGGTGGTGCAAACAAGGATGAGCCGGGCTGTGCTGACGGTAGTATGCCATGGAGTTGGAGATTTTTATTATTTTTTTAATGTTCATTTATTTTTGAGAGCGAGTGAGCACGAGTGGGGGAGAGGCGGGGTGGGGGTGGGGGGGGACAGAGGATCCGAAGCGGGCTCCGCGTTGACAGCGGCTAGCCCGATGTGGGGCTTGAACTCACAAACCCTGAGATCATGACCTAAGCCGAAGCCCGACGCTCAGGCGCCCCCAAGCTGGAGATTTTTAAATGTTTGAGGACGCTACAGACTTTTAGTTGAAATGAAATATTAAAAGGGGGCTATGGCTAAGGGATGAGGAAAGGGGGGTGCAGTAACACGTAGAGAGGTGAGAAATGGGTAACAGGAATTCAGACCCGCCAGGCACTTGGGAATGGCCTGACACGATCGAACGGCAGGCAGTCACACGCGTATTCTTTTGGCCCAAAGCATACATACATTCAGACCTGCCCTGAACTCTTCCTTTTTCCTTTTTCAGTTTTGGTGGCCTTCCTGCTGCTGGGGCTGGTGGGGATGTTGGTGCTCTTCTATCTGCAAAATCATCGCTACAAGGGCTCCTACCACACCAATGAGCCCAAGGCCACCCATGATTACCACCCTGGCAGCAAACCTCCCCTACCTACTTCAGGCTCTGCCCAGGCCCCAGCCCCTACACCGGCTTCCACCCCAGCCCCAGCCCCAGCCCCAGCCCCAGCCCCAGCCCCAGCCCCAGCCCCTGGCTCCCGGGACCAAAATCTCCCCCAGATCCTGGAGGAGTCCAGGTCTGAATGAATCAGGAAAAGGGCTTTAGGGACCACGTCCATCTCCTCTGAGTCCCCCAATTCCTGCCTCTCCCCACCCTGTCAGGGACATTTGGCTCCTCTTAGCAGGTTCTGCTCATCCAGAGGATGCCCCTCCTGCCAAGTTTGGTGGGCAGAGCTACAGATGGGACCAAAGAGAGTGGCCGAGCCTCACTGCCTAAACCAATGCCCTCCCCGTCCCCGCTTCCCCAGGCTCCTGGTTGTTTGCCTGCCCCAAAGGAGAAGCTCCATGGGGTTGAGACAGGCCCTCCCTGCCATCCCTGTCCCAGCTGCTTCCAGGGATTAATGACAGAGTGCAAGAGAGATTAACTGCTTCCCTTCAAGTATTCAATCTCAGCAGGGACAGATGTGTGGGATTGCAGGGATGCACAGGGCATGGGGGGAGGAGGCTGCTAAATTACATCCCCTAGCCTCCCCCCTGCCCTGCAGAATGCCTTCCATCTGCTTCCACTCAGTTGGGGGTTAGGGAGGGCTTCATTGCTGTCCCCCATCCTCTCTTTTTTGTTTTTTATGGAGACCGAGAGGCCTCGGTTTTAGCACCTTAGTACCTCCGCTGCTTCACATGCTTTAGCCAAAGCCATAAAAACAACTTGCAATGTAGAGAGAATAATGCAGATGCCAGTGCATTAGCCTGCCCTCTATTGTTCCTCCCTCTTCCAAGATATGCAATAGCCTTGGTGCCTGTCCAAAGGCTTGGCCCCCTCTCCAGTGCATGAGGAGCCCTCTTTCCTCCGCTCAGAGATGCTGCTTCGTTTGCCCAGGAGGTCATGTTCTTTATATATATTTTTTGTTGCAAAGTCTCTCTCTAGAGAAACTCTATATACTACTCTAATTTTTTAATTATCAGTTTATATATAAAAGAAAAAAATTGATCGACTGTCCTGTCCTGTGCTGTGCCACGGTCTGTAGTTCTTGCTTTTCCCGTGTTGGAAGTCTCGTGAGGTCGGCTGGCCACTCGGCCAGCCTGACCCAGCCTCCACTCTGAAGCCGTGCTCGCAGAACCAGAACCGTTCTAATAAAGCAGAGTGGCAGAGCCCCAGTCTGTGCGTGGTAGCTGGCGTCGTGGCTGGGGGTAAGTGGGATGACTTTCAGGGAACTAGCCGGAGGGCTCAGAAATTTCCACCGGGAATCCTCTGAATCCTTGCATCGCCTGCCCGGGCCTGACCGGCTCTTGCCAACCTTCCTCACCACCTGCCCCCCAACCCCAGATCTCAGTGGACCGGAGGGGATCTGAATGCTAACGCTTTAGCCCCAGCTGCCCCTGTGCTGCCATCCCTGGATCCTTCCAGCCCCAAAGTACACAAGGCAAAACTTGCCAAAATGGACTCTATCACTTTATTCAGATAAGAGGTCACAAGCCACAGGACTTTAAAGTGCGTGAAATTCACTGGCGATAAAGCCGCACATACACCAGCCTCCCCCACCCCAAGTCCCCACCACCTTGCTCCATCCATCAACCATGTCTGGGGGGAGGGGTTGAGACCCGTCATTAAACGTGGGGGACAGCAGGGAAAATAGGAATGCTGGCAGAACAGGATTATCAGTGGTCTGAAACTGGGAAGGACAGGGTTCTGCATGCTGAGGGAAGAGTGGGGTCAATCTAGCCTCTCAGTGGCTGGATGTAGTTTTTTCCCCATGATTTCCTCACAGCCAGCCCCATTTTCAGACAGACCTAACTCCTGCTTCTTCATTTGTCTCTCATTTTCCCCTATAATTTACGAGTACTTCAGAGCCCAGTCGGGCTAGAGGGCATCCCCGGTACACAACGGATACAAACCACAGCAGATGCAGATTTCGGAATGGTGGCGGGGCTGGCCGGTCAGGTGGGAAGAGGCTTCCGTCAGGAGCTGGCTGGGTGTGTGCTCAGTGCTGAGTGCATGAGTGCTCACAAGTGTGGCGCGTGGAGATGTGAGTGTGTGTGTGTGCACGTCCCACCCAAATCCCCAGGCGACGGGTTTGGCCAGAGGGAACCCCACTCCTTGCTTCGTGGGACAGCCAGTAGGGATGGAGGAAGGGAGTGGTCAGTACAGACTGAGGAAGAAAGGCTTGGATTCCCTAGAGAAAAGAGAAGCCTGCTCCCTATGCTGATATTCCCTAGGCCAGCCTGTCACTGCCACGTCCTTTTTACCCAGCACAATGCTCCTTATTCCCTGTCAGCTCAGCACGCCAGCCACAGACACAGGGCTGGCTCCTAGAGCTGGCCCCATCCTCATTCACTTCCTGTGTGTCAAGGAAGCTCCTCTTGCCTCCACCAGGAGCTGAGACAGAACGGGAGGGGAATCTTCCAACCCCCTCTCCTTCCCTTTCCCTTAGGAATGGGATTTGGGCAGGGATCCCAGAGACTTCAGTTCAAACTCCACCTCAGCTACAGACCTTCTCAAAGAAATAAAGTGCTTTGCTCTTCAAGAATCCCAGAGAGAACGGCACCATGCAGTGGCACAGGAGGTTGGCCTGCTTCTTCTCAACACTTCAAATACCCTCCGCCAGTGTGCACTTGCAAGCGTGGTGCCATCCTGAACACGTGCAACTTGGGAGCCCCTCACCCATCTCCAAACACATGCTGTCAACTCACCCTCTCCAACAGCAGGTGCTACAGACAGGAAAGTAAATCACCTTGACAACCTTCCCCCTCTCTAGTCCAGGCTTTCGCCCATCTACCCGGAAGAGATAAGCAACAGAGGCCCCATGGGCTTGGCCTCTAAAGGGAATGCAAGGCCTGAAGACGGCCTCCATACCCAGGACCAGAGCGCGCACGCCCGGCCTGGCCCGGCATACCTCCTGTGCGTCTTCAGTAGCAGCACGATGCCTGCCTGCGGTCGCCAAGCCCGAGCTTTGGAAGGAGCTGACAGGGCGCTGGCACCTGCTTTCAGGAATCTGAAAACTTATCCATCCATCTCCAGAGTACAGAGAAGGTTTCTGAAAGCCTGTTGGGCCCCAAGCTTAGCAGCTGAACTGCTGTCATCAGGATGGCTCTCGCTCTCTGTCCGTGGAAGAACGGCACTTAGCTTTCCTTCTCCCAGCATTGAATTTCTATAGTCAGAACCCACACTCCTTCAATGTGAACCCCGCCAGGAGGGAAGAGGTAGTAAGGTGACCCGTCTCCCCTCTGAATTCAGTCTGTGCCACCCGCCAGGCTTGCCTTTAACCCAGGCCACTCGTAAGCTCCAGGTACCAAACTTCACTTAGCCCATCCTCTCCGGTCCTACGACCTACCACAGAGACATAGGCTGGCGACCCAATTAGACAAGGACCCTTGACTTGGAAAGTTAGAATTACAGGCCAATGCTTGTTAGGAACTGCCCAGGTTGACTGCTGAGGCCCAAGACCTACGGAACGGACAAGAAACCACGCTGAGCCACCCACCCCCAGCCTGTGCTCTCTTCCTCCAAGGCCTGAGACGCGGTCTCCCGCTTCTACAGCTCTCTCCTGGGGAGCCCAGCCCTAGCTGCCTCTGTCTCCTCTCTCACTGAGACAGTCTGTCCCCACTGAACACAGCGGAGGCCTCGCTGCGCAGGGAGTGGGTGGGGGGTTTCTCGGTGTGGGAGACACGTAGTGCAGGAAAGTCGAGCAGCGGTGCTGTGTGCATGAGAGCAAAGACAATGCTGCTACCATAAGCGCTGGCGTGGGGCCCAGGAGGGCTAAAGGACATCAGTCTCCCGCTCGATCCCCACGTACTTGAGGGCATCAGCTTGGCTGTACCTGTCCCGGGACAGGAGGAGGAATGAGATTACTGTCAAGGCTTCTGTGACTGAACAGACAGAATCCCCTCTACTTTGCTTCCCCATCTCTCAGAGCAGTTTACAGTGCTCCCGCTTCTGGGGCAAGGCACCCGGGAGCAGAACAGAGGGAAAGACTTGACCACCACAAGACCCTCTCCTTCATCTGTATCGCCCACTTTACGCCCCCAAATCAATTCTAACAGCCACCCTTCTGCCTTCGGAGCTACCTCCCAAGGATCATTTCTGGCTGCCTCACCTGTAATCAAAGAAGAGCTCTTCACCAGCTTGAATTGCCCTTTTAGCAAAGATTCCAATGCGATGATCCCCGTTCACCATGACCACTGCAAACAGGACAAAGCCAAGGCTAGGTTCCTAGTCAGCTCCAAGCCAATAATCGGCAGGTTCTGGGCTGATTTTCTCCCAGTTCCCAGCGAAAATATAAATAAAGTGGAGTTTAAAAGCAGTCAGTAAAGACAGTTGCCTCTCTGCTTTTAGATCTGTTATTCGGGCTGGTGATGTGGGAAAAGACCTATCTTTAAAAGATTCTTGTTTGTGGGAAAATCTTTATCTTGTATTCAGTGAGAGAGCCAATTAACAAAATAGAGACGGAGACGCAGAACGATACCAGACATTAAGCATGGTTGTCTTTGGATAAAAAAATAACTCGGCAATGAAAAAAGACACATAATGGATAGAAACAATAGTAAATAAAGCATCCATCATCCACCCTACCTCCCAGGTCACTGGGAACTCACCTTTGGCATAACAGTTGGGGTTCACTGAATGGTTTGCAAATCGAATTTTGTTTCCTTTCCGGGTAGCATCTACTACAAAATCTATATAACGTAAAGAAAGATCATGGGTTCATCAGGCAAATCCACAGCTTCTCGAACCTGGTCTTAAAATCAATTAAATAGTAACAGAAATAATCCAGTGGGGGACTTTGAAGTCCAGCAGCATGCAGCATAAGAATGCAGCCTCATGTGGGCGCGTTCCCTTTGGGTCCCCCCATTTTGCTGGAATTACAGATCCCCTCTTCCCATCTACTGGGTAGGGAGATTTCTCAGGTGTAAGTGCTCAGTGCTCCGATTATAAACACAACCCAGAAACGCGGGTTCTCCCAAAGCAAGTGAACTGTGGCTCGTGGTGTCTTGAGGTTCAACGTCCCCACCTTCCTCTGCGCATCTGCTGGAGAAATCACAGCTGATCTGAACGTGGACTACAGCAAGGGCAATCCGGTAGAGAGACGTGCCTGAGACCACCATGGGGCAAGAGAAAGAGACTCCTTACCATTGTTGAGGTTGAAGAGGAAGCTGGACATGTATTTGTCATAGACCTTCCCCCGTCGATCAGCCTCGTCTTGAGAGATAAGCTGCAAAGACAGATAAGGAACAATCGGGGGATAAGGCTGTCTGCTCAGGGCATGGTACCCTGCCCTCAGAAAGGACTGGGAGGGGGCACTGTCACACACACACGCTTGATGAGAGTCACAGGAGACAGAGCTCAAGTTACTGTATTCTATCTAAGCCCCTCCAGGCTGACCAGTATTAAGACTGAAGAGCATTCCCCGCCCACCCCTTTGTGTGGCCTGAATTGGCAAAGACTTTAAGAAGAGTGGTTTATCTCAGGATTGCAAACACTTCTGTGGGATCCCCTAAGAAGCCACACGGGAACTCAGCTGAGTTATTTAGAGAGTAAGTCACAGAAGTGTGGCCCACAGAAAATCAGGGTTTCTCATCAGTATCTCCCCAGAAAGGAATGTGGTCCAAACCGATAGCACTCACCTCACCACAGTATTCAGAAATGAATTCGTTCTTTTGCACAGACTCCTTAATGAAGGTGCCCCATCCGGCCACATCTGAGGGGGCCAGCAGCAGGTGCTGGGGAAGAGGGAGTCAAACCTCAGACTACAGGGCATGTGTGAGTGGGCGGTGTGTGTACTGGATGTGCACGTGTGCAGGGGGTGGGCAGGGTGGAAAGAACTAGCAACTGTTAAGAGGATCTGAAAACAGAAAAAGGTCTAAGCCATTCTGTTCTGGGGAGAGGCAAAACAGCAAAGGGAGGTGAGGAAAGGAAACATGACACCTCCTCCTCTAGGCCCGGGGACCTCCTGGACCTGAGTCGCTAGGGAGTCACTGCTACGGGTCAAGTACAAACAGACAACATCCATGATGCGTCCATCCTCTCTGCTCCTCTTAGTCTGGCCAGGTCAGGGGTCACTTTCCTAACTCCTCACCGGGACAGCAAACTTTCTTTATCTCAGTACGTGTGTGTCCTTTAGGATTTACCAAGCCCTTTCATGTAGAAACCCCCTAAGGGACCCATGGAAAGAGGCTGCCGGGGAATACTCAGTCTTTTCCCCTCCACCATCTGGCTCGCAGTCCTAAGAAAAGCCCTCACCTTCTTGAGGCCTCGCTGGATGCTGCAGTTTTTGCAGGAAACCACCTTGCAGTCCCAGTGCTCCGAGGCCCCGCAGGTGAGGCACAGGTCGGGGTCGCACTCTCGCACTGCCAGGTAGCAGGGACACTGCTTGGTATTACACTGGGTCTTACAGCGACAGCCAGGGAAACGATTCTGACCTGGGGAGGAGGAGAGGGGCGGAGGGAGGGGTGGGTTAGGAAAAGTAGCAGACTAAGCTGGCGCTCAGGTCCGACTCAGGGGTCAGCAAAGAAGTACATGTGATGTGTTCAGGGAGATCTGGCAAGTAGGAGAGAAGCTGCCTTGCTTCGTATAGTCAATTTTTTGTTTGTTTGTTTGCTCTCTTTCCTGAGAAAGTGGAGTGCCTCCCAACATTCATGCCTGGGAGTCAAAAAAAAGCAAGTTTGACTATGGAGATGTGTTTCCTAGAGATTCCTCAACAGTGCTCTTCCTTCCTCTTGTTGGTGTAATTTGGAAGGGAGGTGGTTAGGGGCCCAGAGAAAATGAAATCAGTGCTTTTCACTGGTAAATCATCACCATCAAAACAAGAATCATTTTGAGAACAGAATGCATCCGTTCTATGCCACCCTCCTCCACCCACTGCCCTCCCCAGCACAAGCACCTCTCTTCTGTGGCTAAGATTGATATCTGCTATGGGTTAGGAGGTATTTCCAGCACAACTGCCTGGGCACCTAGTTCTGCAGGCTCTGGAGGCTGCTATTGAACTTCTCAGCCTTGAGTGGGGAAGGGCGCAGTGTGATAAGAAGTCAAAGAGAAGCATGTTTAGCCTTTATCTTACTTCTGCTGACATCCAGACTGACCTGACAGTAAAACTCCGGATACTAAACTAAGATGGGCATACGCAGTGTTGTAACCTGTGCATGTTGTAAAACAACACTTAAAAAAGGAGGTCTGTGACAGCACCTTAAGGGAAAAAATTCCCACGTTTCTGAATTCTTCTCTGCAAGGTAAAGATGGGAATGTTTCTGATTTCTGTATAGTTGTTGCTTTTAGAATCAAACACCTATGGGTTTTTAAAACAATGACTTTTCCAGATCTTAAGGATCTTGTCTCCTCTGCAGAATGCTTAGAACACGGCAAAGAGGACATCAGAAGGCCCAGGGGCAGCAAGGGGCGTGGGCGAGGAGGGAAACCTGGGGTGCACGGTGGCTGACTGTTTCGGGAGGACCACAGGGGAAAACAGTGGAAACTTACAGTCCGGGTTGCACTGGCAGAACTTCTCACAGAAATTCTGCGTCATGATGCAGGGGCAGGTGCTGTCACAGGGGCGGTCTGGATGGTCGCAGGGCTGGTAGTTATACACTTGAGTGGAAGAGTTATCTAGGAGAGAAAAGAGTAGACCAGGACACTGCTGTGCCCGGGGCCCCTTACCGCCCTCCCTCCCACCTGCCCGATCGTCTCGACTGGAGGAGGCTGTCCCAGTCATGATCTTGGACACACGTTTTAGCACCTGAAGTGAGAAGCCATCAGAGATGATGGTTGTTTGTCAGCTACAACGGGGTGATTTGCCTTGTGGGGAGAGTGTGGAAATGGTCTGGGACTATAGGGCAGCCCATTCCAAACACTAAGCGAAGTCTGGAACCTGGCAGATGGCGCGCTATGAAAGTCAGAGACCACAAGGCTCCTAGCTCTACCTCCTAAGAGGTGCGCTCAGCTGCAGTGAGAAGCTGAGCTGTTCTCAGCTGCTGCAGAGAAATCTGCCATCTGCGGAAGCAGTACAGGGTCAACAAGAGCGGCTGTAGGTGGGGCGGGCGGGTGACCACAGGGGTGAGACCTCACGCTGAACTGCCGAAGAGCACCCTGGTGCAACTTACCTTTCTTCAGCTGAATTTTCCTGCAGTGTGCAGCCCACAACCTGGAAAAGAGAGGCGGATGGGCCTGGGTCATGGCTCTGCACATTTGGGTAAATAACAACATGGCCTGCTTTGAGGGACTGTGGTTCGATCACCAGGGAGGATCCTCCCCGAATCCTTCCACCAGAGGCCCCTATCCTGCTAGATGGAAGCCGGAGTTCATCTGGAGTCCAGCTGGTCTATGCTTCAAGATTTAAATATAAAACAAACAAAGATGCATAAAAAACAAACACAAAACCCAACCCTCTGTGTCTATTATGACGCTATTGTTTCTCCCTCTCCCCCCTCCCTCCCTCCTTCTCTTTGGGGAGGTGGAGATGTGGAAGAATTGCAGGATGGGGAGGTGGGAACTTTTCAGGAATCTGCTGACTGAACAAACCGAGAGGCAGAAGCCACAGGGACTTCCTTCTATATCTAGAATTGGTGTCAGTTCCTTCCTTGAGTAGGTGATAGTCATTAGGGAACCGAGGCAGGCAGAATGTTGAATTAAAAAAAAACCCTTCCAACCCTTAGCAAAGGCTAGCTAAAAGACGGTGTTATTGTGCAACTTAGAAAAAACAATACAAGAGCCAAAAGGAAAAACTCTGGTCAGAGTTGAGAAGTGAGAACAGTGGTCACCAACCACCCAATGAGGAGAAATGGCCTCAGGGCGGAGCCACGAGGCCAGCTCTCACCCTACTGGCCAGGAGCTTAAAGGGACGGCAGACGGTTATCTCCCAGTCCACAGCATCTAGGGATGGGAGAAGGAAGGGCTGGTCCAAGTCACAGACCCACAGGGAGCACTGAGAAGGCTGGCCCTCAGTTGTGCAATGCTAAACTCAAGAGGGAGGCAGTTGGGAAGTCCAAGGGGAGGTCAGAGCACAGGGAACAGAAAGTCCTTTGTCCAACCCTTGCCTGTGCTTTCTTTTCTTCTTCTGCGACGGGTTCATGAGCTCATCTGTTGGCAGCTTCAGGATAAGTGATTCTTTGACTGCAAACTGAAAGACCTGGAAGAGAAATCCAACAGGACTTGTCACTCCTTCTTGAGCCAGGTGGTCAGATAAGTGAGCCAGCCAGGCGCTGGGCTTGGGAGCATTCTGGAGAGCTCGAGGGCGGCTGACTGAGCATCTCTTCAATGGGGGGCGGGGGGAGGGGCACAGAGTGGGACTGAGATATCAGATCACTGGCCCTGGCATCCTGACATCAATTCTTAACTATTTATCCTGACTCTAGAAAAGAGAAATACTGAGCACAGTTACAGCTCTCCTGGTCAGTAGCTTTTATCTACACCTTTACCTACCAAGCCCTGAATGGAATGATTCTTACCAACATTATCTGTCTCTTCTAAGGAAGGGCAACTTTGGGTCCCTTGCATAACCGAGTGTAAGACAGGCTAAGCGCTAGCTCCCTCTGTTGGTATGAAGAGGCCAGACCCTTGTCTATTTTCATAGGCCAGCATTTCTGGAAGACTGGTTCGCTGCCAACATGCTTCTTCCCTGATAGCGTTCGTTTTTGGCTTTTTTTGGGTTTTTTTTTTCTCTCCTTTTTGGCTACAGGCCCTCTTGAGATTCCATGAAAACTACAAATCTTCTTCTCAGGAAAATACAGGCAAAATTGTTTTGCCCACAATTCTGTAGATTTTCAGGTTAAGAACCTTTGCCTCAAGGAAATAGGCAATGAGCTCCAAATGAAAGGGCACTTCCATTCATGGTTCTAGTGCATGTTCTAAGTAGAGGCGTCATGAAGAAGAGGCCACAGAGACTCCTCCTGAAGTCAGGCTGCTAAGCAGCATGGCTCAGCTCGAGCATTCCTTTCTTATTGGATCGGCCCTAACACCCAACTGCTCCCTGAACCCTGTTCTTTAGTCTGTCTTGTCACTGCAGTCAGGCGGAGACTGATTGGGACATCAGGTCCCACGGCCTCCAAGCATCAGTGGCTGCTACCAAATTGTGATTCTAGTAACGGCCTGAGTGAGCAGGGTGAGGTCCAGGCCCAGCTGCTGGGGGTGGCAATTAGAAAAGCTAGCGATAGAACATCTGGAGAAGAAAGCAACCGAGGAGACTGACAGAGGGGGTGACCGCGGCAGCTACAGAAGCAGGAGCAGGCCAGATGAGAAGATCCCCAGAAAGACCTGGGGGTCCCTTTAGGAAAGGGGTACACATTTAGAAAGAAAGGCAGGAACCAAAAACAAACAACAACAACAACAACAAAAAGCTAAGAGAGGGCAGAAACACCCAGAAGAGTCAGATAGTGGCTAGAGACAGAAATGAGAATTCAGCAAGGAGGAGACCAGATTCCCCAAGCATAGCTAGGCCTGGCATCTGCAGAAACAGTCCCATGTTTGGGGAACCCGCCTCGTGGCTCAGAAGCACCTGCTCATGAGGGACTGAGCCTAAGACAGCTCCTTTTGAGACAGGCCACACAAGATGGCAAAAGGGCTGACAGAGCAGTGGATGAAAGGAGGGCCCTGCCTGTCCCAGCTCCTCTCCGAGAGTACCTGCTTGCACGTCTTAGTTCCCAGAAGTCTGGCTATGGAACAGAAGTTGTTGAAGTAGGTGCCATGAAACACTCGAAAGAGAGATTCCTCAGCCCCAGTCCATTCCACAGGCTCCGAGGGTGCTTCCACTACACAGAGCTGAGGGGGGGCCGGACTAGCCTTCTGCTTTGTGGGGGTCTGGCAGCGAGAGTTGGCCTCTAAGAGAGGAGGAGATGCGAGCAACAGGAGGAGAGAGAATGCAGTTGTCATCAGTCATTTGCCATATACTCCGAAGTACATCATTCTGCTTTAAATGGCAGAATAGTTAGGAATCAAAATATTCCCTGTCTCTACTGCCAACAGGCGAAGCCATAGAAAGGACTAACCATCTTTAGGGGTGCCTGGGTGGCTCAACTGGTCAAGTGCCCGACCCTTAATTTCGGTTCAGGTCATTATCTCATGGTGCAAGAGTTCAAGCCCTGCATCAGGCTCTGCACTGAGAGCATGGAGCCTGTTTGGGATTCTCTCTTTCTCTCTCTCTCTCTCTCTCTCTGCCCCTCCCCACCTCTCTCTCAAAATAAATAAATAAACTTTAAAAAAAAAAAAAAAAAGGAAGAACTAACCATGTTAAAAAAGTAGTAACGTTAAGTGTTAGGCAGTGATCCTGCGTTTCCCAGAGGCCTTGCATAGGAAGAAAGGATCGCTTTCTGTTCAGTGTACCTGAAGAACTGGAGGCCCAGTCATTGCCTGTATCCCTGTCACTGTCCCCTTCTTTAGTCTCAGCCACAGCAGAGGCTGAAGTGTTGGAGCAGGAAGCACTGACCATGTGGTGCCTTCGTCGGCGACGCCCGGAGCACTTAGAGCGAGGGTTGTGGAGCATGGCGTACTCCTTCGCTCCTTCCTGCAATGTACACGTTACAGGTGGGAGACAGGAACAGGCCCAGGGTCGCCATATTGATCCCATCATTACAAACCCCCTTCTTCAACGCCTGTGCTTACGTGCAATGACACTGTCTATGTTTTGCTCTGTGCTATGTAAGTGTGACTGTGTAAGAGCTGCTTAACCAGCATTCTAAAACTTACAAATTTATACCTCTTCACAGAAGAGCTGCCTTGTAAAGTAATATTAAAACAGATATAATCTGTGCATCTTCAACTTTCCAGTGAGTTGCGTCTAAAACTCATTTGCATGTTAGCTGTTTGGAATTTGAGAACACATTCTCCTGTGGAAGAGGAAATGAGGTTCAGAGAGGAAGGGACCTGCTCGAGCATAGGTAGCTAACTGTTCCAGAATGGGTACAGAATGAGGGCTCCCCATCCCCTGGCCACACTGTTTTTTTCATTCTACTTGCACTGCTTCTGTTTCAATAATAAAATATGCAGTCCCTAAATTGGTCCAATATCACTACTTACTTCTCCCAAGTCAGTTTATTAGACTTGGAAGAATACTGCTTCATTACTTTATAGCTATGCTTTATTTAAAAAAAAAAAAGACCCAATAACTATCACGCAACTTGATCATCTACCTTCTCACCAGACCTGGTTCCCAAACACTTCTAGCCGTTTCTGAAAACTAAATCTACGTGCAAAGGATAAAGGTTTGCCATTACTAAGGATATTCAGACTAATATCCTGTAGGCCCTAAAGGAAATTCCAAAAGTGAAGTTTTAAAATTAACTGAATGTGCTCATCCTACAATGTGATGTACACAGCATCACTTACAATGTATTCGTGATCAAAAGATTTGACATAAATATAACTAAGGCTCCAGAGCTAATTCTAGTTCATGGGAAATAGAGGATACGAAAACAAGTTCAGTAACACCAGAAGAAAACCACAAATTCAGAATTTGGGACAGTATCCTACTAGAGACAATGAGCCTGGATTTTTCAAAAAGGAAAAAAAATGGTGTGATTACTTGACACTAAAGGAGACTGAAAAGACATAATAACCAAATATGATGTATGACTGGATGACCTTGGTTAAAAAAAAAAAAAAAAAAACCCAAACCCAGCTACTCTTGGTACAGCTGAAAAAATTTAAATATGGAACTGACAGATGATATTATTAAATTCTCTGAATTTTTTTTAGGTGTAATAATGTGGTTATATAAGAGAATGTCTGTATTTTTAGGAAGTGCATGCTGAAATACTTAGCAAACAAGTATCTCAATGTCTGCAACTTATTTTCAAATTGCTCAGCAAAAGATATGCATATACAAATAGAGGGACGAAGCAAATATGGAAAAACTATCATTAAATCTAAGAAGATATCTTTCACCTTCCTTCCATGATCGAGATTGAGGGAAAAACAGTCCAGCATTATGTGTGAAACATGCACTGATTTCTAAAAAGCAATAAAAGAAAAACTGTGCACAGACAGTTCTGTAAGTTAAACACACACACACATAGACATACATTTTGGGCAGTGACAGCATCTTTTGAAACATGTACAGGGTCTCAGGGTAATTGCTGTGAGAAAGACAACGTCTTTTTACTTATATAAATGCTGGTGTTGGGGCGTCTGGGCGGCTCAGTCTTCAGCTCAGGTCATGATCTCAAGGTTCGTAGGTTTGAGCCCCACATCGGGCTCTGTGCTGACAGCCTGGAGCCTGCTTTGGATTCTGTGTTTCCCTCTCTCTGCCCTGCCCCTGCTTGCACTCTGTGTGTGTCTCTCTCTCAAAAAAATAAACAGTAAAAAGTAAATAAAAATAAGGGGCTCCTGGGTGTCTCAGTAGGTTAAGCGTCCATCTTCGGCTCAGGTCATGATCTCGCACTTTGTGTTTCGAGCACCCCGTCAGGCTCTGTGCTGACAGCTCAGAGCCTAGAGCCTGCTATGGATTCTGTGTCTCCTTCTCTGCCCCGCCCCCACTCACACTCTGTCTCTCTCTCTCTCAAAAATAAGTAAACATTAAAGAAAAAAAAAAACGCTCTTTAAAAATATATATATAAGAATAAAAAAATAAATGCTGGTGTTGATATAACACAGTGTAATTTTTTTAAGTGTGGAATAACTTAAAAAGTATGGACTCCGGAGCTAGACCAGAGCTTGAATTTCATTACTGCCAAAGCACTGACATTAACAAATCTTGGACAAAATATGTAGCTTCTATAACCCATAGTTTCTCCACCTCAGGATGTTGTCCGTAAGCAAGAATGTAAGATAATATATGTTAAGGGCCAGCATGCTACTTGGCACACAGGAAGGAGTCGACCCATATAGGGGAAAAAGTAGAGAAAGTCTGTTTACTCTTTTGCTATTATCACATGGCTCATTTTCCAGATGTATACCCAGGGGCACTTTTTACCATCTTTTCTTCTATTATCCCACTAAAGATGGTCCCAAAGGCACTTGGCTCTATAACCTATTTTTAATTGGTAGCAGAAATCAAGGTATTTCATTCTTTACCTAAGCTCACTGTAGTGTGCAGAAAGCAAAACTGTGTCTTTGGCTGGTGCAAGTGAACCTATTCCCTTCTCGTTCTAAGTGTACTGCCTTCCCACACGAATGCAGGAGAATTTATGCTGCCGCATAAAGTCTGTCCATCAGGGAAGGGCCCATCTGGCTGTTTACCTTACAATAAGACATGGGTGCTTTCGTGTGTTATTTCTCGTATGTTTCTATGCATTTAAAAGAAGACAGCAAAGAAAATGCCGTTACAGATACACACATGCCCTCCTCACGCCACGAGACTAATTTCATAGTCCTTAGTACTTGGGAGCTCCTTAAGAGCAGAAGTCCTGTTTTATTTGTGCTTTGTGACCCCCCAGAGTGCTACATACTGGCTCATCTGGTTTGTATTCCCAGGAGCAGAAAACTGAAGGGCCATTTCCTGCTCAATTTTCAACAGATTTAACAATGGCAGAACAGTTTAAGAACGTATCAGCAAGGAGTGACTGGCTCGTTCAGTTGGCGGAGCGTGCAACTCTTGATCTAAGGGTCATGAGTTGGAGTGCCAGGTTGGATGTAGAGATTAGTTAAATAAATAAAACTTTAAAAAAAAAAAAAAAAAAAAAGAACATACCAGCAAAAGGAAGCAGTCTGTGCCACATGGTTCTGGTTCAATCTTGATCTCTTTGTTCTTGCGTTTATATACATTAGGGGTGGCGTGAAAAGCTGGAAAACACAAAACTGTCCTGTTTCCAATGGTTCATCCACTTGGCAGGATGGGGAAGAACAAAATCCAATTAAGGAGCCATGGTGGGAAAATTTAGATATAAACAGCTACCATCAAGGTGTGCAAAATGTAATCATTTCTGACATCAACACAACCCTTTCAAAGCTAACAGGTGCTCAGGGACTCGTATGTTGCTGGTTATTCTGTCCTGACCATGCGAAACACATTGCACCGCAACGGTACAAGTGAATAGAGAACCCGCCCTTTGTAAAACCAGCGTCAGGTCAGAAGCCAGGAACTCTGTATGATTAACTAAAATAAACAGAAGGACGCAGTGGTTGGGGATGGAGAACAGGAGAGTATTTCAGAGTAGCCCCACTCACGGTGAAGGAAGCAGTCGTATTTGAAGCAGCGTCGGCAAAAAAGCGTGTGGAAGGAGTGCAGAGACTGCTCCCGCTGCACGGACTTGGCGTTGGGGCCGTCGATGTTGGGTGTGCACTGAGGGGGAAGCGCATTGGGGTCTGACATCTCCGTCAGCTCCCGGTACCTATTTTTAAAAAGAGAGAGAAGAATTCCTTCCAAGGAAACGTCTTCACTGAGAGAGTACAGATCGCGCACTGACAGTCATCCAGGTACGGTCGGCCAAGGGAGCATGGGAGCTTTTTTACGGGGCTTGCTGATGGCAGGGTGGCGTATACCTAAGTGGGTGCGCCACTGCACCTGTGCTGGGCTGGGCACATGTCTGCAAGCAAAGAGAGAGACAGATTTGGAAAGTATGGCGCTGGAGTAACTCTCCAGAAAAATGCAGAATTTTAGAAGTTCGCTGCCCGAAATTACTTCAAAGCCAATGAACAATGCCCTTTAATATGGGAACGGGTATTTAGAGGTAAGCAAATGAAGTAGGAAACAATCAGAAGTGTGAGCAAATCATAGCACACTTACCAGAAACAAGGTTTTTTATTAACCAAATTTAGGCTTGAATAAAAGTTTGCTTGAGCGCTCTACATGGCCTGAGTGGAACGGCCTTCCCTACCTCTCCTTCATGTCATCCGGGACACCGTTCTCAGGGAACATCGAGGCAATTGCACTGAAGATCATGTCGTTTGGGAACTGTTTCTTGGAACTCTTTTTGTTGCCTGAGTTGGAAATGACAAAGAGCTCCTGAGCTATCATCAAGGATGCAAACAAAGCTGTTTGGTCATTTTCCCTCTGTCACAGCATTTTGATTACAGTTGCTTTGCTAACCCAACCGCTGACTGTTTAGGAACACATAAAGAAAGTCAATGCTACCTGGGTTTCTCTAATAGGTTACCAGTAATAAGGAAATCAGCGTCATCTATACATTAATGACAAAATCCACATTCCAAGAGAGAATCTAGAGGGGAAAACAGGAGTTTTCATGGAGAGATGTGGATATTGAAGAATGCCATCATAATGATGAGGCTGAAGAACAAGACTGATGTTACAGCTTTGTTGTAACAAGACAGAGACACTATGTCTCTGGACGTATAGTATAAGTAAGTACCATGGCACATAATTAAACATTAAGTTAATTAAATATTAACAACATGGAAAAATGCTTACGAGAGAAGATCAAATAAAAAGGGATGTAAAATTGTGTATGTGTGTGTATCTGTAGCATGATCCCATTTCACATAATGCATATAAAACACGTTGTTTTGTATGTGTACTTTTTTTTATTATATATGTACTTTTAAAAACTTGAGACACAGTTGACATACAACATCATATTCGTTTTAGGTATGTGTATGTGTATATTCTGTGTGTGTGTGTGTGTGTGGATACACACACGCACACATACACACACACACACACACACACACACACATTTTTTAGGTCTAGAAGAAAACATTAATGCCGGTTATTCCTAGGTAGTAAAATTATAGGATAATTATATTTTCTTCTTTATAATTTTCCATGTCTCCCAAACACACTACTCTGTTTCCTTCAGAGTGAACCAAGTGAGAAGCACCAGCAGCCTTTAATAATCAACAAACCTTTCTGTTTCTCCCTTTTTCCCTCTCCCTGTCACTTTCAGAATGGAATATTTACCTTCAAGAGCGTGTCGTTTTCTCTTTCTTGTCACTGGCAGATCTTCTTTGCTGTCATCTTGCTTCCCATCTGAGGTGTCATTGTGCCCTTCCTCCTCTTCATCTGAGTATTGATTCAGAGCATCTACCAACTCCAGGAAAACAGCATCACTAATCAGAACAGATCCAGGGATCATCTCTAAAACATAAAGATTAGATGGCTGAGCTGTGGTCATTTCATGTTCCCTTAGTCCTCCTAGGAAGGTTTTCTCGTATTCACTCCTGAAGTACAACTTACGTTATATAACGTAGGTACATTTTTATATGAACAGTCAGGAAATTACAATACTTTGATTGGCTCTTACAGCTGCAACAATCAAGCTGGCTAGAGTGGCAAATCCAGTTATATAGGCTTCACTCTAACTGGGATAGTTCACTTCCTCAGTCACAGATCAACCTGTATTTATGGTCCAAAATCTCACAAAGGTGTACAAGCAATACAAGTGGGACAGGAAAAGAATGATAACATGAAAATTTACTTGGTTTTGCTGCTGATGGGTTGCCAGTGACGTCTTTGAGTCAAAAGACAGCATTATCTTCTTAAAATCATACTCTGTGGGGTTACACTAACAACTTAGGATAAAGTCTTTGAACACTAGGGGGCGCAGTAGATAAATAATGCATTTTCAACAGTACCCACAACTGTCCAAAGAGCTGGTGAGGCTATTGGTCTGTAAAGCCATAGGGAGTCTCTCCCCATCTTCCCACTTACACACTGGCAGCCTTTTCTAGAACTACAACTAAATCCAAATGACTCGCTTTTAGGAAAGTCAGAATGTTACAATTTCTGGGAGATCTAAGATATATCTGGATCAAAGTAGGACAGAGAGATTATGCTCATTGCCATTCTCAGAGAAAGAGAAATGAAGAACAAAATGGCTTTGGATGGATTTATGGAAAACTCCTAAGATCATACTTCTTTGTGCACTACACCATCTCCTCAGCCACTGATTACTACATATATAAAAATCCTTTTATGTCGCAACAACTTTTACAATTTAACTGGGGACATTTTTAATATAAAATGTTTAGTCCCAGCAATCGAAATATTCTTCAGTGTGTACACCGTGAGGTAGCAAATAAAAGCGAGATGATGATGTACCAAAGAAGGGGCACCATTTTAATAAAGTTTTCTCCCAAAGATCCCAGTACCACTACCTTCTTCACCGTGGACTTTCCCATCATAGTTATTGATGAGCTCCTCAATGAACGTCTCATCTTCTTCTTTCACCTCATCTCCCATGTAGGGAATATTGCACAAAACTGTCTCATCTTCTACCTGAAATCAAACCAGATGTGATTCATTCCATGAATTCGCTAGGCAGCTCCTCTTTCCTGTTTAATAGAATCTTTGCTGGGCCTTTTTTGATGCTTGAATTTCCTGAAAACACCTTTGGTTACAGAGTTTCCTGCATTTTTAAAGGCTGGCCATTCTGTGTTGCCAACAAAACTTGAAACGGAAGGGGGCAATGCTGCTCTTAGGGAAAAAAGTCAGTTTAACTACTTAAGGATATTAACTACCAAATGTTTAGCCTAGTACTGACAATGATATTTCCAACAACATTTAGAATTTGCCAGCACATTTATTTTTCACAGTGATTCCATCTATTATCTACAAAACATCATCGTAAAATAGGTACAAATATCACTTAAACAATAGTCTAAAAAGTCTTCAATTCTAATTCTTATCATAAGTAGAGATACATAAATGAAAAGGAAGGCTTCCAAGAGTATAATCTGCAATATAACCAGAATATTCAGAACAGAACCTGAGCAACCACAGAGTTTATGGGTAGTCTCTTATACATACTAGGACTAAACTCCCATAATCATAATAAAAAATTATGATTACAACTCAGGTCGATCACATTCAATGGGAACCTAAAGTCAACTGCAGTATGAGCTATGAATATTTCCCGGCTAAAGAAAATACTAATGGATTTTTGTTATTGTTGTTGTTCAGCAGAAAGCACAGCCATTCTTAATTCCCCAAGTAGTAAGTAAAATTACTGTGAAGTTTTATTCTAAGAGAGGATTCCCTTCTGTAAACCTATATCCTATTCCTGCTGTCACCAGGCAGATGATAAGCAATGCCAGTATTTAGACAGGACTGATTATCAGAACCAAAACTAACCCGAGCAGGAGTCAGCATAAAGGCCCAGATGTAAGGCTCTTGAATCCATGTGCCCCTCTATTATTTCAGTTGCTTTCACAGCATCTTGCCTTTAGGGGGTTCAGAAAGGATCGCTCCATCAGCAGGGAGATGTCAACCTGCTTAAGCCTCAAGTGTCTGATTTAGACTGCATTTAACTTCACATGTTACAAAACTGGGCCAAAGTAGTAAGGGAAAATTGGAGTCTTGCCCAGTCTCATTCATTCAAAAAAGAATAAGCATTGGAGTGCCTGGGTGGCTCAGTTGATTAAGTGTCCAACTCTTGATCTCGGCTCAGGTCATGACCTCAATGGTTTGTGGGATTGAGCCCCTTGTCTGACTCTGCTGACAATGTGGAGGCTGCTTGGGATTCTCTCTCCTCTCTCTTTGCCCCTCCCTGGCTCACATGCTCTGTCTCTGTCTCTGTCTCTCTCTCAAAATAAATAAATCTTAAAAAAAAACAAAAACAAAAAAACAAAAAAAACTAGCATCAACTCAGAAGGACACTTCAGAGAGCACAAAACCTAATGAGTTAGAATAACGTGTGCTATATGTACGTGTGTGTGTGTGTGTGTGTGTGTGTGTGTGTGTGTGCGCGTATAGAGAGTAAATAAATTACAAAAACAGTCTGTCCTGCATGCCCAAGCTTTGTTAAGTACAATCTGACAATCTTTACCCTAAGAGGAGTGCCAGCACACCAACACAGGATAATCATACAGTTTATACAATCACCACAGTGCTTTTAATACATACCATAAAGTTCTGCTGGAGAGGGGACCAGGAATACATGATGGGAACCAAGGCAACTGTGTTCAGAGACCTCATTAACATATGTTGGCTTGCAAATCCTGGGAAAATGCTCTCTATGGTACACTGAAATATAAGCAAAGACATGGGGAGGGAAAGGCAAGCACATGACCCGAGAGAACTGGAGCAGGGCACCTAGGTGGCTCAGTCAGTTAAGTGTCCAACTGGGATCGAGCATTGGGCTCTGTGCCAACAGTGTGGAGCCTGCTTGGGTTTCTCTCATGGGCTCAGGTCATGACCTCAATAGTTTGTGGGACTGAACCCCTTGTCTGACTCTGTGCTGACAATGTGGAGGCTGCTTGGGATTCTCTCTCTCCCTCTCTCTCTGCTCCTCCCCCACTTATACTCTCTCTCTCTCTCTCTCTCTCTCTCTCTCTCTCTCTCAAAATAAATAAACTTAAAAATTTTTTTTTAGGGGCGCCTGGGTGGCGCAGTCGGTTAAGCGTCCGACTTCAGCCAGGTCACGATCTCGCGGTCCGTGAGTTCGAGCCCCGCGTCGGGCTCTGGGCTGATGGCTCAGAGCCTGGAGCCTGTTTCTGATTCTGTGTCTCCCTCTCTCTCTGCCCCTCCCCCGTTCATGCTCTGTCTCTCTCTGTCCCAAAAATAAATAAACGTTGAAAAAAAAAATTTAAAAAAAAAAAATTTTTTTTTTAATTTAAAAAAATTAAAAAGAGAACTGTAGTTTCCTTCTAAAATGGTCCCAGTAGTCTTCTAATTCTTACAAATTAATAGGTTGAGGATTTTGCAACAATCAGCTCCTAAAAAAGGAACCACTGGATTGTAAAGCTGTGGAAACTGTCTCTTATTCACCTTTGTATCATCTACAGACGCCAGCATGGTGCCTCTCACACCCAACTGGTGTTTATTTCAATGTAAAATTGCTGCTCTCCTTGGACTGTCCACAACAGCAAAAGGCCTCTGAAAGTCCTAGGAGATGAGGAAGTTTTCCTGAGTACCTACACTTTAAGACAGTTGGCCTCAACTTAGCTGCAGAGGTGATGGAGACAGTAGGGGGAAAGCAAAGCAGTACAGAAATTAGAGTCATATTCTGCTTTGGAGAAGAAAATTGCTCAACATACTATCCACTTTTTACATCTCAAAAATATTATCTCGGGGTGCCTGGGTGGCTCAGTTGGTTAAGTGTCTGACTTCAGCTCAGGTCATGATCTCACAGTCTGTGAGTTCGAGCCCCATGTCAGGCTCTGTGCTGACAGCTCAGAGCCTGGAGCCTCCTTCGGATTCTGTGTCTCCCTCTCTCTCTGCCCCTTCCCCGCTCATGCTTTGTCTCTCTCTGTCTCAAAAATAAATAAAAACATTAAAAAAATATATATTATCTCTTAGGGGCACCTGGGTGGCTCAGTCGGTTAAGTATCTGACTCTTGATTTCAGCTCAGGTCATGATCTCATGGTTTGTGAGTTCAAGCCCTGAGCTGGGCTCCTTGCTGACAGTAGAGGCTGTTTGGGTCTCTCTCTCTCTCCCTCTCTCTGTCCTCTGTGTCTCCCCTGCTCATGCACGCACGTACATTATTTCTCTTCTTCTCTCTCAAAATAAATAAACTTAAAAAGAGAGATGAATTTATTTTAAAAAATATTATCTCTTTAAGACTAGAATGATTTTTAGATTTATAACAAGGAACATTCCTTTGATCAATATATTCCTGCTCATTATGCGGGGTCCTCTCTTTCCAATATCAAAGCACTGAGGTGCCAAACAAGGCATAGACAGGGTTGTTTTGAAGCTCGTACACAGAGCCTAGTAAAGTAGACACTGTTTCATTTTTCTGTTAAAAAAAAAATCAAAAGGGGCACTTGGGTGGCTCAGTTCATGATCTCACACAGTTCGTGAGTTCGAGCCAGCCCCACATCGGGTCCTCTGCTGTCAGCGTGTCAGTGCAGAGCTCACTTCGGATCCTCTGTCCCCCTCTCTCTACCCCTCCCCTGCTTGCGCTCTCTCAAAGATAAATATTGAAAAACAAAACACACTCAGGGGGGCCTGGCTGGCTCACTTGGAAAAGTGTACAATTCTTGATCTCCGGGGTTGTGAGTTCAAGGCCCATGTAGGGTGGAGAGATTACTTAAAAATAAAATCTTAAAACCCTCATGATTATACCCACTAACTGAGGAGAATAATAGGTGAATAGGCTATTCTTTAAGCTACAGATTTACTACCCCAGTTATTCAAAATTGACTACAATAACTATATCCATTATCCTTATTTTCTAATAAGTCATAAATACAGAAAAACAACAACAAACAAACAACTTAAGTCCAAGGAAACAAGGAAGGCTGAGCTTAGACACCTGGAAGTACCTTTTTGAGAAAAGGATGCCCACTCACAGGCTTCATCAACTGCACAGGTTGGACACGAAGCTTCTTCCATTCTTCATTGAGGATCTGGGTTTTTTCTTGAACCTTTGCAAAATTTGCTACATATAGAGCCTGGAAAAGCCAAGGGAACAATGCTTAGAATTTTAAGAGAAGAGCCCAGCCTAGGGCACCTGGGTGGCTCAGTCAGTTAAGCATTGGACTTCGGCTTAGGTCATGGTCTCACAGTTTGTGAGTCCAAGCCCTGTGTTAGACTCTGCACTGACAGTGTGGAGCCTGTAGCCTGCTTTGAGTTCCGTGTGTCTCTTTCTCTGCCCCTCCCCCACTCACCTCTGTCTCTCTCTCTCTCTCAAAAAAGAAATAAACATTAAAAAAAATTTTTTTTAAGCCCACCCTTCTACATTAGATCAATATATTAAAATAGATAACTCATCACACGGGAGTTAGTTTTTACCTTCGCGCCCATATTTGCCTGAAGCCGCTTCAGTTGTCGGAGTCGCATGTATTCAGATTTAACTTTTCTTTTCCAGTAAGTGATACATTTGGAAGTTGGGGGGTTTGAGATATCCATTTTGCTGTAATCCAAGAAGAGTCAGAGATGAGAAACAGCATTTTACTACCTGGAAATGAAGAATTCCTCAAACTCAAATCAATGTGGTCAGTCATGCTTCCCTTCCCACGGCATGTATTCGTAAAAACACAGTTTAAAGAACCCAAATCTGTGAGCTCAACAAAAGGTTTCAATTAAAAAAAAAAAAAAAGGTTTCACATCAGCACTTCCTGTTCTGCAGCCTCCGTTCTCCTGTGGCACCTCATTTTTAATTCAGTACTCAGAAGTTCTCTCATAGGTATTTGAGGATGTGGATTCCTTGGACATTTGGAAGCCCACTCAATACCTTGTCTAAGAGAAATGTTCTGCAAGAATCAAGTTAATACCAAAGAGCTTCAGGGAAAGATCCACCCACACTACAAAACTGTACCTGCCAAATTGTCTCAACCCACCACATGCCTAACAATAAAGGTAGGATATGACAACAGCATAATATCATCTCCAACCCAACAGCAAGGCACACAGAAATAGAACACTGCAAATCACTTTTTTATTGGACGGGGGGGGGGGGGGGTTGAATTAAGGTTCAAAGTTCTAAGAAAGTACTTACTGTAACACACTCTACCTACCTCATAGAATGCAAGGGGAACTGTCTGGTTTTATAACGTGCCTTCTGTTCTTCAGAGGGATGGCAAGACACTAAGGCAAAACGAATGCTCAGCTTTTCAAAAGAGAACAGACAGTGATTTTAAGTCAACGGAGCATATTTAGACCCTGGTACCTTAAGTAGGATGCTCACCCAGAACTACAAAGACTTCGAGGTCTCTGCTACCACTATTTCTGCATGGAAGTCAGGCCCCGATCATACTGGATGACTCTTTATTTTATCAAATTGTAGTCTTCCAGGCATGTGTACAAATTTATTCTCACAATTACACAATCGAGTGCCCTGCTTCCGCTTTTTCTGAACCAATTTCTAGGCTCAGCCTAGATGATGGGGCAGCTCCATCAATTGTTTTAGGGAAAGAACAAATATTAAGTACATGTAAAAATTCAGTAACATCTGTAAGGTTATGCTTTTGCTCTATTCTAACTACTGAGGTTTCCTAGAGAACTAGTTCTATTCATTTCACCTAGCATTTTAAGTTAATGAAAACATTATAAGGGGCTATGAAGAGCCAATATTTGAAACGAAAACTAAAGTTTCAGGCCTTCTTTTTTTAATTTTATGAAAAAAAAATTCTTTGGGGGTTTAAGAACATATTTCTTCTTTTTTTTAAAAAAAATTAATGTTTATTCACTTTTGAGACAGAAAGTGAGCACAAGCAGGGGAGGGGCAGAGAAAGAGGAAGACACAGAGTCTGAAACAGGCTCCAAATGTGTGAACGAAGAGATCATGACCTGAGCTGAAGTCAGATGCTTAACCGACTGAGACACCCAGATGCCCAAAGAACATATTTATTTCTTCTAAAGATGCATTTTTCAATTACCTGTTTTTCCCCATAAGAAATGACAGCACTGACAAGAAAACAGCAAAATATAACCCACTGTCTCACATCTATCACAGTCAGACATGCTTATAACATCTCAGGCCCGTGAACTTTAAGAGACTGTACCTGATTGTTTCGTTTGAAGAATCAAATGGATTGGTGAAACATGATGTTAAATTTAGTAAATTTAGAGGACAGAAGGAATAGCAAAGAAGCAGGCAGACTCACTGTGTTTACTATTAACTCAATCAAGTGATTCAAACTCTTAAAAACAGAATTCCCTGTGAGTTAACTATTATCTCTCTGGGGGAAGGGAATGAAACAACAGCATAATCTAAGACTCTGAATCCCAGGCTGCTGAGGTGTTGAGTTACAAAAAAGAAAAAAGTTACACAGACTTGAATTTCTTTCCCCACAAATTGCACTGTCTCTCTTCCTCCAACATCTTTTTTTTTTTTTTAATTTTTTTTCAACGTTTATTTATTTTTGGGACAGAGAGAGACAGAGCATGAACGGGGGAGGGGCAGAGAGAGAGGGAGACACAGAATCGGAAACAGGCTCCAGACTCTGAGCCATCAGCCCAGAGTCTGACGCGGGGCTCGAACTCGCGGGGCTCGAACTCGCGGACCAAGAGATCGTGACCTGGCTGAAGTCGGACGCTTAGCCGACTGCGCCACCCAGGCGCCCCAGCCTCCAACATCTTTTAAATACTTCTCATTCCTCATGGAGTGGGGCCAAAGGAGGGACCCATAATTCAGTGAGACTTCATAACCTCCTAAAAAATGGTTTTGAACTGCAACCTTTCTGACATTTTCTGGGGGAGCTCATTTCCCTCTTTGAAATAGTAAGCTTATGGCAGGTTGCTCAGTCCATTTACAACTGGGGATCAAGGGGCACCTTGGTTAAGCATCCGACTCTTGACTTCGGCTCAGGTCATGATCTCATGGTTTGTGGTTTCAAGCCCCACATCAGGCTCTTGTGCTGACAGCACAGACTCTCTCTCCCTCCTTCAAAATACATAAAAATAAAATGTTAAAAAAAAACAACAAAAACCTGGGGATCAAATAATGGAAAAAGAATAAAATCCACAGCTGCTAGGGTGTGTGTGTGTGTGTAGATTTTAGAGATGCCCACAGAAAAATACCAATTTTTGGGGCGCCTGGGTGGCGCAGTCGGTTAAGCGTCCGACTTCAGCCAGGTCACGATCTCGCGGTCCGTGAGTTCGAGCCCCGCGTCAGGCTCTGGGCTGATGGCTCAGAGCCTGGAGCCTGTTTCCGATTCTGTGTCTCCCTCTCTCTCTGCCCCTCCCCCGTTCATGCTCTGTCTCTCTCTGTCCCAAAAATAAATAAACGTTGAGAAAAAAATTAAAAAAAAAAAAAAAAAAAAAATACCAATTTTTTGTTAAAGAAATTATAATTGTGGGGTGCTTGGGTGGCTCAGTCGGTTGGACGTGCAACTTGGGCTCAGGTCATGATCTCGCAGTCATGAGTTCAAGCCCCACATCAGGCTCTGTGCTGACAGCTTAGCCTGGAGCCTGCTTCGGATTCTGTGTCTCCCTCTCTCTCTACCCCTCCCCACTCACACTCTATCTCTCTCAAAAATAAATAAACATTAAAAAATTTAAAATAAAAGAGAAATGATTTATAATTGAAATGGGATCTACAGTCTGTCAAAAGAGATGACAGGACACACAGTCCAATAATTAATGGCACTATTTCTAATTTTACTCAAGTGTTTTATATGGCCAGAGGAGTACACACATATACATGAAAATGCCATTGACTTTTAACCAATCACAGTGTAAAATAAGCCACACTTCCTCCTTTTACAATTAATGTGATATTTGAGTCTCATGTGACCATGAGCTAATATTTATTTTTCTCGGCTTTTGAATGGGTCTCCAAAGTCTCTAAAAGTTTATTTGGCAGTTGGTCGGCCCTCACAGAGTGCAGAAGGAAGACGAGACATACTGTTTGGAACAGATAGGTATAATTTAAATAAACACCTGAAACACAGCCATAAGATGGGTTTTCATAGCGGCAGAATGCTGACCAACAAGTACCACTTCAAAGATTTTATTTTTCTTAATTTAAAAAGGAAACAAACAAAACCTCAACATTCACTAGAACGTATTTGGATAAATGGGTTCATGTAACTTGGGCAAAGGGGGTGGCACATAAAAACTACTTTATATTTCTACTAGATTGATTCTTTAGTTCCTGACACATACAAAACAGCCATGTATATTCCAGTTAAGTGCGAGGCCAGTCCTTAAGAGCTTTTCATTATATTCACTTATACACTGAAAATAAACATATGCTGGGGCGCCTGGGTGGCTCAGTCGGTTGGGCGTCCAACTTCAGCTCAGGTCATGATCTCACAGCTCCTGAGTTCGAGCGTCGCATTGGGCTCTGTGCTGACAGCTCTGAGGCTGGAGCCTGCTTCACAGATTCTGTGTCTCCCTCTCTCTCTGTTCCTCCCCCGCTTGCACTCTGTCTCTCTCTCAAAAATAACATTTAAGGGGCGCCTGGGTGGCGCAGTCGGTTAAGCGTCCGACTTCAGCCAGGTCACGATCTCACGGTCCGAGAGTTCGAGCCCCGCGTCGGGCTCTGGGCTGATGGCTCAGAGCCTGGAGCCTGTTTCCGATTCTGTGTCTCCCTCTCTCTCTGCCCCTCCCCGTTCATGCTCTGTCTCTCTCTGTCCCAAAAATAAATAAACGTTGAAAAAAAATTTAAAAAAAAAAACATTTAAATAAATAAATAAATAAATGCTGTTTTGATCTAGAAATTTAAGAGTAAGTCTTTATATATATAAATAACTCCTCTACAACTCAACAAGATTACCCAATAAAAAGTGGGCAAAAGATTTGAACAGATACTTCCAAAAAAGATACTGGAATGGCAAACAAGCACACGAAAAGATACTTAGTATCAATATTAGTCATTAGGGAAGTGCAAATTAAAATCTTAAAATCAAAATGATGGATTACTACACACCTGTTAGGACGTCTAAAATCAAAAAACTGGTAATACCAATTGGTGAGGATGTGGAGCAGCTGGAATCCTTACATGCTGCTGGTTGGGAGTGCAAAATGTAGAGCCACTTAGGAAAACAGTTTGCTAGTTTTGGGGGTTTATTATTAAAGTTAAACATACACTTACCACACAACCTAGCATACAGTTTTTATCATTTATCCAAGAGCAATGGAAACATATGTCTGCACAAAGACCTCTACACAAATGTTCACAGCACCTTTATTCATAATAGCCAATAGGCAGAAACAACACAAATATCTATGGAGTGCCAAATGGATACAAATGACAGTTTGTCCATAGGATGGAATACTACTCAGCAATAAAAGAGGAGTTCCTCATTCCTACGTGCACAATATATCTCAAAAGCATTACGCTAAGTGAAAGAAACCAGGCACAAAAACCCATGTACTATATGAATCGTTCTACTAGGATGATTCTACGAATGGCAAATCTACAGTGACAGAAAGCAGATCAGCGGTTGCCAGGTGCTGAGGTTGGAGAAAGGGATTAAATGGAAAAAGCATGGGGCGCCTGGCTGGCTCAACTGGTAGAGCACGTGCCCCTGGATCTCAGGGGTTGTAATCTCAAGACCTACACTGGGTGTACAGATTACTTAAAAATAAAACATCTTAAAAAAATAAAAATAAAATAAATGGAAAGAAGCATAAAAGAACTTTTTTGGGATGATGAAAATATTTCATACCATGGCTGTGGTGTTGGTTATATGACAATGCACTTTTGTGAAAACTCCCTGAACTGTATACATAAAATGTGAATTTACCATATGTAAATTTCTACCTCAGTAAAGCTGATTAAAGAAAAAACTAAGTCTTGATGATATATCAATCCAGTAATTTTCTAGACTTCTACTATTAAAAATCAGCAGGCAATCCTACCTTTTAAAAAAAACTTTGAGTGACTTCTCAACGAATAACTATGGTGAGATGATCAATGCTGATTCATTAACTGTAAAAAAAAATGTTACACATATGCTAATATGATGTTAATAAGGGAAACTGGATATGGAATTGATGGAAACTCCTTGTACTGTATATATTTTTTCTGTAAATTTAAAACTGTCCTAAAAATTAAGTTTATTTTTTTAAAAGATTGATAATTGGAAATAAAAACTACCTTATTTACATATCAAATCTCCACAAAAAAAGAAAACTATAAAAACTTGGAAATCTTTCCCCATAAAATTGGATCTCAATTTCCTTCAAAGGCTAAAACTAGAATGCAGTCTGTCACTAGCTGGAAATGGGAAAACTTCATTGAAATGTTCTTAAATTTAGAGAGATTGAGATCAGAACATAAAAGTTCCAAACTATGAAGTTCTTTCATCCACATAAAGGGTCTCTTTGCAGAAACAGCTTCTCCTTGGAGCAAGTTCAGTGTCTTTACTACTTTCTTTTAGGACAATTTTATTAAACGGCAGGCTAAGTAAGGCTTCAGAGGCAGGTGGCACTATAGATTTTTTTAATTTTCCATCTCATTCTTTCCTTTTTAGTTCAGGGTGGAATTGAAGCACAAACAATAGGGGTGAACCCACCTCCGAGAAGAGCTCTAATTACACACAACTGAATCATCCCGTGATCACCAATTTCATCAACACTCCATTAAAATCAACTCTGTGGCTAAGTACACAACCTGATAGATCCTTCAATTAGGATTTTAAAGGCCATCTTTAGGGGCGCCTGGGTGGCTCAGTCGGTTGAGCGGCCGACTTCGGCTCAGGTCACGATCTCACACTCTGTGAGTTCGAGCCCCGCGTCGAGCTCTGTGCTGACCGCTCACAGAGCCTGGAACCTGTTTCAGATTCTGTGTCTCCCTCTCTCTCTGACCCTCCCCCATTCATGCTCTGTCTCTCTCTGTCTCAAAAATAAATAAACGTTAAAAAAATAATAAGGGGCGCCTGGGTGGCGCAGTCGGTTAAGCGTCCGACTTCAGCCAGGTCACGATCTCGCGCTCCTTGAGTTCGAGCCCCGCGTCGGGCTCTGGGCTGATGGCTCAGAGCCTGGAGCCTGTTTCCGATTCTGTGTCTCCCTCTCTCTCTGCCCCTCCCCCGTTCATGCTCTGTCTCTCTCTGTCCCAAAAATAAATAAACGTTGAAAAAAAAAATTTTTTTTTTAAAAATAATAATAAATTAAAAAAAAAATAAAGGCCATCTTTATACCCTCCCACTTGTCCAAGGTATTTACATTTGTTATCAGTTTGAGCTTCTGGGCACTATATAGGTAGAAAGAACCTTACTTAAAACAGGAAGCTGTGACCCTGAATTCTTATTTAAAATAAAATAATAGCATTAATATTTTCTAGCACTGCTTGATTAAGAGAATCAAGTTGTTTACACTAGAAACAATGGGGATACAAATCAAAGCAGGATTCGTTTTTACGAGACCCATAGGAAAATGCTGGCTCCTAGAATATATAATGCTGACTTAGAAGGGTTAAAGCAATTTCCTAACAGGCTAGAGCCTACCTTGGCTGATTCTGTACTATGCTAGCACAAAGCCTAATCTTTAGTGATTACCACTATCATTCAATCAAAAGACTTGTCAGTTACTCCATTTCTAATCAAAGTATTAGGGCAAATGTGTCAGAGGACATAACACACCAGAGGCACTAAACCCCAACTACCCATGCAGTAGCTCCTGACTTTAAGGTTTGGACCACTAAGGTCCCAACTGACAGGCTGATGGAGTAAAGAGATAGGAAGGAGCCCGATACTCAGTTGGACAAATTTAAAAAATTAATTAATTTAAAAAAAAAAAAAAGAAAAGAAAGCTAGGGACTTTCTGGAATGGAGGTATTCCCTGAGAGCAGTTTTTCCTTTTTAAATTTTTTTTTTTCAACGTTTTTATTTATTTTTGGGACAGAGAGAGACAGAGCATGAACGGGGGAGGGGCAGAGAGAGAGGGAGACACAGAATCGGAAACTGGCTCCAGGCTCTGAGCCATCAGCCCAGAGCCCGACGCGGGGCTCGAACTCACGGACCGCAAGATCGTGACCCGGCTGAAGTCGGACGCTTAACCAACTGCGCCACCCAGGCGCCCCCAGTTTTTCCTTTTTAAACCTTCCCCCTCAATCCTAATCCTTCTCTTCACCTTTCTCCACATGTTTTTCCTTCTTTTCTCTTTAGTTTACCCTATATAGAAAATGTAATGTGTTTTTAGTGTTGCTGCCTCACACATTTTTTGGAAAGTTGCTAGTCAATAAGTAGAAACTTAAGATATACTTAATGAAGTGAAATGAATTGTTCCATGTCTCATACAAGGCACAAAGCAAGGGCCGGAACTATTACGCACAGGACAAAGGACACTAAATTTCTGATCTCAAGAATTAAATAGACAATATGGATTATTTTAAATCATTTTTAAAAGGCATGCTAATTCAAAGGCAAGTTAAGCAGAAGAGAAACAAGTCCGACTACATTTTCTCACTTTTTCCTTTCTCACCAAAGTCTTCTTGGGAGTAAAATTTCATTTTTTTTAAATCCTCCTTATTCTATTGCTGTTTCAAAGAGAATTAAAATAACACCATAGAAGAGGTCATTTCCACCTCAGGGAATTTTAAAGCTACGCCTTAGCCTCAAGCCCCCTGACTGGTTTACAAGTACTCTGCCAGTTAGTAGCGGAAGTAGAATCCAAACCACTGGACTCCAGGTTCCAGAGATCTGCCCACAAATTTATCTAATTATTTAATTATTAATTTAATTATTTATTCCACAAAATACGTACTGAGCACCTACAGTGTGCCTGCACTGTTTTAGGTGCTTAGGGTACATCAGTGGATAAAACAAACATCCTTGCCTGGGATGCTCACACACTAGCTGTGCCCACACACTTGTGCCCCACACTAGCTGTGAGACACACACTCATCATAATAGTATTATTACATTTTTACAGGGGTGCCTGGGTGGCTCAGTCGGTTAAGCTCTGACTTCAGCTCAGGTCATGATCTCGTGGTTCGTGGGTTTGAGCCTCACGATGGGCTCGGTGCTCACAGTTCAGAGCCTGGAGCCTGCTTCAGATTCTGTGTGTGTGTGTGTGTGTGTGTGTGTGTGTGTGTGTGTCCCTCTCTCAAAAATAAATGAACGTTAAAAAAATTTTTAAAAATTACATTTTCTCCAGAGGGTCCTTTTCTCAATTATAAGTGTGCTAAAGAGGGGGGAAAAAGTACTTATCTTCTGACATTCACCTTCTGCTATGTAAGAAAGTAATCTCTTTTATCCCTGCCACACCATCCCAGCCCTAGGGATTCCAAGGTTTAAAATAGACAAGCTCTTACAGAAACCTCTGATAGAGTTAGCACCTTCTCAGGCTGGAAACTTCCTTCAGTGCCGGTTTCCTAAACTTAAAAGCACCAGTGGGGGTGGGAGTTCTCTTCAAAGACCTCACTGCAGTAACCGTGGAGGAAGAGACCACACTTTCGCCGACGTCCTCACACACACCCAGTTGCTCGTCTACCTCGGCTCTTTCCCCTCATCCGCACCCCCCTCTATCGTTAGGCTCACCACCCAGCTACCCCATTTACACTCCTACATGTCACATGTCACCCATCAAAGCCCACTCTCCGTGTTCCGCCGGGGGCACTAACCTCCTTTCACAGCCCTTCCTCTCCCCGCCCCCGGAACAATTTCTCAGCAGTCACTTTTTACCGAAATAAGTTTGTCCTGCATTTCCTAACAGCCTTGCCCCAAATACAACACCTTGACTTTGCTTCGAAGCGCTTCCCATTCTGTTCTCCGAGCCTCAGGAGAGTTCTGGGGTGGGCAGGAGACCAAATTTGGCGCGAGACCAAATTTAGAGACAAGCAGCCTCCAGCTCGGGCCCGGGAGAGGGGCGAAGCGTGCGAGGCGCCCAGCGCGCAAAAAACGTAAGGAGGCACTCTGCACCCGTTGGACCCCGAAAGTGAGAGCCCCTTTCATTTTGCGCCTAAGAGCCTCACTCGCTTCACCCCGGTCCCAGCCCTGTTTTTACTGCCACCCTTTCCTCAACATCCCCCAAAGTCATCACAAGCTGAGCCCCCCCGCGTGTCTAGCCCTCCCCGTGCACAGCCCCAAGTCCTGGGGAGTCCACCTCGCTAAGGGCCCCCGCAGGTGCCACCGCCCACCCGCGCGTCCTCACGGCTCTGGGGCTCCCGCCCACCCGGCCCACCCCGCCCTCCAACGGGAGTCCCCAACCCCGGGCCCGCCCCCGCCGCTCCTCCTCCCGGACACACCGCCCTCCCCGCCGCAGACGCGGTCCTAGCCGGGGGCTCGCTCGTCCCATCGCCCCCTTTCGTCCAGCCCTCGGACGGGAAGGGGGCGCCCCGCTACCCCCGGCCAGGCAGGTAGTTGCCCCTCCGCTTCCACCCAATTCTCTGATCCCTTCGCCTCTCCTTCCCTTAGGCCCCGCGTGGCGAGGTGCCGAGGCCGGGCCCCACCGCCCGGCCCGGGCTTGTTTACTCACTCACCCTCCATCCCGAGCCGCAGGGACCCGCCGCTAGGACGCCTGCGCGCCGCGGCCCCGCCCCCGCGCTGCGGCCCCGCCCCGCGCCCCCTTTCGGCGCCTGCGCACTGCGCCGCCAGCGCCCCGCCGGTGGGGCCACCTGGGCTTCCTTCTTCGCACGTCTGTCGTTTGGCGCCAATACCCCGACCTCAGGAGTTCGAAGTGATGCCGCCAGAGCACGACGTTTTCCAAGACGGTGCTGTCAGGGGACAGGGAAGGTTCTCGGGGAGCCTCCCAGAGCCACTAATATCTTGTTGGAGACCTTATCCAGCTGTTGTACCATCCTCACACGCTGGCGACGAACCACCTTTCGCTTCAGCATTTGCAACCAACCCCGAACCCCTTCATACTGATCCCTCACACCTACCAATACCTCCCGACACCCGTCTATGAGCTCTAAATTATCCTTCTTGCTTTATTTCCATGAAAAGTTTTCCCCGTCACTTAGATTCAAACGAATAGCCTTGTGTCAAAGTATCTTCTGCAATTGCAGGATACCTGTTAGTTACAAAGGAAAAGAATAGTAACTTTACAGGACAGAAAGCTGGCGGATATCACGTTAAGCCAGTGATCAAAGTTCACATCACTAGTGATGAGGTACCCCTTAGGTACCCCTCAATATGAGGCAATGAGAGAGACACAAAATCCCTTCTGTAGTATTCTTGAAGAAGAAACGCATAAGCTGAATTTAATCACGAGGAAGCATCAGACAAATCCAAAATAAGGGGCAGTCTACAAGATAACTGGTCAGTATCTTTTTATGTATATATAAAGCACATTTCTGTCTTTAACTTTGTTTTTAATGTTTATTTATTTTTGAGAAAGAGCGAATGGGGGAAGGGCAGAGAAAGGGAGGGAGACAAAGGATCCAAAGTGGCTCAGTGCTGACAACAGAAAGCCCTATGCAGGGCTGGAACTCAGGAAAGGTGATATTATGACCTGAGCTGAAGTTGAAGGCTTAGCCGACTGAGCTACCCAGGTGCCCCAACTGGGCAGTATCTTTTAAAAATGGGATGGTCGTGAAAGACAAAGAGTGAGGAACTGTCCCATATTGTATTGGAGGAGATTGAGGAGACAGGACAATTAAATGTAATGTGTGATCCTGGATTGAATCCTGGTGGGGAAGAGGGACACTGGTGGGATAATTGATGAAGTTAGAATAAGGTCTGTAGACTAGTTAAAATTATTTTATCATCTCAGTTCCTGGTTTTGGCAATTGTACTTCCTCAACATTTGAGGAAGTTGGCTGATGGGCATATGGGAGCTGTCTACCATTTGCAACTCTTTTGTAAATCTGAGGTTGTTTCAAAATATAAAGTTAAAAAATGAAACCTTAAAATACAGAATAACATTACCTTGAAATTTTCTCAAAGTGCATAATTACAAAAGCCTATAATGTGCATTTTTTTTCCAGAAAATCTTCATAACTCTGTGAAATAGGGAGGAGTTCAGTTTTACACATGAGACTGTTCTGGCATAAAGAACTTAAAAGACTTGCCTTACACAGATGAAAAATATCTCCTGTCAGGTCTTACACTTATGTCTCTGAATTCCAGATTTTGTGCTCTTTTCCTTATATCAGAAACTTTGACTTTGCCATTTTTTCTCTTGCCTCTATCTGATTAACTACCAAATCAAAGCAACTATTCCTTCATAAATAGCAATTTGCAGTAATATTCCTTTCCATTCCCCCTGCCTTCTACTTCAGTGGTTTTCAAGCTTGGATCACATTTACATTACCTGGGGAGCTTTAATAAGTACTGATGCCTGCCTCCCACCTCCAGAGAGTCTGATTAATTGGTCTGGGGTATGGCCTGGGCTTCAAGAGTTGTAAGAGAATCCCAAATGATCCCATTGTGTAACCAAGTTTCAGAACCATTATGCTACATAAATAATTGTTGAAATAAGGAAGGTAGTTAAAAGAGGGAGAGGTAGGCAGCAGGTAAAAGAAAAGAAAGAAAGAAAGAAAGAAAGAAAGAAAGAAAGAAAGAAAGAAAGAAAGAGAAAGAGAGGAAGGAAGGAAGGAAGGAAGGAAGGAAGGAAGAAAGAAAAAGAAAGAAAGAAAGAAAGAAAGAAAGAAAGAAAGAAAGAAAGAAAGAAAGAAAGAAAATTCTAATTATCTAAGGAGAGATGTTCAGATGATTGTCAGGACTGAGACTGGGGAGATTTGGGAACCATCAGCTCACTGCTGGTAACCAATACCATGGGAGTGGACAGCGTTGCTCTAGGAGAGTAAGCCAAGTGACAAGAGGAGAGACATAAGAAATTTTGTGATTACAAAGAAAATATGGTTACAGAAAGATTTTGGAGCAGGATGGTGAGGAGGTTTGCGTCAAAGTTGTAGATCAGAGTCATGCAACCCAGTTCAAGCTCCACCTCCTGGCTAAGCCTCCCAACCCTCCTGGATCTCCCCCTGCTGCGTTCCCAGCATCACTTCATGCTGTTACCATTATGCTACATGATACTTGACACAGGACTTTCATATCCACCATGATACTTGACACAGGACTAAATCAGGCTTTAGTAAGTGATTAGTGCAGGATTTCGAAAGCAACTTCCCACATCACCACTAAGCATGGGGTTCTTGGGGGAAATTTGTCAATTGGTTCCTCCTCATTGTGATGGGAGAGGGTTTTTTTCCTGAGACCAGGGTCTTCCTTAGCTGACCATGGTCCATGACACACTATCGGCCAATGCTTGTTTGGCCAACTCTTCCAACCCTTCAGGTCTTTGTCCTATAAATTCATAGAAAAAACTGTTGGCAAGTTGTTGGCAACTGGACCTTTGAAAAACAGTACCATCACCTCTGCCCGACTCCTCCCAGCCCCACCCCCAGGCAGTTAATAGGAGAAAGGAATAACTATGTCACTCCTGGCTTCCAGTTGCTCATCTTGCTCTTAAATCCAAGGCCTCTGGGGCCGAACGGAACTGGACAAAGTGTGCTGAGTAGTCTAATAGGGCTGATTCTTTTTCTGAAAATTTCTTATTGTGGAAAAATAAAATTATGTGTTTAATTTCTGAAACCTGATGCCTGATTTGCCTTGGCAGCCATTCTCCCAGGCTTGGCCAAGAGTCCAGCAATACTAGTATACTGATTAATACCAGCTCAGCTTGCTCCCTGGAGAAGAAGAGCATTATTTACTTGACCATTTTCTTAAATCCTTTTTAATTTGCGTGTATTTTGACATGATCTTGCTGGCTTTAACATGCTGTATCTGACCATGAGCCCCAGTGAAGCCCTGGGGAAGATTGTTCTGCTTTGTGTGCTCATGTCCCCATCACAAAGCAAGATTTTGTTCTATCCAGTGATTAGAAATGACATGTCACGTGTTGTGTTCCTTTTGGGGCTGTCACGTTCTAAGTGTACTTTTGTCCCCTGCTGGTCTTCAGGCCACTGGTAGAAAGGGAAGAAGATGATGCTTCCCAGAATTCAAACAGAGCTTTCTGCACTATTCTCTCCTCCTTTCCAACCTCTTTCCCTTCCTCCTCCCAGCCCCCTTTGGATGGTGACCCCTGGGCTCATAATGCCCCTCCCTCGTGAAGCCCACAGGGAGATCAAATAGCGTTTCTCTAAGGGGACACAGGGGACCGAGGAAAGGTTGGGCCCCAGACAGTCCCTGACAGGGAAGCATAAACACAGCTGTGGAGATGGGAGCAGGGAGCAAACTATCCTCCCTTCCCCCTCCCCAGTTCCCACCCAGAAGCAGGGGAAGGCCACCCTGCTGTGGAGAAACAAACAACAAAACAAAGCAAAGCACAACCTAAAAGCCTGCATGAAGGTCACCAGAAACTGGGGCTGCTGCCCAGGCGTTGGTGGGGCCAGCTGAAGTGCCAGACCCCTCCCTGAACACTTACAGGCAAAGGCAGCTCTAAAGCAAGTTGAGGTCTGGACGTTACTGAGCCTGAAAACATGGCTCAATTTTTGAAGCCTCTCCACTCCTGGACATTTTGTCCTCTGATCTCAAAAAACCCAGCTATCCGCCCCAGGTACTTAGCTCCTGACCCCTAGTTGCATAGGGATCATAATAATGCATTCAATTCAGCAAGTAAGAACAGGCCCACAATAAACCCTTGTTCATGGCTGTTTGTTATAAGTTTAAACTCTGAACCTCCAAGCCAAAATTCAGAAAGGGCCTCCTTAGCCTTTGTTAATTACAAAATAAATAATTCCAGCAGGAAGGGACTTTCTCTTTTGGGGTTTACTTGGGTGGGATTCATGCCTCACTTTGCACATACTCTGAAGGCTCCAACCCCACAGCTAGGGTGGTGCTGCCCGTTCTTGCTCCCTTGGCACAGTTAGTGCAGGGCCTTGATCTCACGGGACACGCCTTTGGCACAGCCTTGCCTGGGAAGTAGCCCTGATCGGGTGGACAGCTAATGAGCTATGCTTCCTTTCTGGCCATCAGGGTCCTCAACTGTAAAACTGCAGAACTAGAGAAAACATGACAGTCTTCAAATACTGTCCATTCAGTATGTGCCCGGCATTGTGCTGAGTGCTTTACAATTGGTCATCTCATTTCATATGAAGCCAGTAATATTCTTATCCTCATTTTATAGCTGAGAAAACTAAGGCTTAAAGAGATTCTGGAACTTGCCCCCAAGGTTACCCAGCTGGTGTGGCCAGGATTTGGGTCCAGTCATTCTGACCCCCAAACCCATGCTCTGAACCCCGGCCACTCTACTTCCTCCTTTCTCTGAGATCTTCTAGCTCTGACATCATGATTCTGGATTCTCTCCATGACTTTCTGTTCTCACCAGTGGTGCCAGAAAGAGAAATGTGTTTGGGACTCTGCAAGTTCAGAGGAAAACAGTTCCTGAAAGGCAAGGGGCTCCTTACTCCCTCTGTACTGGAGATACCAATCAAAGCTGGACACTCGACAGACCCCCATATCAGTAGGGAACAGCCTATGTGGAAGACAAAAAAAAAAAAAAAAATCCTAGCCAGACAGGAAAGGGGAGTTCCTCTTGTTTCTGTAACTTCCCCTTCTCTCTTCCCTGGCTTATCAGCAGGGTCTCACACTGCTGATACTATGGCTCTTTGAATCCTAGTCTAGCTAGGATGGAACACCAGGTCACAGAGACACTTTTGGAGCAAGAAAAGTACATTACATACATCTACAGATTACATCCACGACACTGTACATAAAGGAACATAGATTACATTTATTTACGTGTTTAACAAATCACCTTTAACATTCATGTAATCATTAGATATTGGACTGGGTGTGAACCTACGTTATTTTGTGTAATCCTTGCAAGATGCCTGAGAGGTGGGTATTGTTCCCATTTTACAGAGAAGGGCATTGAGAGGGAGATTGAAAACATTGGACATGGCCACATGGCTGGTAAGTAGGAGAGCTAGAATTCTATCTGGCTTTGAAGTCTCTATTCTTTTAAATAAAGAGTACTGTGTAATGAGGGGTGCCTGGGTGGCTCAGTCAGTTAAGCATCCAACTTTGGCTCAGGTCATGATCTCACAGTTTGTGAGTTTGAGCCCTGCATCAGGCTCAGTGCTGGCAGTTCAGAGCCTGGACATTGCTTCAGATTCTGTGTTTCCCTCTCTCTCTCTGCCCCTCCCCCCAACCTCTCTCTCTTTCCCTCTCTCTCTCTCTCTCAAAAACAAATAAAATATGGGGTGCCTGGGTGGCTCAGTCGGTTAAACGTCTGACTTTGGCTCAGGTCATGATCTCTTGGTTTGTGGGTTTGAGCCCCCCCATTGGGCTGTGTGCTGACAGCTCAGAGCCTGGAGCCTGCTTCGGATTCTGTGTCTCCCTCTCTCTCTGTTCCTCCCCTGCTCGCGCTCTGTCTCTCTCTCTCTCTCTCTCAAAAATAAATATTTTTAAAAAATTTTTAAATAAATATATAAAATATTTAATAAAATAGGCAATAAATAAATAAATAAATAAATAAATAAATAAATAAATAAAATTGTGTATTGAAAAGAACAGAATTATAGAACTGGAAGGATCCCAGAGTATCTTGGAAATACAATTGTCATAACCATATATGTTACACCTTATGATAGTGACTACCATTTATCAAATGCTTACTAGCACCGGGCATTGGGTCAAATGCTTGACCTGCATTATCTTTACTGCTAGGTGAGATACACAATGGTAACCCTATTTTGCAGATAAGAAAACACGCCCAGAGGAGTTAAGTAATTGCAGAGGGTCACATACAGCTACATAAGTGATGGAGATGGCTCCAAACTCAAGTCTACTTGACTCCAAAATGTGTTCTCTTAACCACTAAGGTAATAGAAATAATAATTAATAATAATAATAATAATAATATATAATATGTAATTAAATATCATTATAATTATATAATAATGGATTATAATATATAATTATATAGCATTATATAATTATATAATGCTTTATAATTATATATTGTAATTGATTATAATTATATGATAATAATAATATTATATACTGCTCTAAGTGCTTTAAATCTTATAACTTATAGGTATTATTACTATTCCCATTTTACAGGTGAAGAAAATCTTGCCTTTTGTAGTATTAAGCTCACATCACAGATACCACAAGTGTTCAACACAACATATGTGGGATGTTAAGATCTAGAAAATGTTTTTTGTGTGTGTGTTTGTTTTTTTTAAATGTTTATTTATTTTTGAGAGAGAGAGAGAATGTGAGCAGGGGAAGGCAGTGAGAGCAGCTGTCAGCACAGAGCCTGATGTGGGGCTCAAACTCATGAACCACGAGATCGTGACCTGGGCCAACAGCAAGAGCCAGTTGCTCAACCAACTGAGCCACCCAGGTGCCCCAAAAATGTTTTATTTCATAATATCATGAGTTTTTTTCATTGTCCATCTAATGCATTAAGGTGTTGGGGAAAAGGATGTGAAAAGATGCTGTCTGTAAGTGAAACAAGCATAGTCAGGAGAGGGATCATACAGAGGGAGGAAAGTCCTCTGGCATGAGGAATCCTGTCTGGTTACCCTTCCGGCCTGTCTTTTGCATCCCTTTCTATTTGGTTCTTTCTAGCAGGCTGGCTAACGGGTTCTATCAGGTATTGTGGAGCAGAGGTTAAGTACTCTGGCTTCAGCATTAAGAAGACCTGGATATCTGCCAATATTAGTTGCATGAGCTTGGATAAATTACTTAACTTTTCAGTTTCCTCATCTGGAAAGTGGATTGCAATGGTACCTGATTTAATAGAGTTGTGAATTTTACTCTATCTATCTATCTATCTATCTATCTATCTATCTATCTATACTTAGGCTTCACACCCAGCATGGAGCCCAACTTGAGGCTTGAACTCATAACCCTGAGATCAAGACCTGAGCTGAGATAGAATCGAACACTTAACCAACTGAGCCACCCAGGTGCCCTAAGTCATGAGTTTTAAATGAAACAATCTGTATGAAGTACCAAGGATACTGGTGGGGATCATCAGGGCATCTTCATGTTACTTAACATCTAAACTCTTGGGGTGCTGGGAGCAGGTAGAAGCGTTCCTGCGGATGGTTTCATAGGACAGTCCTGAGGAACGGAGGAAGAGTGAAAGCAACCCTGGCGTCTGGCAGCGGGTCCTGAGAGCAACCATGAGTCAGCCCCAGGTGCCGAGGGACCAGCAGTGTTCTCAGCACTGCTGGGCGTGGGCTATGGTCACTTGGCCATGGTCCTCTTCAGTCATGCTGTCTGAATGTCCTTCTTATAAATCTGGTCTGGTGGGGTTTTTTTTCCCCTTTCAGAAAAACAGCCTCCACCATATGATGTCATGGTCCAGCCTGGATCTGGGAAGGAAGGGAGGAGGAGGTTGTATGTATGTAGTTGGGTAAAGCAGCATCTTCTTATTTCTGGAGGGGTCTATCTGGCCCTGGAAGAAACTCTCTATCCTTTTCTCCTCTTTTCAACCTCATTTTCAAGACCCAGTAAGAAATCAATATTCAGATGTAGATTGAGAGGGAGGTGATACATCACAATGGTTAAGACATGAAGCTTAGCATCAAGCAGTCCCAGGTTTAAATCCTGACTGTCAGTTGCTACCTTTGAGGCCTTGGGCACATCATTCCTGTTTCCCCATTTTACCCACAAACAAGATAATTCTAATGTTACGGTGGTAAGGTTTTAAGACATATTTGCAAAGCTCAGCACATGTGTCAGAGAACACACTATGCATCACATAGTAATTGTTCAATAAATGGTAGCTACATTAAGAACCAGCATTTGATGAGGAATATGGCCTAATCATTTTCTCTGCTTCTTCTAACTTGAGAGCCAAAGCTTTCTCCAATAACCATTCTTCCCTCTGTGGGATGGCCATACTCACACTGAGTGTTCCTTCATTCTGGAGATGAGGAGATGGGGAGAGATGGAGCTGTGTCCCTACATCTTTGTCTTCCCTCCCTTAGCTAGCTGGCTCCCCAGCTGCAGCTCTTCTGGTTCTCTCTGCTGCCTCCCTGCCCTCTAAAGAAATCTGTTTCCTCTCTCCAGCTTGGAAGGATCAGCCCCTCCCAGCCAGGACTTCTGGCTCCCCTGACCCTGACTCTCCCCCACATCCTCTCCTGAGCTCTGGTCTTTATTTTGCAGACAGCTGGAGAAGAGGCCAGCATATGTGAATGTCTCTACATGGTAGAGATGCTGATTCCAGGATGCTCTGCATGCAATTTCATTGTGTAGGAGGCCCCCAGTGCTTTTTACTCCACATTATGTTGTTCTGGATTTGGGTGTAGGGGGAAGGGTGAAGATTAAAAATGGCACTTCTTTTAAGGATCAACTCACCTCTCTTCTTGTTTCAGGCAGGATGTCCCTTCCCCTGTAACAAGAAGGGGAATTTACCTGGCAGTAGGATCCCTATCAAGGAAAAGTCAGTCTAGGTTGGGGCCATAAATCTCAGGTTAATGTCCAGCTGGACCAGAACTAGATCCCTCTCTTCCTAAGCAGTAGGAGTGGGTGTGGAATATGGACAGAGGACTAAGGAAGTGTGTAGGAAACAAAGACCAGACTCCACTGGATATGAGACAAAAAGACTACAGATAATATTATACTACAGTTAAAAGAAAAGAGGCACATCTGTATGTGCTATTGTGAAAAGAAGCCCAAAACATGTTATTAAAGTAAAAAAAAAAAAAGTCATCAAACAACAGAGATATTATATCCCATTTATGTTTTTTTTAAGTCCAAAATATATAGGGAAGTGAGAAAGGAATAAAGGTATAAAGTTTTCTGTGTTTAAATATTTTGCAATGAGTATATACTTGTGTATTACCTGCAATTAGAAAGTATATTTTTGGGCTGCCAGGGTGGCTTAGTTAAGTGTAAGATTTTGGCTCAGGTACTAACAGCTCAGAGCCTGGAGCCTGCTTCAGATTCTGTGTCTTCCTTTCTGTCTACCCCTTCCCTGCTCACACTCTGTCTCTCTCTCTCTCTCTGTCTCTCTCAAAACAAATAAACATTAAAAAAAATTAAGTATATTTTTATAGCAGAAAGTATGTTTTTAAGGCAGCAGTAGGGTTTAAAAGGGAAGGGAAGAGGGCGTCCATGGGTGGAATACAGGATTTGCATAAAAGAACCAGTTTCTGTCCTTAATGAAGCCCTTCTCTGTCCCCTCCTTGCAGAACATAGGACTGTCTTCTATGGCAAAGCGAAGTCTCTGGTCCTCTTTCAGCCCCATAGTACCCCAATACCAGACCCCCAGTTACCAGGATGCCCTCAGGAGTCAATGAAACAGCCAAATGTCCAACTGGTAAGGAAAAGTAGGAAGAGGAAAATCAGGAGGAGGGAAAATTCCCAGATTCTCCAATGGGAAGGTTAGACTCCCAAGTTCAGGAATGACTACATCAAACTTCCCTTTGGAGGTCTCCATGTCATGCTCCAGGCTAAAGATAACATTTTCTACTGAGTCACCTATATTTTCCCTTTTGATTCTAAGGTCATTTTATATATGAAAATGTTGACCTCCAGAGATATGAAATGACCTGCCCAAGATTACACAGCAACACAGAAGCAGAACTTGCCTTTAGAATCCCAACCAATGCTCGTTTGTGTTTGTTTGTTTGTTTGTTTGTTTGTTTGTTTGTTTGTTTTTATCAAACGATACTATACTGCCCTATTTAAAACCCAGCATTTATTTTCGTCAACTTTAATCTTGATCCCCAACCCCATTCCTAATTCACGGTGGGCTCAGGTGTTTCTGGCCCCAGCCCAGTGGAAATGGTTTGTTTTGTTTTCTGTCCCTCCATGCTTTCCCTTCCCATCTTATCACCCAGAGATCTCCCTCTTGACCATGTTTCCTTCTTGAAAAGGGCAGTCATGGGTGGGAGGAAACGAATGGATTCGGTCCCTGGCCTGATGTGGCTCTGAGGCTGTCTGGCTCTTTCCTGCACATTGCAGAAGATGACAATCACCAGGAGGGCTTTGGGGTTCCTGCCAACTGGGCCACCTCCTTTCTTCTTTGGGATGCCTTATCAAGGCAACCTCTTGACCCTAGTGATGGAGGAGGACAACAGGCTTTTAGTGGCCATAATTCAAGAGCCTAAGACCCTGAGATGAAGATTTGAAGAGAGATCATGAAAGATAATTTATGGTGGGCAGAAATCAGTAAACTGGGACAAGAGCAGCAGCTGAGTCCAGGGGTCAGTGTCTGGGAGTAATTTAGGAAAGTTCAGTGCTGACAGCTGTGTCTGGAGTTGAACGCCAGGGCCAAACCAGCTCCTGGGCTGCTCGGCTGCTTCAGGCTAATGAAGCTCTGGCTCAGGACACAGAGACAGCTGTGGTATGGCAGAAGTCAGGGCCCCTGGGGCCCCAGGCCCAGCCTGGCTGCTTCATAGCAGTGTAACCTTAGGCAAGTCCTTAGGAAAGAAGGAAAGGAAACGTCCACTGAGTGAGTCCAATGCCCTTTCACATACATTGTCCTCAGTACAGTTTATCCAGGAAGATGATGTATGTCCTTATCTTACAGGAGAGTAAGCAGAGATCATCAAGGTAACCAAGATCATTCTGGGCTATCTGGCTAGGGAGTGGGAAGACAGAAATACCAGTCAGAGCTTCTGAACTCAAGTTCTGGGCTCTTTTCCCTGAGCTTTCGCTTTTTTCCCTGTAAAACAGGGACAATAATGTACCCACCTTGTGAATGAAGTCACCTATAGTAGGTTCTAAATAAACCCTTCCCTTTTCACAACCTTGGTCTTGAAGAGAGAGTAGTGGCCACTTTCTTCCTAGGAATGGAGTAATCTTTTACTTTTGCCCCTCCCCCCCCATCCGGTTTATGACACCTTTTTCCTAGGAATGAAATAATCTTACTTTTGCCCTTCCCCCCAATCAGATGTGTGGATCGAGGCCCCAGGAGGTGCCTCCGAAGGGAGGGTATTTGGATTTTGGTTTCCCCTCTGCCCGGATCCCCAGGCCTTCTCCTGACTCTGGAGGGCTGGCTCCCTCATCTCCTCCTCCCCAGTTTTGGCGGGTGAGTTGACATCAGTGGGTGTTCCCGGGGAAGGGGAACTCTGAGCCCAGCTCCAGGAGCCCCTTCCCCCACGGCCCAAGACAGCCCCAACCTCCTTCCTTAGATACTGCGGCGTGGAGAGGCCCTCTGAACTCCCAGCCCCTTTCTTCTGCAGATCCGCGATAGCAACACGCTAACCCCCTTCCTCAGCCCCCGCATCGAAAGAGAAGGGGACGACTAGGGTCCCGGGAGCGGATGCTCAGAGACTCGGGAGAGTCCTTGGGCGCCACGCGGCTCAGCCCAGGAAATGCGTCCCGGTTCTGGGGTTACGAGGGGAGCTGTCCAGCCCCGCAGGGTGAACTAGAAGAAAGAGTGGGCCAACGCCGACCCGCCGGAGAGAGCGGCGGGCGCCGGGGCGGGGTGGGGCATCGACTCCCCCTCCGGCCCGCGGGCCCCGGGCGTCGCCCCCGCCCCCCACGTGGCCGCAGCCGTCCCAGCCCCTGCGAGGAAGCGGCGCGGCTTCCTGGGGCTTGGGCCGGGGATATAGGCGCCCCCGCCCGGGCCCGGCTCAGCGCCACCGCCCCTCCTCGCCTGCTAGCCGCGCGATGGCCTCGCTCCGGGCAGAGCGCGCCGCCGGCGGCCCGCGGTTCTCTACGACCCTCGCGGGGCGACCGGCAGCGCTCCGCCTCCTCCTCCTGCTGGGCGGTGAGCGCTGCGCCCCGGGGCTCGGGCGGGAGGCGCGGGAGGCCCGGAGGGGAGGGGGGGGGGCTGGACCGCCAAGGCCGAAACGGGCCCCGGGGTGAGGGCGGAACAGCGCTGTCCTCCGACAGTCCCCGGCTCCACCTCGGTGAAGGCGCAGCGCGAACTGCTTCCCACTTGGAGGAACGTGGGGTGCCGGGGGCCCGGCGGAGAGGTCTTGGGAGGTCTGGGGCTGGCCTGGAGGAAGAGGGTTTGGGGTCTGGATGTGAGTGGGAGGGAGCTGGTATCAGCCCTCTCTTCCAGTCACTGAAGCACCCCTTGGGAGCCTGGATTATTCTTCTTTCTCTTCTGCGAGTAGCTCTGACTTCCAAGGGTCTCAGACCCCTCCTCCAGGCTCCACCGCCTAGATCCCCGCCATCCTCCTTCCTTCCCCCATTTCTGCTCACAGCTGTCCTGAAGCCCCAGGAGTCCCTGGCTCAGCTTCTTCCCACTGAAGGCAGCTTGAAGTCAGAAGGTGTGTACCGCGCGACTCTGGGAAGGTGGCCGAGGGCAACGAGGAGAGCTAGGTCAGTGGGGAGGGTCCCTTTCCCACAAGGCAGGCCCCAACCCCAAATGAAATCGCACTAAACTCCCTTCCGTTCTCTCCTGGGGTTCCTTGTGGTCTTTCTCCCTCTCAGCCCACAACCCACCCTCCCCGCACCACCACCACCACCCCCCCCCCCCGCCCCCAGCTCTGAGCTGGCTCACCTCAGGTGGGTTAGAAGACCCCAGAAAAAAACGTATATGGATGTTCCCCATCAGGCTGGGAAGTGCTGAGCACATGGAAGGCATTAACATTTTTCTGAGCTGAGACTCTCTCCTTGGGAAACTTTCTGAGGCTGTTCCTGGTGGCTGCCATGTCTGAAGACAGGAACAGTGGAAGTACCTGGACCTGAGGGCTTGGAGGGAGGGCCAGGGGTGTGGTCAGTGTGCAGCATCTGTGCCCACAGAGAACAAGATGGAGGACTATAAGGCGAATGCCCAGTTTTGCTGGCAATCTTATAAGGAGCAGATGGACTCTATCCCCAAGGACTGGTGCGACTGGACCATGATTAGCAGGTAGGGGCAGTGCTAGGGCAGCTTGGACCAGGGGTGGGGCCTGCTCCTTGTGTGTGGGCCTTGAGTGTGGGGTATTCCTCTCTCTGGGCCCAACCCCATATTCACTCTAGTCTTCCCTTGCTTCCAGGCCCTATAGCGACCTGCAATATTGCTTGGAGCATTTTGCAGAAGCATTTGGCCTGGGTTTCCCCAATCCCTTGGCAGAAGAGATCATCTTTGAGACTCACCAGATCCACTTTGCCAACTGCTCCTTGATGCAGCCCACCTTATCAGACCCTCCAGAGGATGTGCTCCTGGCCATGATCATAGCCCCCATCTGCCTCATCCCCTTCCTTGTCACCCTTGTGGTGTGGAGGAGTAAAGACAGCGAGGCCCAGGCCTAGGGTTGGTGGTATGAGCTATTAGCAGTCATCTTACTCCTTTCCCCTGCCACCACCAGGTCTCTCTCTTCCCCTCCCTGCCTCCTTCTCTCACTCTCACCCCCACCACAGACCCTTGAATTGCTGGAAATGGAAGCCCAGTGGTGGCACAAGTTTTGTAATCTTCAAAATAAAACTTTTTTTTTTTTTTTTTTTTTTTTTGGTACTATCCCCTCCCCATCCCAGAGTCTCTACCATTTCCCACAGCTCTGGGCAGCAGAGCTGGAAAATCTGGATACCAGCACTGTTTTGTTCACTTGCCTGCTCCTCACTATTCCTCTCCCCCCACTTGAAAGCCACCCCCTACACTGCTTCCTCCCAGGGCTGGGCCTTTCCTGTCCTTATCCAAAACCAACACCAGGAAACCTGCAGGAAGAGACTCCCTTCCGGCTTGGATGGCAGCTGGGGAGGTGTGGGGGAAGGGGCAAGGGTGGAATCTCTGCTGTGACTCCTGTGGGAAGGAAGGGGGACTGCCTAGGGGCTCTGAATTTTCCTCTTTTTCATGCCTCAGTTTACTCCCAGGGCCTAGGAATAGAAACCTTGATATGACCAAAAAGAGTTCATTCCTAAAGAGCTCAGGATTGAAGGGAAAGGCAGTGGGACTTATTCTAACTCCACCACAGAACTCCCCGTCCAGGTCCCTGGCCCTCATCCTACATTGTCCTGGACCCTGGGGGTGTGGCCTACAGCCTGTTAGCACACTGCCCCCTGGTGTCCACTGGAGCTAACAGCCAGAAGATGGATATGACCTGGAAGCAGCTCAAAGCTGAGGAGACTGGACCCTGGAATCAAACATCTGTCATCCCCATAGCAACCATTAGTTCTTACCAAACCCTTCTATCAGCTTCCTAAGCCATACTGATACTCCTCTAAGACACCTTCCCACTTTCTAGCGACATACCTAGCCTCTGAACTCACCATTTCTGTATATGAATACTCTTACATGTTCCCTGGACAGTGAGGCCCAGTTTTCCCCAGAGAACCTTCATCTTCAGTTCTTCCAGATCATCAAAAATACTGGAGAACAAGGACAGCTGGATGGCTCAGTCAATTAAGTGTCTGACTTTGGCTCAGGTCATGATGTCATGGTTTGTGGGCTCGAGCCCCACATCAGGCTGTGTGCTGACAGCTCAGGCAGAGCCTGGAGCCTGCTTTGGAGTGTGTGTCCTCTCTCTGCCCCTGCCCTGCTTGTGCTCTGTTTGTCTCTCTCTCCCCAAAACAAATAAACATTAAAAAAATACTAGAGAACAACTTTGTTCTCCATAAAGACACCTGTTTATTTTCTGTGGCACGTGGAGCCTTGTCAGGGACTTTCCTTCCCTCCTTGCTGAAATATTTGCCTCCCTGAGTACATGCATATCCATTTCCTTGGGACATGCCTGTCTATTCCACAGATAGATATCTGTATGCTTCCTAGAATGTATCTACTCATCCTCTGAGATAGACTTCTCTCAGGGCATATCTGTCTCTCTAGGGGCATACCTGTTCCCTAGGACATTTTGGGTTTTCACCTGAGATAAGTCTCTGCTCTGTTCCCATGAATGCATTGGTCTTCCCCAGGGATATATCTATCCTCCTTTTGGCCCATATTTGCCTTCATGTGTTTTACTAATGTACATCAAGGGCATACTGGTATAAAATACTGTGTATGGTATATTGTGTTGGAAAGATAAGTTAGGACTTGGTTTCTGCTCTCAATGACTTTCCATCTAGTACGGGAGCTGACATGTGTACCAATCAACAAAAGCAATGGAGTGTGTGATTAGAGTCACGAAAGGGATACAAACCAAATGTTATATAAGTGCAAAAAAAGGAGGGGTCACACCTAGCTGAGGTGTGATCACAGGAGGGTGATTGCAGAGTTTGTACACGACTAGGCCTGAGGATGGAGTGCATTTCCCCCAGGGAAGAGAATAGGAAAACAGGTGAATTAGGAAAATATTGTGATAATCCAGGCTTGAGAAAAAGAGGACATGGGTCAAAGGAGTGATGAATGGGAAATAGAAAATAAAAAGTAGAAGAAATGATTAAAAACAGGGGAGGGACTTTGGATATGAAGGAGATGAAAGAGAGGAGAGGTTAGAGCTGATTGAGGCTTTGCATCTGAGTTACTAGGACAACGATGGAAGTAATGGTAGAAAATGGCCATTAGGGAGAGAAGCTGGCATGTAGAAAGGGATTTACAATATGAGCTCAAAATGGAACAAGCTTTTATGTCCCACAGAGAGTTAGAAATGGGAGGGGTGTTGGTGGTAGAAAGAGATTGGAGCTGGAAATACAGATTTAGGAATCTTTTGCACAGAAATGTCAAGTGAAACCATGAGAAGGATGAAAGTTCTTAAGACAGAAGATGTATTGCAAAGAAAGCTAAAAGGGCACCTGGGTGGCTCAGTCGGTTAAGCTTCCAACTTTGGCTCAGGCTATGAGCTCGAGGTCCATGAGTTCAGGCCTCTATGCTGACAGCTCAGAGCCTAGAGCCTGCTTCAGATTCTGTGTCTCCCTCTCTCTCTGCCCTCCCTCACTCACACTTTGTCTCTCTCTCTCTGTCTCAAAAATGAATAAACATAAAAAAAAAAAAAGAAAGAAAAGAAAGCTGAGAGGGCACCTGGGTGGCTCAGTCGGTTGAATGTAGCTCAGGTCATGATCTCATGGCTCATGAGTTTGAGCTCCAAGTCGGGCTCCGCACTGACAGTGCAGAGCCTGCTTGGGATTCTCTCTCTCCATCTCTGTACCTCCCCTGCTCGCATGGTTCTCTCTCTCTCAAAATAAAGAAAAAAAAGAAAAGGAAAGGAAAGAAAGCTGAGGTTAGGTTCTTAGGAAATGTGCACATTTATTTTTTTTTAATGTTTATATTTGGGGGGGGGGCGAGTGCAAGTGGGGGAGGGGCAGAGAGAGAGAGGGACACAGAATCAGAAGCGGGCTCCAGGCCCTGAGCTGTCAGCACAGAGCCTGACACAGGGCGCAAACCTACAAACCGCAAGATCATGACCTGAGCCAAAGTTGGATGCTTAGCTAACTGAGCCACCCAGGTGCCCCATGGAAAATTACACATTTAAAGAATGAGGGGGAAATGAGACAGAAAGATCAGAGAGACAGTAGCAGAACAAGGATAAAGCAGTGCCATGGAAGCAAAGGAGATAGTGCCTTTTGAAAGAACATTGTCAACAGAATGGTCCATCCATTCATATAACAAATATTTGCTGGGTACTACTGTGGATCAGGAACTGTGCACAATGAAGGGTGAACTTGGGTGGGGGAAAGGTTAAAGATCGGATAGGAAATTGAGAGGGTGACAGAGTCAAGGAAACTGTACATATTTTCAAGTAGGGATGGCCTATGCATATTTGTCAACTAGGGGAGAAGAGCCAGAGGAAAGGAAAAGAGGGTAGATGACACCCAGAGAAGTCCTGGAGGCACTTGGAAAAGAGAGGCAAGAAGACATGCCAAAGGTTGGCCTTGTAAAGGAGGAGTGACACTTCTTCCTTTGAATCCAAAATGAAGGGGTAAAAGTGGAGAGAAATTCTTGTGGGATGCATTAAGTGTGGTGACAAAGAGGGACAAAAAGGGAAAGATTAAGAAGTTCACATGTTCGGCATGAAGTTCACAAAATAGAGAAAGGCATTCTGCAGAAAGGAGGAAGACGGAGACAGGTGGAATGACTTGACGACCGGAAAAATGAAGAGTTACCTGGAGGGATGTGACAGGGAGTCAATAAAAGTGTTGGGCTGCACCGACAGCCCAGCAGTGAGGTTAGTCAGGGAATCTGGGGTTCAGCCAGCATGTTCAGACAGAATTGGGTAGTCTAGGCTGGGTAAGGAGTCAAATACGACCACAATGGGTCCGGAGTCTTGAGACTAGGAAGGTGAGGATGTGAGAGATAGATGGCTGTGGTCCAAAACGGCAGCAGTGAATCATGGAAGCTGACCCATTTTCAGCAATAAAAGCTACAAATATGCTCCCATGGGTGCTGCAGGAGACCAGGGAATGGTGGAGTCGAAGGACACAGTAATTGAGGAGGCTGGGGAATTGTGAGTGAAGTTAAATGCAACTAACACGTGTTAATATTAAAAGAAGCCTTAGCAGAGTGAAACAAACTATCAAGCTATGCCGCTTTGGGGGAAGTCACTGCCCATTTCTAGAGCTGAATGAGACTTCTCTGGGCTCTAAACGGTACGGATTTTTAGGTTCATAGCAAGAGACTGGCAGAGAAGCAAGATACCTTCCGTTGGGCGGCCCTTCTCGGGAAAGGCCTCCGGAACCTTTCTGCTGTGCTTTTTGCCCGGACGTGCAGAAGCGGAGGCCGGAAGTCCTCGGCCCGGAGGTTCCGGGTTTCCTGGGCTACTACGATGGCGATGAGTTTCGAGTGGCCGTGGCAGTATCGCTTCCCGCCCTTCTTTACGTGAGGCTCAGACCCCGAGAAGCCCCGCTGTGCCTCCCTCCCCTGCCCCGGACCCCGGGCTCAGCCCTGATGCTTCAAATGGGGAGGGGGAGAAAGGACCCGGTCGCCACCACCCTTAGTCCCTCACTTTGTCCCCCAGACGCGCCTGCGTCTGTGCTGCCTCTCGCCCTCTCACGCCCTCTAATTCTGCGCCCCACCCCCTTCACCCGGCAGGTTGCAGCCGAATGTGGACACTCGGCAGAAGCAGCTGGCCGCCTGGTGCTCGCTGGTCCTGTCCTTCTGCCGCCTGCACAAACAGTCCAGCATGACGGTGATGGAAGCTCAGGAGAGCCCGCTCTTCAACAACGTGAAGCTACAGCGTATCCTCCCTCAGGCTCTTCCACAGCCCACACACACGCACTTCTGCGCTTGCACACATGCCCAGACTTCACACCCCCTTCACCCCAGTAGGCAGGTTCCCACCCAGACTGGACTTGGGAAGGAGCCATATGTGTAGCTGACTTCCATTTTAGCCCCAACCCCCAATGCAAATGCAGCATCAGACCCTCCAGTCCTAGGTAGTGATGAATACCCAGGTGTCATTCCGGGCTTAGAATCTCTGACCCAAAGCCAAGTCCCCGGTTTTCCAACCTGAGCCCTTTTGACTCTGAATCTCCTGTCCTCTTCTGAGTGAAGCTCAAACTCTGGTACTACCTTAAGTAATTTTCTCTACCCACTCTCCTTCTCCCAGGAAGTAAGGGTCATTTGTTTTTGCTTCCTGATTCATAGCTAAAATATCTGTGGAGAAAGTCTGAAGGAAGAAGAGGAGACAGATGGTGACAAAAGGGAGTGCCTTTCATTTCTAAAGCTCTTCCTTTTTTTTTTTTTTTTTTTTTAATGTTTATTTATTTTTGAGAGTGAGAGGGCACAAGTGGGATAGGGACAGAGAGAGAAAGACAGAATCCGAAGCAGGCTCCAGGCTCTGAGCTGTCAGCACAGAACCTAACTCGGGGCTTGAACTCAGGAACTGTGAGATCATGACCTGAGTTGAAGTCCCACCCTTAACCGACTGAGCCACCCAGGTGCCCCCATAAAGCTCTTCCTTTTAATTGAACTAGTATCTCTTTACCTTCCTCCCCCCTTTATCCAGGAAGTGCCAATTTATAGCCTTTTGGGGAATTGCACATATATGTGTGTGGGAGGGAGAGGAAGGGGACAGGTGGTTCTTCGCATGAGACTGGCCTCAAGAGTTTTTATCCCACCTAATTCATTCCATCAATGCTGTTCCCTTAACTTTAAACCAGGGAAGCTTCCTGTGGAATCAATCCAGGTTGTATTAGAGGAACTGAGGAAGAAAGGTGGGTTCAGGTCCTCAGATTTCCTTATTTTTCCTCCTGGTTGGGTTTTCCTGAGGGCAGCTTGGCACAAGTCTTTGCTTTTTTTTTTTTTTTTTTTAACTTTATTTCTTTTAACTTTTATTTATTAAGTAATCTCTGTACCCAACATGGGGCTCGAACTCACAACCCCTGAGATCAAGAGTCCCATGCTCTACCAACTGAGCCAGCCACGTTTCTCTGAGATTTTAGTTTTAAGTAATCTCTCTCACCCAGCATGGGGCTCGAACCCACAACCTCAAGATCAAGAGTCACCCACTCCACTGACTGAGCCAGCCAGGTGCCCCATGAGTCTTTGCTTTTAACAACTTTCTTTTTCTCTCCCCTGGCTTGGAGCCCATAGTGTTCTATATAGAAGATAGTCCAATTCCCTGGGTCTTTTTCCCTATTGGTATTCATTATTGAAATCTCTCCATCTGTGTTCTGAGACCTGGAGAAAGGTGGAAGGAGAATTGGTGCCTTGCAGATAATAATAGTAAAACAATTCTTGGATTTCACTTCCTGAAAGCTGAATCTCTTCCACTCTTTATACATTGGTTTTGCCTTTTGTCCCTTCTTAGCGTAAGATACTTTCATAAGTATCTTTTTTGTAGGAAACCTGGAGTGGTTGGATAAGAACAAATCTAGCTTCCTGATCATGTGGCGAAGGCCAGAAGAATGGGGGAAACTCATCTATCAGTGGGTGAGACTGTTCTGCCACAGTGACCCATGGCAAAGGAGAATTATATCTGTGTTCAGCAGATACCTGGTGTTCCTAGGTCTGGACTGAGCAAAGTGGGAAGGGGAAGAAAGAGGAAGTATAGGTCTTCCAGGCAAACCTCTTTCAATGACTCAATTTCCTAGGCTGCATAGAACTTCCCTACCTTTGTAGGAGGCCAGAGGCTACGTGAGGCCATGTTTGGAGAATGCAGTGCTGGGAACCATGAGTACTATTGTTGGCTGGCGTCTCTGGCCACAGAAGATAAATGGGGAAAGGAAGGGCAAAAAAAAAAAAAAAAAACAACAACCCTGGGGCCCCTCCCCCACTAGGCGCTTTGGGGCTGTCCACAATATGAATGAGACATTCTGAACCAGTATGGGTGTGGGGACAAACTGTCTTCCCCAAATTCCTAGCCACCACCAGCCCTAAACTTTCCCAAGGGAGAGAAGAGGGGAAGAAGCATCAACAACCTAAATATAACAAACACATGCCACCTATTCCTGAACAGGAAAACAAAATGAGAGGTCACTCCTCAGACATGTGAAGGCCTGTGGTTTAGTGGTTCCATATATGTGTGTACACGTATAAATATAGCACCTGTAGGGGTTGTGGTTTTTAGGCCACTCCTGCCGAGGTGACAGTGAGCCCTGGTTTGGGGACAGGTATCATTCGTGGGTCAGATAGGTGGAGTCAGTGAGCTCACCTTCCAGGAGATCCCTGGTCCTTATTCAGTCACTGTTTTCTGTGTCTATAGGTTTCCAGGAGTGGCCAGAACAACTCCGTGTTCACTCTCTATGAGCTGACCAATGGGGAAGACACAGAGGATGAGGGTAATGCTTCTCCCTTTCCCTCCAGTTTTGTCATCTGAATCCTCCAGTCCTTGTTCAGCTGACATTCAGACTTCCCATCCCTGCCTTTGAATTCCAAATACTACATGATAGAAGGGCTCTTAACCCATGTCCAAGGTTTCCCTAAGCCACCTGAATTTACATGCAAAATACCCCCAAATTTTGTCAGTGGGATATGTGCATTTTTCTAGGGATAGAGTCCATATTAAAAGATTGTCAAGGGCATCTGTGATCCATGAAAAGTTAAGAATTCCTGGTGTAGATAATGAATGAGGAACCGGCGCAGAAGATTAAGCCTGAAATCTCATTCTTTGCTGATGCTGGCTTTCTTTCACCCTTTATACTTACAGAGGGCTCAAGATTTGTGGGTGTCAGCTGAAGGGATTGGGCCAACGCCACCATCCCCACCCCTAGGCCTTTTAAATACTTTAGTTTCTAGCCAGGTGAGGATTTATATACTGTTTGATTTTTACATAGTGTAAATATACTCTTAGCTTTTTTATCTCTGACTTCATATTCTGATCCCAGGATCACCAAAAGTTCCAATCTCAGCTGGGGAGGAAAGGGCAGCTCCCCTTTCTGCCAGGCCCTGGCTGCCGTAACAGAGTTTACAGGTCTTGGCTGTTCCCCCCTGCCCTACAGGCCTCTGCTTGCTACTCCCACCATTGCCTCATGACTTCAGTGCCACAACCATGCCCAGCCCACCACTCATGCTGGGCAAAACTGGAGGCTTCCTCAGAAAGCAAGCTCCCTGACTCAAGCCGTAGGCCCCCGCAGGGAGTGAGGTGTGCAAGCCTGTTAGGGCTTGCCACCTGCTTCTCACATCTCCCTGCAATATCTTGCCATATCTCCAGATATTCAGCTGGCCCTTGGCTCCCAGCCTCGCTCCTTTTAACTAGGAAAGGGCAGATATCTGTGCTGGCCCTTAACAGTCTCCTGGTCAGAGGTATGGCTATACTTTGTGTTAGGACAGGTGCTCCTAATGGGTACAGGTGTGCAAACTAGGGTCAGTGTCCAGTGTCAAGGACCTTGACGTTCCTAGGTTTAATTGTCCCCCACTTTGTGGCCCAAAAGTAGATGGTGTCACTCTCATACATCAGATACTAATGGCACATGGGTGGGGGATACACATGAGGGTTGAGTCCAACAGAAGAACCCAGAAGGGGAAAATAAGTGTGAACTCACATTTTGTGCAGACTCTGGCTTTCTCTCACCCCTTACTCTTAAGGCGTACCCAGGAAGGATTGGTGGCAGCGGCAGCAGTATAGGTGGTACATGTCTACCCTGGCCTCAAGGGGTCCCAGCTTCCAGCTAGACTTCTCCTCAGGGGCCTTGAGCCCCCAGGAGCCAAGTGTCCCTGACTACACATCTCTCCCTTCCAGAGTTCCATGGGCTGGATGAAGCAACCCTACTCCGGGCTCTGCAGGCCCTACAGCAGGAGCACAAGGCTGAGATCATCACTGTCAGCGATGGCCGAGGCGTCAAGTTCTTCTAGCAGAGACCTGTCTCCTTTTACTTCTTACCTCCCACCCTTCCAGGGCTTTCAAAAGGAGACAGACCCAGTGACCCCACAGACTGGATCTGTGACTCCACCAGACTCAAAAGGGCTCCAGTCCAGGGATGGGTTTCCCACTTACCCCACGTTTCTGTCCCTGGGGAAGGGCGAGGCTGAGGCGCCTGGGAGAAAAGATGTGCTTCTCCTTGCCCTACCTCCTCTCCCATCCTAGACTGTCCCTGAGCCAGGGTCTGTAAACCTATAACTCCACATGTGTTCACACACGTAAGTACATACACACGCCTGCACAAGCTTCTGTCTCTTCCCCTTCCCACCCCCTTAGCTGCTATTGCCTCCCCTCTCAGGCTGGTGCTGGATCCTTCTTAGGGGATGGGAGAAGCCCTGGCTGCAGGCAGCCTTCCAGGCAACATGAAGATAGGAGGCCCAGGAAGGGGCCTGGCAGTGAGAGGCCAGGCCCGACACTGATTTTATGATATTAAAAAGCTCATCCCCACTGCCTCCTGTTGGAAGTTACTACTGGAATGGGCATAGGGAGGGCTGTGAAGTGTTGCCCCCTGAGTGAATCCCAGCCTAGGAGAGGGTAGAGGAGGCCTATGGCCTTTGTAAATGAAAAGGTGCCCCCGTGCTGGCAGGCTCCAGGGGGCCTGTGGTTTTACATCTGCTGGGTGGGCTGTGTGGGGGAGTGCTGATGGAACACAGCTTAGGGACAGACTGCTTTCTGAATTGGAGTAACTTCATGGCTTCCCCTTCTCCCCCATGAAAGTCCTGAACTGCTCTGAAGCCCCTCCCTCCATCCCACTGGTCTGGGGTGGGGTAGTTGAGGCCAAGGGGAGCTGAAGGGGTGTAAACCGGATATGGACTTTGGTTTATTGGGAACTTGGGCAAACAGAAGGAGGAGGAAGGAGAGCCCACAGAGCAAAAACAGCTACTGTGGCCAGGGCTAGGCTGCGGCCAAGGTAGGAAGGCGGAGGGGATGGGTGACCGGGTCCTTGGCTTGGGGGAGGGACTTGTCCTGGGGTGCACACACCCATCCCTGTGCAGCCCAGAGGGTCAGCGGCTTGGGAGAAAACCAGACCTTTCCATTGACCTCTGTATTGTCGGCCTGGGGCTACTCCGGACGAACCGGAGGGGGGTGGCGCTACCTTATCTGGGGCTTGCAGGCGGGTGGTAACCTTCCCTTAACCACCCCTGTCTCCCCCCACGCTTCTAGGGCCGGAGGGCCGCTGTCACGTTTCCTCTCCCAACCCCAGCATCGTGCCTCCCCCAGCTACCCCCGCCCCCCGACAGGTTTGCTCACTCTTAGTGCGGGAGGACACACGGCCGCCTCGCACCCGGTCGACTTCGGAATGAGCCCCCGGGCGGTGCACCGGGAGGCGAGGGAGAGGAGGGCCTGCGGCCGGGGGCGGGGCGGCCGAGGTGAGGGGCTGCGCACCCGATTCCGCGCGGCTGGCCGCTCCGAGGGGGCCGCCCTGGGGGGATGAGGGCGGGGCCGGGGGCGGGGCTGCAGGACGGTCGAGCCGGGACTGGGGCCCCTGTAGCTCAGCCCGAGCGCTGCGCACCCAGCCAGTCCGCCTGTCAGACCGCCTCCTCTCCAGCCGCCCGGCTTGCTGCCCTGCGGCGCCGGCCCTTCCTCATGCTGGCACCCCCGGCCTCCGAGACTGCGGTCCCCATGTCCCAGGCGGAGGCCGACCTGGCCCTGCGGCCCCCGCCGCCTCTCGCTGCCGCGGGGCCGCCCCGCCTCGGGCCCCCTCCTCGCCGGGCGCGCCGCTTCTCCGGGAAGGCTGAGACCCGGCCGCGCTCTTCCCGTCTCAGCCGCCGCAGCTCAGTCGACTTGGGGCTGCTGAGCTCTTGGTCCCAGCCAGCCTCACCCGCTCCGGAGCCCCCTGAGCCTCCGGACTCCGCTGAACCCGACCCCGCGAAAAGCCCACCGCCTAGCTGCCCAGAACCCCCCGAGGGCACGTGGACCGGGGGAGCCCCCGCGAAGGCTGCAGACTCAGCGCGTCCAGAGCTAGCAGTCTCGGCAGGAGGCCCGGGGTCCCGGGAACCGCCGAGGGTCCCCGAAGCCGCGGCTCGGGAGCGGCAGAGGGAGCAGGAGGAAAAGGAAGACACGGAGACCCAGGCAGTGGCAACGTCCCCGGACGGCCGATACCTCAAGTTTGACATCGAGATCGGACGTGGCTCGTTCAAGACGGTGTATCGAGGGCTGGACACCGACACCACGGTGGAGGTGGCCTGGTGTGAGCTGCAGGTGCGGCTGGGCACCCCCTCTGTGGCACCTGGGATGGGACCCTTTGGAGGTCTGGGGATGAGAAACCTAGGGGACAGCAGCAAGGGAGAGATCTATTTTTCCAGTCAAATGTCTGGACACTCCTGCCCCACCTTGCTCTGATGATTAATGGATCTGACTGATTCTGGGCTGCAGAAGGAAAAACTGAGGCAGGGGGTACATGGAAGCTCCCCTATGGGTTGTGGACATTTTAACTTTGAAGTCTCTGTACTCAACCCTGAGAGGTGGAAGATAGGATGCTAAATCGGGGAGGGAGCCAGTTTGGATCTGAGGGGGACCAATTTCCCTCAGTAGTAACAATCTCTTCCTTTCCCGTTCCCCTGAGTACTGAGACACTCAGTGTGACCCTGGTCCTCCTCCTTCACCCTGGATCTTTGCAGATTAGGAGGCTGGGATGATGGAAGCTAGAAGCTGGGGCAGGGTCCTCTCCATTTCCAAAAGATTTAGAGTGGTGGTAGCAGGATGGGGCCCCCCCCAGGCCCCTTCTGGAACAGTCAGACTTCTAGACGTCTCCACAACTGGGGGAGGGGGAGACAGAGAGCTCCAGCCCTGGCCTGAATCCAGTCCTTCTCCTCATCCCACTGTCTCCCTGGGCTCTCCCTTCCCAGACCCAAAGGCACTGAACCCAATGGGCTTTAGGGGGATGTTGGTGTGAAGGATTTCTTCTCATGGAGGGAAGAACCCAGTTAAATCTGGGCCAGCAGCAGCTTTGGGCAGAGCCTGGGTAAGGGTCCTCCCCTCCAGCCCTGGCACTGGGCTCGCCCCTTGCGCCTGCCAGTGGCGCGCCCTAGGCTGTAGGCCAGGCAAGGAGAGGCAGCCAAACCAATGGGGTGGGGGGGCGGGTGGCGAGGGATATGAGAGGGGAGCGGGACGGCCAGGGGCAGGAGGCGGTCTCCTGGTCCTGGATCTTTCTCTCTCTCTCTGTAACTCCCTCTGCAGCCCTCCGGCCTCCTGTCTGGATCTAGCAGTGCCCAGTTTCTGGGGCCAACCCCGTTGAGGGCCCCAATTCTCTGCCCGCTGTCAGCCTGCTGCCCGCCTGCTGCCTGCCCGCTGCCAGCCCCTGGGGCGTCCCCTCCCGCCCCACGGCTGGCCAGGGAGGCCACAAAGGCGCTATTGAGCTCAGGGCTCCTGGACGGGGCTGCATAAAGGCCCTTGTGTCCAGCGGGGGGTCCAGGGGCGGCCCCAGGCCCAGGATGGGCGTGTCCTTGCAGCAGCCGGAGGGGGCGGACCGAGAATTCGGGGTATACAGCTCCTTGGGCGAGCGATGACCTAGCCCCATTCGCGACCTAGGCCCTTCTTCGTTTCGGGAGGGGGGGGAGGAGTCCTGGGCCTGATGTGATCTTGACTCCCACCCATCCCCTACCCCCACAGACTCGGAAACTCTCTCGAACGGAGCGGCAGCGATTCTCTGAGGAAGTGGAGATGCTCAAGGGGCTGCAACATCCCAACATCGTCCGCTTCTATGATTCGTGGAAGTCGGTGCTGAAGGGCCAGGTTTGCATCGTACTGGTCACCGAACTCATGACCTCCGGCACGCTCAAGACGTGAGCTCTGCGCCTGGTGGTAGTGTTGGTTGGTGGGTGAACTGGTGGTGGGAGGTCCCCACTCCTTCTGGAACTTCTCCCAGGCTCCCCAAACTCCAGATTTAGGTCCAAAATCAGGCTCTCACCCACCCCTACTGCATCCCTGCCTTGGTGAGTGGCAGTGTCTACCCAGCACTCCAGCTGAAACTTGGGCATCTCCCCAGATGCCTCCTTTGTCTCCGCTCTGTACATCCACCTTCTCCACCAGTCTGTCTCCAAGGCCCTTCTTAAAATGCCCACTCTGCTTTCCCTGTTCCATGCGCTGCCACCTCAGTGGTCTGGAGCCCTGCAGCAGCCCCCTAAAGGGCCTTCCCCCACTCTGCCCTCACCTTTCGGAGCAGTCCTGTCTTCCCGCAGTCTGGACAGCCTCTCTCCATTCCTTAAAACCCCTTAAAGGTTTCCCACCACCCTCAGGAAAAAGTCCACACTCCCTAACCTACTCACAAAGTCCTTAGGATTTAGCCTCCTCTTGAGCCTAAATTCTACAAAAACTGAATTCCCAGCACCTCCTCCCACCCTGCCCTATCACCGCCTGCGTGCCTTGGAGCACAGTGTCCCCTCGGCCTGGAAAGTCTCCATCCCTTCCCCTTTTCACCCTTGAACCCCTACTCATCCTTCAAGATGCAACATAAAAGTTATTTCCTTTCCGAAGCCCTCCCCCACGCCCCAGGCGGTTAGTCATCCCTTCCGGCACCCCCACAGCCCCTTGGCGCAGCCTTATCTGTGAATTTATGCCTGACCCATTTTGTAATCTCGGGTCTACTACCACACCCCCGACTCAGTTTCTCTGTGGGGCGCACCGCGGACTGAGCTAGAATAATGCTGGGAGAAAATGTGTACCTGGCGGTGCCGGGGAACTAGGGTAACTTCCCAGTGGGGGTCTCCCCCCCCCCCCCCCCGCCGTGTCTCCGCCCCGACCCTGGCTCTGCGCCCCTCCCCCAGATACCTGAGGCGGTTCCGTGAGATGAAGCCGAGAGTTCTTCAGCGCTGGAGCCGCCAGATCCTTCGGGGGCTTCATTTCCTACACACCCGGGTACCCCCCATTCTGCACCGGGATCTCAAGTGCGACAACGTCTTTATCACTGGCCCTTCAGGGTCGGTCAAGATCGGGGACCTGGGCCTGGCCACGCTCAAGCGCGCCTCCTTTGCCAAGAGCGTGATAGGTGCGTTCCTCCAAGAGGTCCTTGCTATTCCTACCTCCCCCGCGTTAGAAGAGACCCTGGGGGCCCACTCTCCCCAGCAGGGTCCTTGGAGTTGCACGGAGTTACAAGAGCATGGGGAAAGTGGGGAGACTTATGGCATCCTCTCTGCCCCACACCCCTCCCACACACACGGTGGGGGTGGGAAAGGGTCCGTTACTAGCACTCCAGAACTCGTGAGGTTGCTTTCCCTCCCCGTCCTCCCCCCTCCCTCCCACCTAGCCTGTGGTACGCCCAAGAGGAAAGGGAAGCCAGAGGGAGGCTCTGCAGCCTAATGCCTGCTGTGGATCCTACAGGGACCCCGGAGTTCATGGCCCCGGAGATGTACGAGGAAAAGTACGATGAGGCGGTGGACGTGTACGCGTTTGGCATGTGCATGCTGGAGATGGCTACCTCAGAGTACCCTTACTCCGAGTGCCAGAATGCCGCGCAAATCTACCGCAAAGTCACTTCGGTGAGAGGGGACGGGGAGGGGAGACAATTCCAGATCTCCTCCCATTTTCCGACCCTTACCAGCCCGCGTCAATGCCCTTTCCCTTAAAGAAAGCAGGCTAGACGCAAAGATGCTCTGGTAAACACTGAAGGATATTGGATGCACACACGCCCTATCCCCTTACTAGCTGTTTAGAATAATGATGTGTGTAGCACTCTCTAGAGTTTGCAAACGATTTCACATCTGATCTTTCATCCGCAGCGTGAGCAGGGCGTCTCGTCCTGCCCTGCGCTTTACAAATGGGAAAACTGGTACACTGGGAGACTTGTTCAAGGTCATACTGTCAATACTTGGGCTGGGATTTGAAATCAAACCGTCCAGTAGCTGTCGCGGTGCCTTTGCGATTGCATGCTCTGCTGCCCCAGACGGGGTGAGGGGCAAGCAGAGAGCTGGGGCGCAGAGGCCTGGAGGCCTCATGCGCCCCCTTTCCTCTAGGGCACAAAGCCGAACAGCTTCTATAAGGTGAAGATGCCTGAGGTGAAGGAGATCATTGAAGGCTGCATCCGCACAGATAAGAACGAGAGGTGGGGTGGAGGGGGCAGGGTGGGGGTGGGTTCAGGGGCCGGGGCAGGGGTGGGGGGATGGCGGCAAGGCTCGGCTCACCGCAGCACTCCCCCCAGGTTCACCATCCAGGACCTCCTGGCTCACGCCTTCTTCCGCGAGGAGCGCGGCGTGCACGTGGAGCTGGCGGAGGAGGACGACGGTGAGAAGCCCGGCCTCAAGCTCTGGCTGCGCATGGAGGACGCGCGGCGCGGGGGGCGCCCGCGGGACAACCAGGCCATAGAGTTCCTGTTCCAACTGGGCCGGGACGCGGCAGAGGAGGTGGCGCAGGAGATGGTGAGCAGAGGACAGACTGCCCTGCGCCTGGGCTTGTGCGCGGCAGGTCAGTGCCATGCGGGTGGGGCGCCAGGGTGGTGGGAGGGGCACCCAACCTGCCCCTCTCAGAGCGTCTGGTAAGTGTCCCCCTGGCCCGCGCGCCTAAACACACGCACGCCCCAAGTGCGGGGTCACTGCACATTTCCTTTTCCAGAGCAAGCCCTGGGTCCTCCAGCCTGCCTGGCTCTGCTTCCTGCTGCTCTGATTTCCCTGGAATGCTCTTCTCTCCAATTTATTTATTTTTCTCTTTTCCACCCCCCCGCCTTGGTCTTTTTTTTTTTTCCTCCCCTCTTTCTTCCTCCGTTTTCAGAACCAGGAATTTCAGGAAACCTGTCCCCTCTAGGGTCAAAATTAAATGCTTAGTTCCAGTTCAACAGGTCCTCCATTACAGGACCCACCACCATTGGTCCTGTTTTATACCAGGATACACTCCTGTCTCTCTCCTCCACTGGACTATAAATTCCTTGAGGGCAGAGACTGTGTTCTATTGATTTTTCTATCTCTGACAGTGCTCGGCACATGGTTGGAGCTCATTAATAATCCCACATTTGTACATGGCTTAGAGCACTTTCACATGCATTCGATTGTTGTTACCAACCCTGCCGGGAGTGATTTTATCCTGATGTATTGATGAGGAAATGGACGGTTCAGAGAGGTTGAATATCTTGTCCAAGGTCCTGAGCAAGTAAGTGGCAGAGCTGGATTTAAACTCAGGCTGTTCAGATCTTAAGTCAGATCACCCTGCCCCACCTCCCTTACATGTGCTGCAAAGTTTGAGATGAAGAAGGAGTTGATGAACAGAAGCTGCCAGCGCAGGAGAGGCATGCATGGGAGAGAGAAGATGCAGGACTGTTTAGGAAGGCCTGAGAAGGGGAGAGAGTATGAGGTTCTTGATAGAAGAATGGCAGTTGAAAGTGTGGGGATCCTCTATGGTAGGTCTGGATAGGGAACCTGAGAATGTGTTTTTAAATGTAGCAGAACAGGTGTCCTTAGTACAGCTCAAACCTGACCTAGGATCAAATCTTGATCCATTATGTACAGGGATTCTTTTCTTTTTTTTAATGTTTATTTACGTATTTATTTTTGAGAGAGAGAGGGAGAGAGAATGCATATATGTTGGCACACAAGCTGGGGAGGGGCAGAGAGCGAGGGAGAGAGAGAATCCCAAGCAGGTTCCACACTGTCAGCACAGAGCCTGAGATGGGGGCTTGAACTCATGAACCATGAGATCATTACCTGAGCTGAAATCAAGAGTCAGATGCTTAACTGGCTGAGCCACCTAGGTGCCCCCCACTTTTTATTTGAGAGAGAGGGAGGGGGAAACAGAAGGAAAGGGGCAAAGGGAGAGGAGGAGAGAGAGAATCTTCAGCACGTTAGGCTTGATCCCATGACCCTGAGATCATGACCTGAACTGAAATCAAGAGTCAGCTGCTCAACCAGCTGAGCCCACCCAGGTGCCCCAAACAGGGGATTCTTGATGATGACACACTATTGATACCTTTAGTTGGGAGACTGTCCTGTGTATTGTAGGATGTTGAGAAGAATTCCTGGCTTCCACTCACTAGATGCCAGTAGCACTGAGGTGTGACAACTACAGGTGTCTCCAAATATTGCCAAATGTTCCCCCTTACCCCTGAGAGCAGTTGATCTACTAGATAACCATGAACTAGTCACGGCTTTACTTATTTCTAAGACAGGGCTAAGCCCACTTCAGAAGGTTGTTGGGAGGATTTAACGATGATAATGTAAAGAGTTGCCAGTTAATGGACACAGTGCATGATCAATAAATATTAGTGTCCTTTCTCCAGGAGAAATATCCCGAGGCCTCAAGAAGGTGTCCTGATGGGTCTTTGAGTGGAGTCCTCACCTCAAACCGTGCTCCTCGCCCTCTTAACTCCAGGTGGCCCTGGGTCTAGTCTGTGAAGCTGACTACCAGCCAGTGGCCCGCGCAGTACGTGAACGAGTTGCTGCCATCCAGCGGAAGCGTGAGAAGCTGCGCAAAGCTAGGGAGTTGGAAGCCCTCCCCCCTGCACCAGGACCCCCACCAGCAGCTGTCCCCAAGACTCCTGGTCCCCCCAGTGTCTTCCCCCCTGAGCCTGAGGAGCCAGAGGCAGACCAGCACCAGTCTTTCCTCTTGCGCCATGCCAGCTACTCATCTACCACCTGTAAGCCACCCCTGACCTTGGGATATGGGATGTGACCTAGGTCCCAGAACCCTTGGCCTCTGCCCCCGCCCCACCCAGAAGTCCAATCCAGCAGCACTGTCACTTACCCTGCCTTCCACAACTAGCCACGAAGCTCCTTCTGGGAAAGAACTCCCACAGCTCCAGGCCCCTTCTTGCTCAGGCAGCACCCCCCCCCCCCCCCCCCCGCTCTGCCACCCTTTATTTCCCCTTTTTTGATCCCCTCCCTCCCCCACCAGCGGATTGCGAGACTGATGGCTACCTCAGCTCCTCCGGCTTCCTGGATGCCTCAGACCCTGCCTTTCAGCCCCCTGGGGGGGTGCCATCCAGCCCCGCTGAGTCCCATCTCTGCCTGCCCTCGGTGAGAGGGGGTCACGTGGGGGGCTCCCAGACATTCCAAGCCTGTGACCTATCTTTCTCCTTGTAAAACCCAACCCCATGACCTAGCCCCATGTCCCTGGAAATCCACCACTCTGTCCTCATCTTCCTTAATTCCCTCTGCCTAGTACCCCCAGCATCCTTGACACCATCTCCCTGAACCCCCACAATTGTCTTCCTCTGACCTCGTGAACCTATTTCCCATTTCAGGCTTTTGCCCTGTCCATTCCACGTTCTGGCCCTGGCAGTGACTTTTCCCCGGGAGACAGGTAGGTTCTGGTAGGGGTTGGGGGCAAGGGTGAGACATATGGCGGGTCCCAGTGTCCATTCTGACACTCCTACCTCCTTTTTCTTTTCTAGCTATGCCTCAGATGCAGCATCAGGTCTTAGTGATGTGGGAGAAGGGATGGGACGCATGAGGAGACCCCCAGGGAGAAATCTCCGGCGTAGACCCCGATCCCGGCTTCGGGTCACTAGTGTAAGGAGGGGGCATAGGAGATGGGGAGTAACCTACGGGACCAGGAGGGAACTGTCAGGGGCGGGTGAGGGAGGTCAGCCAAAAAAGGGGAGAACAGTGTGTGACTGGTACCATAGAGTCAGCCAGTCTGGTTTCTAATATCAGACTTTGGGGGCAGAGTCTGCTTCTGTCCAGTTCCAATCTGGCCACCGTCACTTGGTTGGAGTGGGGTGGGGGCACGTGATGAGGACAGAGGGCTTGACCTCCTCTCCTCTGCTGACTTTGAATCTGAAGGTCTCAGACCAGAATGACAGAGTGGTTGAGTGCCAGCTACAGACGCACAACAGCAAGATGGTGACCTTCCGATTTGATCTGGATGGCGACAGCCCGGAAGAGATTGCGGCTGCCATGGTGAGGGGGGAGGGAGAGGAGGACAGAGTCTTTGGGTCTAGGATAAGAGTCTCCCTCCGGATGTCCCCTGGTACTGAACTATCCCTTCCTCCCACCCAACAGCAAGGGTTTTTAAAGCATGATGACACTGAAGACATCTGCTCTTGTTTTGAGGGCAGTTTTTATTTATTCAGTGAGGTTTGGATCCTCAGAGCAATTTCAGACTAACATAGGGTACACACAGATGCTGTGGTGAGGTACACGCTAGACACATGATACTGTGGCCATGAGTAAAGGGTGGTCTGGGGGCAACAGGGAGAAGAAGTAGAACTTATTCAAAGTCATGACAGATGGTTAAGAACAGCAGTGAAGACTGAAAAGGGCAGGTCTAGAGGAAGTACAGCATCAGGACAGGCATGGAAGCAGGGAGTGACTTGGAATATGGGGTGGGGGAGGGGGGCTTCATGAGGAGACCACTGCCACTAGAACTAAGAGTTCCTCTAGGAGACTTGTGGAAGCGAGGTTGGGCATGTGGAGTAGGCTCAGATTATAGACAGTCTTAAGTGTTAGATGGAGTGTAACATGGTGAGAATAGGCTTTAAGAAGACCATTCTGCCATGGGAAGTGGAAGAGGGTCGGGGGTAGGGAATCCAGTTGGCAGATGGATACAAGAAGCCACAAATGGTCCAAGGAGAAGATGGATTATGGGGGAAGAAAAGAAGAAAAGGGGAGCATCTGAGGGTTGTTTCAGGAAAATAAGTTACTCGGTGATCCAGTTTCTTATTCTATTTTTTTAAGTTTATTTATTTATTTTGAGAGAGAGAACGAGCATGAGTAGGGGAAGGGCAGCGAGAGAAGGAGAGAGAATCCCTTGAGGGCTCTGCACTGTCAGCACAGAACCCAGTGCGGGGCTCGATCCCACGAACGTGAGATCATGACCTGAGCTGAGATCAAGAGTTGGATGCTTAACTGACTGAGCCACCCTGGCACCCTTCCAGACATTTATTGATGTAAAACAATACAAATAATAGGTGCTCAGGAAACATTTGCTGAGTTGAAATGATAGGGAGTTAGGGAGAGAGGATATCATGGGCAACTTGGAGCGTGGAGAAGCTAGTGGGAGTAGACCGTTAAAGGAGAGAGGAAGTTGGAAAATGAAAGTAGATGTTCTTAGGGGTCATGATGAGCTTGAATGACAGAGAGGCAGGCAAGATCCTCCCTGGGAGCACAACATGGTCAGGCAGGCCTGGAGGCAGAAGTGGATCGAGGAGTTGTCAGCATGGAAGGGAGAGTGAAGGGAGACGAGCTTGAGAAGCCAGAGGCAGAGAGGGTCTGAGAGTGGGTCTCAGTGGATACCCCCATTTCTGGGATGGGTGAAATAGGTCATCAAAGGACACAGAGATGGAGCCTGAGAGGTAGGAGGAGCCCCAGAAAATGTTAGGGAAAACTGAGGGAAAAGAGAGTTTCAAGGAGGTGACGTGGGGTAAAGCCTGAGGCGAGCCCACACTGACTTTTGTCAGGAGAAGGTCTTTGTGCGAAACCAGCTTCCCTGGAGTGGGGGAAATGGATGCCAGCCTCTGTGGTGAAGGAGTGAGGGGAATGCGAGAAGCATCAGGCTTCGGGAACTCTCTTTAAAGCTTCCCCTCCATCATGTCACTCACCTTGTATCCAGAACAAAGACAAAATATCACTCGGCACACCGGCTTATCGTCTTCCATCAAGCCACTTGACCCTTAAGAATCTTTCCTCCGGCCACACTGGTGTCTGAATGTCCCCTGACGAGGCTGGCTGCCTTTCCGCTTCTGCCTCCATCTCCTCAGGGGTCTCTTGCCTTGAAAGGCTTCTCTACTAGGCTTTCAAGCACACTCAGATCCCACACAGCCAAAGGGACCCCTCCCCCTGACCACAGGGGTCACCCTCCACGCGTCTACAGCAGACTTGGGTCTGCTCTTCCTGCTGTTTGTCCCTACATTTTTTTTAAAGCTTATTTATTTTGAGCAAGAGAGAGAGAGAGAGAGAGAGAGAGAGAGAGAGAGAGAGAGAGAATCCCAAGCAGGCTCCATGCTGCCAGCACAGAATCCAATGCAGGGCTTGAACTCATGAAACCCTGAGTTCATGACCAGAGTCAAAACCAAGAGTTGGATGCTTAACTGACTGAGCCACCCAGGTGCCCCCTTGCCCCTACATTGTTAATGGCTACCTGTGGTTACAGAGTAAGGTCCCAATTCTGGAGCATGGCCTTTTTTTTTTTTTTTTTTTTTTTTTTTAAGTTCTTTTCTTTTAATGTTTATTCTTGAGAGAGAGACAGAGACAGAGCATGAGTGGGGGAGGGGCAGAGCCAGAGAGGGACACAGAATCTGAAGCGGGCTCCATCGAGGCTCTGATGTGTCAGCACAGAGCCTGACACAAGGCTTGAACTCACGAACTGGGAGATGATGACCTGAGCCGAAGTCGGATGCTTAACCGACTGAGCCACCCAGGCACCCCTGGAGCATGGCCTTTAAAACTCCCAGCACTCCCAGCTCTGCTCTGGTCTTGACTGTTTTGTGAATGTGCTATGTCCTCTCATACCTCACAGCTGTTAATTCATGCCATTCTCTCTGCCCTTCTCTTCCCGATGAACAGCATGGAACAGAGGAAAGGGTGGGCTTTCACTTAAGACCCGAGTTCAAATTTCAGCTCTGTGATTTACTGATTTGGTGAATTGGGGCAAATTTCTTAAGCTCTCTGAACCTCAGTTGCTCAACAGTAAAATGATAGTACTCACTTGGCAAAGGTGTTCTGATATGATATGTAATTTATGAGAAGTGAGATCACATATGAGATATGAAATTATACGAGAAGTGTCCGTACATGGTAGGTCCTCGATGAAGGGTTGCTTTGAGGCTCAGCTCTGTGTGGCCATCCCAGCTTCCCTTATTCCCCCTGGGTGGCATGACCTGCTCTCTCTTTGGAATGGCATTTAAAAAAAATTGTGGCAGAAAACACATACCATAAAATTTACCATGTTAACCATTTTTAAGTATTCAGTTCAGTGGGGCCAAGTATATTCACTTTGTCGTGAAACAGATCTCCAGAACTTCTTCATCTTGCAAATCTGAAACTGTACCCATTAGACACCTCTCCCTTTCTGCTGGTATTGCATTTGATCTGTACCTTGACCACAGTGCCTTTCCTACCATGGACTGACTTGCAGTAAATCGAGTTGTGTAGATATGTGTCTCTTCTACTAGATCTTGGACTTCTTCGGGACTAGGACTTTGTTACATGCTGTTCTGCATTCCTCACCTAGAACAATGTACCCGTACCCACAACAAAGCCTGGCACATAGTATGTGCTCCAGTGTTTGTGAAATTGAATGTTACATTTACCATTTATTGCCATATTTTCACTTAGTGTGTGTGTGTGTGTGTGTGTGTGTGAGTAAGCCTGCATGGTTTATGAGCCCTATGAGAGCAGGAGTTATGTCCAAAAGCATATGATGCAACCATGGGAAGAACTCAGGCTCTGGCTTTAGACAAGTCTGGGGGCAAATCCTGTGATGTTAGGCAGACTGAACTTAACCTTTTTGAGCATTGGTTGTCTTAACTCTAAAATGGGGTTGTTGGGGCACCTGGCTGGCTCAGTCAGTAGAGCATGCAACTCTTGATCTTGGGGTTGTGAGTTCGAGCCCCATGTTGGGTGTAGAGGTTACTTAAAATTAAATCTTTTTTAAAAAATCAATAAAATAAAATGGGGTTGTTAACACAGACCTGAGAGAGCTGTTGTTGGTGTTAGATGAGCTCAGACATGTAAAGCATCTGGGCCATGATGCATCCTAGGGATGTTAGCTCCTGTCCTCTAAGGTATATTTCTCCTCGCACCACATGGTGCCTGGCATACAGTAGATACTTACTGAATACTTATTTTAGGTGGGTGGTTGGCAGAGCAGTCGGGTAAAGGGTTGGTTTTTAAAAACTTTTTTTTAATGTTTATTTATTTTTGAGACAGAGAAATACAGAGCCTGAACGGGGGAGGGTCAGAGAGAGGGAGACACAGAATCTGAAGCAGGCTCCAAGCTGTGAGCACAGAGCCAGATGTGGGGCTCGAACTCACAGACTGTGAGATCATGACCTGAGCTGAAATCTGATGCTTAACTGACTGAGCCACCCAGGTGCCCCAAAGGTTGGTTTTTAAAGATCAGTGCAGGGGAGAGAGATGAGTAAGATAACAGCCCTCTGTCCCCTTCCTGCTGACCCTTGCCAGGTGTATAATGAGTTCATTCTGCCCTCGGAGCGAGCCGGATTCCTGAGCCGCATTCAGGAGATCATCCAGCGAGTGGAGACCCTGTTGAAGAGAGATACTGGCCCTGTGGAGGCTGCTGAGGACCCCCTGGGCCCCCAGGTCAGACCTCTTAGATCATCTTTGGGGGGGGGGGGAACAGACTCTCTGCTCCAGACTTCATTACTCTCTGCCAACACCAGCCCCCGTGACTCTGACTCCTTCATCTGTGTGACCCTAACACAATGGTTCTTACCCCATTTGAGTATCTGATGAAAGCCATGGGCCCTTGTTCTAGAAAAATGTGTTCAGTGCATACTTTTCTTTTTAACTCATTATTCTGGTAGAATTTCAGACTTACAGAGAGAAGTTGCAAGAACTGTACAAAGAACTCCTACTCTTTGCCCAGATTTGCCAACTATGACTGTTTTGTCATGTTAGCTTTGTCATTCTCTTCTTCTCTCCCGTCTCTGTATGTATGAGCACATATTATTTTTTTCTGAACCATTTGGGAGTGAATTGCATACATCATACCCCTCTACCTGTAAATATTTAGCACATGCACTTTTGAGTCCCTTGAAACTCCTCTTTAGGCTCCTAGAAGTTCATGGGCCCTAGATTAAGCCCTGGCTGAACTGCCATCTAAGACTCAGCTCTTCCCCACTGTGACCATGGGCCCCTTCCTCTCCCTCAGGTGGAGCCAGCACCATTGCCTGCCCTCTCTGACCCCCTCCCAGACCCATCCCGTGGTATGTACTGCGTTCTGTCCCTACTCATCACAACCTTTGCAGCTGCTCCTGGGAAGGGCTTAGGGATTGGGGGACAGGGAACTCAGCACACCTTTCTCGCCAGCAGAGCTCCAGAGCAGCACCTCCCTGGAGCAGAGTTGCTGGGCAGCCTTCTCCACCTCGCCATCTTCTCCTGGAACCCCCTTGTCTCCTGGAAACCTGTTTTCCCCCGGAACTCCTGTCTCCCCAAGTCCCATTTTCCCCATCACTTCTCCCCCATGTTGCCCCAGTCCTGTCCCATTCTCCCAAGTCTCTTCAAATCTCTCTCCACAGACCCTCAGCTCCCCACTGGCATTCTCCCCCAGTGCTGCCCAGCTCCCTGGCCCTCCCTCTCAGTCTCCGCCGAGTTGCCTTCTCCCTTCTCCACCTGCCTTCTCTCCCAGTTGTTCTCAGGTCACCATTACTCCTCCTTCCTTTCCCCACTGCCCCTCTGCTTCCCCCCTTCCCTCCACCACAGCAGCCCCTCTCCTCTCTCTGGCTAGTGCCTTCTCACTGGCTGTGATGACCGTGGCCCAGTCCCTGCTGTCTCCCTCACCTGGGCTCCTGTCCCAGTCTCCTCCAACCCCTCCTGCTCCCCTCCCTAGCTTGCCCCTGCCCCCTCCCCCTGCTCCTTGTGGCCAGGATAGGCCTTCACCCCCAACAGCTGAGACCGAGAGTGAGGTGAGTAGGAAACCAAGAGGGATGGTTAGGGGAGCTCCACTCTGGATCATTTCCCTTCTCATGGACCCACACTTTGCAGGTCCCGCCAAATCCTGCTCGGCCACTCCTGGGCGAAGCCAGACTAGCACCCATCTCTGAAGGTGAGGCCTCTGACCACTGACCTTCCCCTGCCACCTTCCACTTCATACCCTGCCAATTTCTCTCCCTTCTTTCATGATTCTTTCCTTCTCTCTCGACAGAGGGAAAGCCACAGCTTGTGGGGCGTTTCCAAGTGACTTCATCCAAGGAACCAGCTGAGCCTCTACCCCTGCAACCAACATTCCCAACTCTCTCCAGTTCCCTGAAGCCTCCAACCCCTCAGCTGACCTCGGAGAGCTCAGACACAGAGGATAGTGCTGGAGGCGGGCCGGAGGCCAGGGAGGCTCTAGCCGAAAGTGACCGTGCAGCTGAAGGCCTAGTGGCTGGAGCGGAGGAGGAAGGGGACGATGGGAAGGAACCCCGAGGGGGGGGCAGCCCCCCACCCCAGAGCCATCCCAGCCCAGTGTGGATGAACTACTCATACAGCAGCCTGTGTCTGAGCAGTGAGGAGTCAGAGAGCAGCGGGGAGGATGAGGAATTCTGGGCTCAGCTTCAGAGTCTTCGGCAGAAGTGAGTCTGGGGAGGAAGGATAAGAGGTGGACTTGGGAGAGCAAAGCATGTGGCTAGGCCTCATGGTCCTGGTGCTTCCTCAGGCACTTGTCGGAGGTGGAGGCACTACAGACACTACAGAAAAAGGAAATTGAGGACTTGTACAGCCGGCTTGGGAAGCAGCCCCCGCCGGGTATCGTGGCCCCAGCTGCTATGCTGTCCAGCCGCCAGCGCCGCCTCTCCAAGGGCAGTTTCCCCACCTCCCGCCGCAACAGCCTGCAGCGCTCTGAGCCCCCGGGCCCTGGTGAGACCGCAGTAGCCAGGCTCCCTTCTTTCCCAGGTCCCCTTCCCTACTGATCTGGCTTTCTTCCAGGCCCTGGGGGTCTGCCCCTTGGTTTGGGGGCATTAGCCCCCCTCTCCCCGTGGCCCCTTCCTTCACTCAGTGCTCTCCCTCCCCATCCTGCACCCAGGCATCATGCGAAGGAACTCCCTGAGTGGCAGCAGCACCGGCTCCCAGGAGCAGCGGGCAAGCAAGGGGGTGACATTCGCCGGGGATGTTGGCAGGATGGTGAGGGCGGGCCCAAGGGAGGGCGAGCCCAGGGAATGGTAACTGGCTGCAGTTTCACCCTTCTCCCATCCTGAAGGTTTCGTCAGTGCTTTTTCTTTTCCCTCCAGTGAATTCAGAACAGAAGCCATGTGTCTCTCCCATACCAGGGCCCATGATGGAGTTCGTGCTCTCAGAATCTGCTGACCAACACAGCTCCGCAAGAAGACCCCAGTACTGAGGAAGTAGAAGGCCAGAGGGGCATGGAGAGTGCTGCTCCATTAGAGGGAAGAGCCAAACACAGGGAATGATTTACTGTGTAGAAGGTGTCAATTCTGCAGCCTACCATCCTCATTCCTCCACCTCCCCAGCCAAAGGTCAACCACTAAGCAATTCCACTCAAGCCCTAATGCTTCTAGAGAGCACACTCCCAGCTGAACAAGTGTAGGGGGTGTACTCACATAGAATTGGCAACAGTCAATTAAAATGCGGAAAACTAGGAATCTGTGATTCTGACTCTGTTGTGTCTTAAGAACTGGGAGTAAAGGCTTGTGGGGTAAGGCAGGGGAAAATTTAGAAGGGACTCTCCTCACAATGGGAGCAAGGCTAGAAGCTGCCCCGCTTTCTGGCTTCCTGCCAGCAGTTCATGAGGAAACTGCAAGATCAACCAATGATGCACTTGACCAAGCTAAGATCTCATCTAGACCCCACCTTAGGCCTACAAAGCAAGGTCCAAGTGGAAATTAAAAGAATTTTAATTCCCTCATTCTTTCATCTACACCTCTCAGAATGGGTAAAGGCAGGAAAGTTGGGAGTAGGGGTGTATTGTTTTTAAGGGTAGAGGACAAAAGAGTGACCTTCCCTCCCTGGAGACATAGTTTGGTCTCACACAGCCCAGTGACCTACCATGATCTCTCCCTTAAATCAGATGGAAACATCTCATGGAAAAAAGTAATTCTAGTTAAACATTTACAGCTCCCTGGGGCAATGCCACTGCTGCAGCTACTGCTTGTGGAGCTTTCCAGCATGGTCATGCCATCCCTCAGCCTCAACACACTCATCTTGGCTCCAAGAGAGGTGACTCAGTTTATTATTCTCAACCTAACCCCATCTTTTCCACTTTAGGTTCCAACACCACACAGAGCTGCCACCCCACCCCTATAACAGCTAAGCCCCTGGGAGGTGGAGAAGGTAAACCACAAAGTTAGAAAGACCGAGAAAAGCCAAGGTCAAGGTTGTACAACTCTCAAATAAGGAAACATACTATAAGAAGGGCTCAGTGACTGGACACAGTGAGCATGAAGTGGCCAATATTCCCTTGACCAGGCCAAACGCAATAAATCCCTGGCTTCTTGGGCTCATTCATTGTCCAAGGTTGAGGCCAGCAATGCTGTGTGCAGGCTTTGATTTCCACAGGGTCATGGGGCATCATCCACCATGTGAAGGGGCTCCAGCAGGTTGGAGATGCATAGTGCCCATCTGGTTCAGGGTCCCGATGCCCTCTCCATGGCTCGGGCTCGAGCAGCTTTGGCCTCGTCCTCCAGCTCATCTAGGAAACGCTCCTGGGACACGGAGTAGAAGGTGTAACCATCTGGGGAAGTGAGTTCAGGAAACCACTTGGAGTATGCACATTGCCTTTTCCTAGCCTTGTTCCACCACCCTTGTTATTCTCTCACCCTCCCAAATCAGTGATTGGATCTTCTGCCCTCTGCTTTTCTGAGCCTTGATTATTCCGTTATTATTGACAAAGCATATTAAAAGAGCATCTTACAGTGACAAAGTAAGGTACATTAAACGCTTGGCTCAGCATCAGGAATGGCCAAGACTTTCACAGCTCTGGCTCTTTTTACCACCCCCACACTACCTAGTACTCGCCACTGTTCCCCTGTCCCTGCCCCCATATGCCGTCTCCTGAGCCTACAGTTCGAACGGATACAAATAGCTAACACCAGGGCCCCGATGCCCAGGCCGGTCACGATGTTCCGGGTCCGCCGCTGTGGTAGAGTCTTCTGCCACTGGGCGAGCTGCACCTGCCGCATGTACTGCAGCTGCGCGGGAGTCAGCTTCTCTCGAGTTGGGTCGATGCGCTGAGCCACGGGGGCCTTTCCACTCTTAGCATCGAGAGAATCACCAGCTCCTGGCGCCGCCATGTTGCCGCTCCGCCCTTCGTAGCCCCAAGGCGCGGGGCTTGCTGGGAATAGCCGTCCTTGGCCGCAGCAGCGGACTCTGGGAATTGTAGTCCGCGTTTTCTTTCGCGAGGGGAGTGCGGCTCTTGGCCTTAGGGGAAGGGGGGCGGGGGTGGCAAACCAGCCGAGCTTTCTGATTGGCTGAGGGGTCCGTGGCCGTTAGGGCGAGAAAGGGCTGTAGAAGGCTCGAGGCAGTGGGGGAAACTGGGTTTTCCTCAGACTTGAGGTGAAGACAAGCACACAGAAGGGGACGAGGAGTCCCAGACAGAGTGTGGCGGAAGACTCTGGGGTGAAGCTAAGGGGGTCGGTTTATGGATCCCGTGAACCGTCCGGGTGCCCCCAAAGGCTTCTGAAAATGCAGGAACCTGTGAGGTCAAGATTGGCCTCCCTCAGTGACTTTCAATTTGGAGCTGTTGCCACAGAGACGATCGAAGACGCTCTGCTTCACCTGGCGCAGCAGAACGAGCGAGCCGTGCAGGGGGCTGCCGGCCGGATGGGCAGCTTCAGGGAGACCCGGATCGTGGGTGTGAACCCAGGGCCCGGGAGATGGTTTTGTGGGAGACTGGGGCACCTGTCTGGGAGGCACCCCAGCCTGGAGATTCTGTTTGCCTTCTTCATTCAAATAAGTGTTGTTAGTAACCACTATATGCGAGGTACAGGGGATACAGTGATGAACAAGATAACACCAGCACCCTACCCTTGATTTCAACCCATGTAGAGTGCTTCTCCGCACCGCTTGTCACGGACAAAACAGAGATTCAGCCCCTGCTTTCAAACCATGCCTAATCTTTAGAGGATATTAGAACATATCTGTAAATGACCAGGTACAGGTACTGTTAGTTAAGTGACACAGCAGATAAAAGAAGCTTTCTGGGGATGGAAAGGAGCGATAGTGTGAGGTGAGGTTAGGAAGATTTAAGAGTGTTCTCCAGGCATGGTAGACCTCAAAGCAGGATGAGGTTTTGGTTGATGAAGGTGGAGGACGGGGGCAGCATTTCTACCAAAAGGGGCTAACCTGAGTAAAGCCATGGAAACAGGGAAGCTTAGGGGGAGTGGGGGTACAGTGGTTAAGTCCAGGTTGTCCAGAGCATGTGGAAGAGGAGTTGAAATTAAGACCAGAAAAGTAGTTTGGAGACATTCCATATGGGACTTTGAATGCCAAGGGCCGGGGTGGGGGACTGTTTATACTTGGCTTAGTAGGAAAACAAGAAGGCATTGAAGGTTTTCAAATAGGGGAGTGATATGACTGTAACCTTCCCCCTAGAAAAAATTATTTTGGCTGCGATGTATAAAATGGAGTGGAGTAGGGAGGGATAGGAGAGAGGTAGACCAGTAGGAATCTTCTGTCACTAGTTTAGGCAATAGGGCAGAGGGAATGACAGGGGAGGATGGATTAAAAACATTTCAGAGACAAAATCTTGGGTTCTGCCGTGGGTGAATTTAAGAGGTGGAGAAGGCAAAGAAGACCATGCCAAAGGGTTGAGTCTAAGAGAATGGGAATATAGTGGTGCCATTAAGAGAAATACATACATCTAGTAAGAAATAATAAAACAGGGCATGACTTTTGTTTGTGAAAGAGAACAGCTTTGGTTTCAGATCCACTGAGTTTCAGGTGCTTGTAGAACCTCTAAAGGAAGGTTTCTAGTAAGATATTTAAAAAAAAAAAGTCAGAAGAGAGGTCAGAACTAAAGATAACGGTTTTGGAGTTATCTCCATAGTGATACTGTTGAAACTGGTAGAGAATGAGTCTGAGAGGGAGAAAAGAGAAGCAGGTCAAAGACATTTCCTCCCTTGGGAAACATTCTGTGTTCAGGCAACTGGAGTAGGGAGAAGAGTCATGAAGGAAATTCTTAAAAATAGGGAGATAGGAACAGAACCAAGGCACCTCTGGAAGCCAAGAGGAGAGTTTCAAGAAGGATGATGGTCAGCAATTTCAGCTGCCTCAGGGATATGAACGACGGGATTGAAAGTTGCAAAAAGGTGATGATGTTTAACAGTTTGGACCTGTTTTCTGGCCTTTGAGACCATCATTCCGGCAAGGTGATAAAAGTAGAAGCCAAACCACAGAACGTCAGGGAATTCACAAGGAAGTGGAAGCAGCAGGTTTGAGCAAAGGCTCTCAAGAAAGTTAACAGTGATGCAAAACTAGCTTAAGAGGATAGAAGGGGAGGGTCTTTCAGGTAAATGATGTTATGTTTTTAAGTGCTGGAGGGAGAGCCAGCAGGAAGGGAAAGCGTAACCATCATCTATTGCATCTAACCCTAGCTCAGTTTGCTTGGCAAATTAAACTAGAAAATAGAAACAACTGCCCGGATAATTCAGTCCCAAACCAAACCCAAACAACTACACACACACACACACACACACACACACCCCGAAGAAGTAAGGCCTAACCTCCAGCAAACAAAAGGACTAATAACACACGGTTACGTGTGCAAGGGTATTTTGCTTAAACTAATTATCTTCTGCATTGGGCACTGCTAGCAGGGCTTTAGTTTCTATAACACCCAGGTTTTGTACATATGTGTAACATGTGTTGGGCAGACTGTTCAACTGTCTTGCGCCAGCTTAACTTTTATGTGCCTAAGAAAGGCAAATTTTCTCTGAAGACACAGGGTCATTTGACTATGCATAATTCTTTGCTAACCAGCGCTAAAAGTCCCAAGTTCTGTGGGAGCTTTCTTTGTTGAGAACTAACATTTACCCTTGTTTCCACCCTCTAATGATAATGCAACCTAAATAGAATTCTATCTGGGGCTGTTCTTTCAAAGAGAAACAGAGGCGGCCTAAGATTTTGCCAAGGCATCTTGCCCTTCCCATCTTCCCAATGCCCTTGCCCCCCTCACAGAGTGGGCTGTGGTCCCTGACGTAGGGGATATTTCTTCAAAACGAGCCACTCCCCAGTAACAAACTTGCCCCTGCGGACAGGCTCAGCCACTGCAGATTTACCCAACAAACGGGTGGTGGAGAGATGGTGTCCAGCTGTAAGGTGAATCCTGTTTGTAAAGCAATGGGAGTTCTCCAGAGGGTGGTTACTAAACAAACACTGTTACGAAGAGTATTGAAGCTCCAGGAGGGACTTTTCTGTTCCTGTCAACATTCCACTGAAAACAGAATATAGGGGTTAGGGTTTTTATCCATCCAAGAATCTCTCTTGAAGCTGGAGGTTCCCAGCATGGTGTAGAGGCCAACTGGACCAGCTGGTATGTTTGTGTGTAGCTGGCCAAGCCTTTTATCAGCTGAGACCCACAGGAAGGCTCAAGGGTCACCAAGGGGGCTCTGTCCGCTTGGATCTGCCTGTTGGCAGGAAAGGGAACTAAGCTCAGCTTGTGTTGTTCCAGTCTCCCCCTTCTCAGCCCTGACCCTCTTCCCTCGGCCCCCTCGTGGCTTTTACACAATGCCAGGAGTTCACGGAGTGGTTTTGGTTGCACCTTGTGAATTAGGCTCTTCTTTTCTGTTTTGGCAGAGTTTGTTTTTCTCCTGTCTGAACAATGGTGTCTGGAGAAATCCGTGAGCTACCAGGCTGTAGAAATCCTAGAAAGGTAAAGCCCTGAGCATAGGTCTTTGTGAGTGGTACCTCTCAGAATAGCTAATGTCTCCAAGTCTTAAAAAAGTACAGTTGTCCCTTACCATGAGGCCTGGTTTTACACCCTCTGTTACTTACAAATGCACATGTCTCACCAAGGGACTGATATCGGAGAGGAGGAGATATAGCATAGTTCGATAGCACAAACTCCCTTTAGTTTGAGTGAGTGCGGATGGTTTACTCTCCCTTGCCCTTCCTTACAGGTTTATGGTTAAGCAGGCAGAGGATATCTGTAGGCAAGCCACGACCCAGCTGAGAGAGAAGACGGAGCCTCAGAATTGGAAAGCTCTGAAAGAACAGCTTTTCAACAAGTTCATCCTGCGTCTTGTGTCATGTGTTCAACTGGCGAGCAAACTTTCCTTCCACTACAAAGTAAGGAACTGGGGCCTCTGATGGACACCTGAATGTTAGGAGAAACCAGCTCGTCCAAAGGTGACTGTGAGAAACCTGCTCCTAAGCTAGGTGTTACTACTCCAGTGGAAATTCCAGAGTGTGATTATGCTTCCTAGGCATACCTCCTACACATGCACACACACACACACACACACAGTCACACAGAGGCAGTTATTAAATAGCCTGAAGTTCTGTTCCCAAAGTATAATTGCTGGACAGATGCCACCATTCATACAGGTCACCTTTCCTCCCCTTGGACTCAAGGACAGTTTACATAAGGTGCCTGAATTACCAACAGACCTATCAGTATTAAAGACAAATGGTCACATTTATAGGGGATAAAATGTTTCCATACCCCTACCCAATGCCTGTACAGTAAAATACCATTCACTCAACAAATGTTCACTGTCTTCTATGGTCAGATGCTGCACTAGGTGCCATGGGTACAACATTAAACATATTGCCTGCGATCTCAAGGAATTTATTATCCAATGAGAGAAGACATGCAGGCAAATAATGTGGGAGAGTGCTCTGATTAGTGTAAATACAGATGGCTATGAATGTACACCCACAGCCTTGGAGAGTCAAGGAAGTATATTTAGAGACCATGACTTTTTGAAGGGGGTATGGGCAGGAGATGGGAAGGTCCTTAAAAAAGATGGAGAGGAGTTAAGGAAAGTGGGGAGAGAGGAGGGGGAGGAAAGGGAGATCCAGACATAGGAAACAGCACGCATACAGGCCTGGAGAGCTGGACGGGCTCAGAAACTGCAAGTAATCCTATATGACGGCGTGGGGGCGTAAGGGGCAATTACTAAGAGAGAAGACGCGATGAAGGCATGGGCTGGATTGTGAAAAGCTTTGTATACTGTGCCAAGATGTATGACCTTTATTCTGACACCCTTCTCTCCCTCTCACTGTTTTGTTTTTCTTTGCTCAGATTATCAGCAACGTTACAGTCCTGAATTTCCTCCAGTCTCTGGGGTATGTGCACACTAAGGAGGAACTGCTGGAGTCAGAGCTTGATGTTTTGAAGTCCCTGAACTTCCAAATCAATCTGCCTACTCCCCTGGCATATGTAGAGATGCTTCTGGAGGTTTTAGGTACTTTATTACGTGTGTCAGAGAATATGGGTTGGAGTCGTCCGTAGAAGGCAACAAGAATGTGCCCAGAGGTTTGGAAGCCGTGGAAAGAACCTGCCAATGAGAAACAGCAGGAAGTCTGGGGTGGGGGGGGGGGGTACTTGTCAGGGAAGGAAACTCAGGTCTCAGCACCTGGCTTCTATTTGGACTCACTAGGCACTCTTGCTGTAGGATCAAAGAGGTGATTTTCTAGAGAGGTATGAGATAAGATGGGAACAAACAAATATACTCTTATCTGTATATATACTGTAGATGGAGATTTCTCTACCTCTCCCTTTATCCTTTTTTTCTTTAACGTTTATTTTTGAGAGAGAGAAAGAGAGAGTGGGGGGGGGGAGGGGCAGAGAGAGAGGGAGACACAGAGTCTGAAGCAGGCTCCAGGCTCTGAGCTGTCAGCATAGAGCCTGACATGGGGCTCAAATGCGTGAACCGCAAGATCATGACCTGAACCAAAGTTGGATGCTTGATGGACTGAGTCACCAGGCACCCCTCCCTTTATCCTTTAAAATTGACCTCCTGGGGCACCTTGGTTTGGGCTCAGGTCATGATCTCCTGGTTTGTGAGATCAAGCCCCATGTCAGGCTCTACACTGGCAGCACGGTGCCTTCTTGGGATTCTCTCTCTCTGCCCCTCCCCTGCTCGAACGCACACACTCTCTCTCAAAATAAACATTTTAAAATTGACCTCCAAAAAAATAAAAATAATATAAAATTGACCTCCCAACTAAAGAGATTTCCTACAGAACTCATTATCATTAGCTCAAGAGCTTTATGTCACATGATAACGGTGATTACGGTCAGAGAAGATGCACTTAATGTTCTTTACCATGCCCACACTCCATCTAGGATACAATGGCTGTTTGGTCCCAGCCACACAGCTGCATGCAACCTGCCTGACCCTGCTCGACCTTGTCTATCTCCTGCACGAACCCGTATATGAGAGCCTGCTCAGGGCTTCAATTGAAAACTCCATACCCAGTCAGCTGCAAGGGTAAGGCAACTCCTTTAGGGTAGGCCTCTTCCAGAAATAGCGAGTTAGGAACATACCTCGAGAACATACCATGGGAATGGAATTTCCCCAGTAAGGCATCCAGGCCACAGATAACCTGCACAGGTTACCTGTTTTTAATTAACTTCCAGTATTGCTTGGATGCAGATGACTAAGCCCAATCAGCAAAACTCTGAAGTATTTCGTTTTAAATTTAAATGACTTCAGGTAATTAACATACTTTCTTTCTTAGTTCTTCCTTTATGGCTGCTTAAATTTGAGATTACTGGACGGCCCTTATAGTCACAGGGCTGCAACTTGGACAAAAGTGTTTGATTACTGTAAAGTCAGACTGGTAAAAAGACTCACAGTTACATTTGTTAGGAAGACCGATGGGACAACAAAAGGCCCATAAACGAGTCAGAAGGCTCAGGTTTTAATCCCAGTTGGGCTGGGGAGGGGGTCAATTAGCTATTATTTGGCCATTTCCTTCCATATCTCAAAAAGTCCAAGATGATCAACATAAACAACTCTTAGTTGAAGTTCCATGACCCTCGGGTTTGGAAGATCAAATTTCATTCTAGCTCCAAAATTAATATGGTTTTAATCACTCAGGGAAAAGTTTGCTTCAGTGAAGGAAGACTTCATGCTGTTGGGAGTAGGAATCATTGCGGCAAGTGCTTTCATCCAAAACCATGAGTGCTGGAGCCAGGTACGCACCACTGAGCAGGACCAGCACGGTCAGAATTCACTTAATAGAAAGCATTCTCCCATCAGTTAAAGGAAAAGAAAAGACAACTTCTAAATGATAAGTCCAGACCCAGGATTAGGATGAATAAGCAGGATTTGGGAGAGGAAATGCTAGAGTAGGCCTGAAAAGCGCTCTCCAGTTTTTCCCTTATGGAGCTGGAAATGGAGGTCCGTGTTCAGCTTGTTCATTTCCCTTTCTGACAATATCCACTATCATGTTCAAGTCCAGTAAGTATATCGTCCCAAATAGAAGACAATGTCAAGGCCCAAGTGTCCCATTTATATTTCACAGACCTTATCTCCAGCACAATGAGATGTCTAGCAGAAACTTTCCAGGCTAACACTATCAGGGTAAAGGTATCCATCCTAATGTAATTTGGCCATTGGCAAACACTGGGATCTGGATTTAATCATCTCGGTAAACTCAGAGAAATGAAAAAATTTACATCTGGCTTGAGAGAACAGCATGAGCGATGTGTCTGTGCACTATAACACGTGGAGATTACTTAGTAATAAAAAAAATCCGTCTATTTCTGAAGGTTGTGGAGCATTTGCAGAGCATCACTGGCATTGCCCTGGAAAGCATCGCTGAGTTCTCTTACGCAATCCTGACTCACAGCGTGGGCGCCAACACTCCAGGGCGACAGCCTGTCCCCCCCCACCTGGAGGCCAGAGCTCTGCGGGCTGCCACTTCCTCCAACACGTGAGGCGGGCTCCACCCGCCAAGTATTCAACAGCCTTCACCACTGCGCTTATCCCTCCTTTTGTTTACTCTTCAACTCAGGGTACAAAAGTTCCAAGTATCTTTTGGACTATGTTTTGTGTTCCAACTTCATGTGCGCTTTTCTGCATCGGACAAAGAGTTAAAGTTGACAAGCATGTCCTTTTTGTTGTATCAGACTGAAAATGTCAAGGAGCTGGGAGGAGATAGAACATTAGTGAAGTTGGTTCGTTTTTGTTTAACAAGGTATTTATAGCTTTTCCTTAACTGTTCATTTCACTGGAAGAGAACATAGGATGTGGAAATTAGTGTTAACCAGGGGCTTGAAAACCGAGACTGTTTGGGTGACCTTGACTGAGCATCAAGGAGGCAGCCTTTATTTCCCCTTAAAGTTAGTTTAACATCTCTGTTCTGTCGTTGACATGTACACAAACAGGGCTTCCTCCACAGCTGTCTATTGCCATCAGTCTTTTTTAAAACTAACACCAATCCATCTCTAAACATGTTTCAACAGAGCTTTCACATACCTGCACTTGAACTCAATACTCCCAGGATACAAAGTGCTCTATTTTAGTCAACAAAAAAACCAGCAGTGCACTTCTGGGCAGTTATCAGACTGCAGTAAATCTTTTATTACAAATAATTAAATCTCTCCATAATGTCTCAAACAATATCAAACACCATTTCATATCTCTAACAGAGAGCAGAATAGGCATTCAGCACTGGAAGCAAGTGAGGACAAGTGTTAAATTGCAAGCTTCTGATCACATCATCTGGTGACCAAAGCTTATGTGTCATTTTCTCACGTTATCCAGCTGTACGTCTCACACATCTCCTCGTCTCAGTGGAGACAAAAGTTTCTATTTCATATTGTAAGTGCAGGAAGTTGAGAGAGATAAAACCCAGTGAAAACACATTGATCTCAATTCAACTCAGTTAACAAAACAAAAACCAAAACAAAAACAATTTTAAATTAGTTGTTTTGAGGGGAGAGAGGGAAAGGAAGGTTTGGGGTTAAGAGTCAAACCTATGACAAAGGCTGATAGCTGTACATGACACATTGTAGCCCTGGAAACTACCTGTCACATGATATCCTGAAATAAAGTGGCTTTTGTAGATTTTTTCTGTTTTGGTATTGTAAACATGTGCTGTTAATAGTACTCGAATTTAATTTAAAACTTTTTTTTTTTTTTTTTTGCAAACAAAACAAAATTTAAAGCCTTTAAGGCAAACATCTCCCTAAGAAAAAAAGTCATTTGTTATAAAACTGTGAGGATACCCAAGCAAGACCCCACTTAAGATTCGTCAGCATGAACTTGAGAGCTTTTGTCCACTGTTCCTCGGAGTTAAACTGGGTTTTGATGGAATAGGAGCCGCCACTGCCTCCTGTGTCTTCAATCTTGCCTTTCTCCACATCCATCCTGCAGATGCACACAGCAGAGCTCATTAGTAACTGAGATCCGAGTTAAGTCAGTTCAGGCAAACGGGCAGGGACTTGATCATGGGACCATTCACGTCATTTTATCTATTAAAGAACTCTTGGCGAGGAATGGTAGTGTATTTTGGATTTGCTTAAAAGCCAAACATCAAGAAGGCTGTCACAAGAGCCTCATTGTCATTGCAGAGTACAGGGACAGGACACACACCCAAACAAATGAGAAGCCTGGAGCAGAGGGTAAGTGAGGGTTACAGTACCCCTGACTGTTTTCCTAGGCATCCCTGAACTCATGGGGAGAGAAGGGAGGCAGGAGAAAAGAAATGCTTTGTTTTGGGGTGACAGAAGCAGCTCAGCCTTGTTCTCTTGAACTAAGGTCTGCATCTATCACTGGGCTCCTACAACATTTGACCAAAGGAAGCATTCCTATGTATTTCCAAGGGCCTAAGAGGAAAGCTTCCTGAAATTAGAGAGCCAGCTTGAGCTCTGTACTAAGAAAATCCCCCAGAGCACCGAAGAGAATATGTGACCAGATGGTCATATTCTGTCCTGCTTATAGTGTTGAATCACTCTTTGCCCATCAGTGTCATGATTTTGCTTTCCTACCATTTAGACTATGTTTTGCCTCCATTCTTACTGTCCCTTTGGTTATGCTCTATTTGGTCCTACTCTAGGTTCATGGAGCATTAGGGAATACTGACCTGTAAGGAAGACAAAAACGTGTCTCGCCTTTCTCAACCTCTTCTTTGAACTGCTGCACACAGTCCAGGAAAGCCACCATGGCATGGTCAAACTTGTTGTCCCAGAAAAACCGCAACCCCCCGGAACAATATAATGGCAGCTCCTGCCCAAGAAGAGAGAACTGGCTGAGGGTGTGGCACCAAGACAGGCTACCAGAGAGTGTTCCCAAGACCCTCCATTTCTCAAGTCCTGTTTGTCTGTATTCCACTGGAAGCAGTAATCCTGGGCAAATGCAATGCCCAGGAACTGTTTTATCACCAGAGATGTATTAAATACCTCACAGTGACTCCTTTCCTAGCCTACCATACACATGCCCCTCTGATCTGCCCTTAGCCCTTTTCGACAGACTGTAAAAACCTACTTTTTGTCTGTAGGCCCCAAAGAGCTAATCCTGAACTAGACAAGGCATTGAACAAGACATAGGATCATGAGACACCTCCACCTAAGGAACAAACTAAGAAATGCTATTATCAAAAGCAAACCATTTTGTCAGGAGGTACCAGGATTCTGCATCCCACTGAAGATGGGGCTTCCCAGAGTACCTTAGATTTGTCTGTCAGAGACTCCAGATATGAATGGTTTCCGTAGGGAACAAGTCGATACCTAAAATGGAGACGCATACAGAGGTGGATACAGGGCTCCTCCTGAAGCGATTATTGAAATGTTATGACCCAGTGATTTTCATGCTTCAGCCTATCCAAGGACTACTTTTACTATTTCCACCTCTGTCTCTCATCTCCCCATAGACTCCCATGTTTAAAAGATTCTGTTTACTGAACTACATTTATTACATAATTGTCTGGGGGTCTTTCACAGGTAAATGGAGGTTTTGGTTTAGGCTGAAAAAAAAAAAAAACAAAAGCTAAAAACAGCCTGAGGAACCCCCAAGGTTCTGGAGACGATGGGTTGGGGACCACAGCTACGGTCATGCAGCTCAAGGACTGCTTGATGAGTGCAAAGCGACTTTTCTGGGAGTCTCTACCAGAAGCCGACCAGAAGCCGACGGGAGTCTCCACAGGCAGAAAACTCTCGGTGTGTTGTGAACAAGGGTTCTTGCCGCAGCAGAGGAGAGTACCAGGCTGGAAATACAAATTACATCAAAGACATGCCACACCCGGGGGCGTCTGGGTGGCTCAGTCGGTTGGGCGTCCGACTTCGGCTCAGGTCATGATCTCGCGGACCATGAGTTCGAGCCCTATGTCAGGCTCTGTGCTGACAGCTCAGAGCCTGGAGCCTGCTTCAGATTCTGTGTCTCCCTCTCTCTCTCTGCCCCTCCCCCACTCATGCTCTATTTCTGTCTCTCAAAAATAAAAATAAACGTTTAAAAAAAAAAACCCAAAGACATGCCACACCCCAAGAAAGGGGTGCACTTCTTACCTCTGGAATTTCAGACCCATCTTATTGGCCAGGGCATGGAGTAGCAGCACTGTTTGGCCCCATGCAGCATTGATCTCATTCCATTCCACAGGAACACTGGGCAGGCGCCCCAGTCGGAAGTTATTGATTGTGCCAAACTGTCCACTGTGCCTAAGGCAGGAGGGCAGGAGAAAATACAGGGAGAACTCAACACTCGGCAACTTTGAGACTTCCTGTTTGCACCTAAATGCTGGTATAGATCTCCCCCATCTCCAGATTTATGGTAAGCTTTATTTGGCACTTTATTTTTTCTTAGGTAAGCTCTACACTCAACGTGGGATTTGAACTCACAACCATGAGATCAGGAGTCATATGCTCTACTGACTGAACCAGCCAGGCGCCCCTCTACTTGGCACTTTATTTATTTATTTTATTTTATTTTTTTAACATTTATTTTTGAGAGACAGAGAGAGACAGAGCGTGAGCAGGGAAGGGGCAGAGAGAGAGGGAGACACAGAATCTGAAGCAGGCTCCAAGCTGTCAGCACAGAGCTCGATATGCGGGGCTCGAACTCACAAACCACAAGTTCATGACCTGAGCCAAAGTCGGGCACTTAACCGACTGCGCCACCCAGGCGCCCCTCTACTTGGCACTTTAAATACACGTCTGGGGCGCATGAGTTGGCTCAGTCGGTTAAGCATCCAACTCTTCATTTTGACTCAGGTCATGATCTCACAGTTTGTGAGTTCAAGCCCTGCACCGTCAGTGCAGAGCCTGTGTGGGATTCTCTTTCTCTCTCTCTGCCCCTCCCCTACTCGCACTCTCTCTCTCAAAATAAATGAACTCAACATGTTAAACAAATACAAACATAGGTAGGTAAGTAAATAAATAAATATATGTCCAAATGTGAGCTGTCATCTTTACCCCTTGTGCTCAGATGCCAAAGTAGAAACAGGGGCATCACCCTTGAATGCTCTCTCCCTGCTCCCTCCCCTCAAAAACCACCAAGCTCTCGGGGCGCCTGGGTGGCTCAGTGGGTTGGGCGTCCGACTTCGGCTCAGGTCATGATCTCGCGGTCCGTGAGTTCGAGCCCTGTGTCGGGCTCTGTGCTGACAGCTCCGAGCCTGGAGCCTGTTTCAGATTCTGTGTCTCCCTCTCTCTCTGACCTTCCCCCATTCATGCTCTGTCTCTGTCTCAAAAATGAATAAACGTTAAAAAAAAAATTAAAAAAAAAAAAAAACCCACCAAGCTCTCTTGATTGGACTTCCTAAATCTCTTCCATTTGTCCATTTTTTCTCAAACTCCATGCCACTGCTCTATCTTTTCCTGCTTAGAGTCCTACTGACAAGTCTCCTTACCAAAGGCACTGTCCTCTCCCCGCCCCGCCCCCATCATCTCCCACATTGCAGGTGAAACTATCATTTACAAATGCAAAAGTAATTATGTCACTTCCCTGCCTAAAATGCTTCAGTGGTTTCCAGTGCCTTTTGGATGAAGTCCAAATCCCTTAATGAGGCCTACAAGGTCCTTGGGGGAACTGGTCACTCTCCAGTTTCATATCCTGTCACTCTCCCCTTCACACTCCATCTCCAGTCACAATAAGCTCCTTTCAGTTCTTCGGATGCCCCACTCCCACGTTCCTCCGTGTCTTTGCACATGATGTTCCTCTGCCAGGAACAAGCCCCCTCCCTCTGCAAACTTCCACTTCGTGCCTCAGCTTAAGCATCAACCTCCCCTGGGGAAAACTCTGCATGCGGCCTTCCCAAATTGGGCAAAGTGTCTTTAGGTGGCCCCAGAGCACCCGAGGGTTACAGCTATCATACCGCATAACAACAGTCTGTCACGTATCCGTCTCTTCCACGAGGCTGTAAGCAACCAGAAGGCAGAACGCATGTTGTTTGCTGTTGCCCTTCTGGCGCTTAGCATAGTGCCTACCACGTGGAGATACTCAACAGATACTAGTTAAATGGATGAAATGTCGAATAAATACATCAATGACCCTAGGGGTTAAGAAATCAGCACCAGGCAGATGACAAAGTTTTCACGGGGCTGGAGGGCTCAGATCTTTCCCTTTCCTTGGGAGAGTGAATGTCACCAAGCTCTAGAATTCCAACCCCCTGAGACGTCTATCCCATCACCAGGAATGAAAGCAACCTGGATGGGGAGACGACGCACAGCCCTATTTCATGGAGGCGGGCACCCCGGCTTGGCGGTCACCAGCTAAGGCGCAGGCGCGCAGTGCTTTCCGGGCACTCCTCACCCTCCAACCCGCATTACCAGATGTGGAAGGTTGCATTAAAGACGTTGGTTTTCTTCAGCTTGTCCAGCTGCATCTGGGCATAACGCATCTGGTTTTCCACACTCTTCAGCTCATCGTCCAGCTCCAGCTGCTGTCGCTTAAATTCACTGTATTCCCTCTGATACCTGTGAGCAGCAAGGTGGCCGTTGAAGGCTGTAGGTTCAGGGCTAGAATTTCTCTCTCACCACCCCCCAGAACGATGTATTCTAGTGGTTATGGTTAGACCTAGTTACAGCATCCTTTCCATTTGGCACAGATCCCATTCAAAGGAACATACAGATCCTAGCTGTTTTGCCTGCGAGGGACAGAAATGTCTCAAATTCCAGCTGCCCACGTGCAAAAGATAGAGGCAAACAGGACTCTTCCTAAACCAGGACCAAATGCCTCTTGTATTTCTCATTTTTTTCCAGAAGTGGGGTCAGGGCGTTAAGAGTGGCTTCCTCCAGGAAGTGACCACAGGTGAACTTCCAAAACTTCCCTTCTGTGCACTTACTGTCCTTCTGTATAGTTGGCATACACCATTTCCGATGTAACTTGTTCACTCCTTTGAAAACATTAACTTTTTTCTCTGTCCATCACTCCCCCAACTTTAGTTAATGTGGATACTGTGTCTCCTCCACTACACAGGGGGTTCTCTCACGTCAAGATCACCAGTGACATTTCCGGGCTGGGAAAGAACGAACGTAGGCCAACACGTCCATCTTTCCAGAGGAGGATGCCAGCTTCGGTAGCTGACTTACCCAAACGAGCTCAGCTCCCCCCAGGGCAGCAGTGCAACTTAGAACCCTTCTTTCTCTGCTCTCTATTCAACCAACGTGCTTTTTTCACTTAATCATGCTGACCCTTCACACATAACCCTCCCAACAGACCTTGAGAAGCAGGGCCCGCAAACAGTATGTGGGATCTGGAGCAGACATGCTACCAAATGACAGGCGACGGCAGCTGACAAACTGCTCAGACACATTCAGTCAGAAGCCGCTGCTTCTCCTGGAGCCTCGTGGGAAGGGAGACAGAGGAACAGGGTGACCACTCACTGAGCTTCCTCCTGATCCAGTCTCTCAGCCTCAGCCTGGACCTTCTCGAGATTTTCTGCCACTATCTTGCGGTTCTTTTCCACGTCTTCCAGCTCCTGGATCAGCCTCTCCTCCTCTAACGCCAGCTCCTTCAGCTCCATCTGTAGCTGTCCACTGTCATCCTCGTTCATTTGCTCTAAGATCTCTAAACAGCGTCTGCCAAAGACACGGGCAGAATACACTCACCGCGGGGAACCTGTCATTCTGTTTACCTGAGCGGAGCACGGCGCCTGGGTAAGAGCCAAGCAGTCTCCGAGCAGTGACAGCTGCACGGTCCAGATCTCCGTTTCCGGGCACTGGCTCTAGAGGCACTCACTTGTAGTTCTGACACTCATTTTCAGTGACGTTGAGCTGAGTGTCCAGCTGGTCTAAAAGGGTATCTGTGCATTCCTCACACAGTGGGTGATCCACATCTGTCTGGCCTGACATGATGTCAAAAAGGTCCCCAGTGACCTGGAAGCGTGGGGTGTGGGAGAGTCAGGGGAGGGCCTGACCCAGGCTACCTGCCCGGCCACCCCCTCTCCCGGCCAGGCCCGCCGCCTGATGCTGCTACAGTGCTGACTTGCCTTCAGTCTTCGGCTGAGGTTCTCCATGGTGCCGCCATCAGATGCCTCCCCGATCAGAGTGAAGCTGTTGGCACTTTCTGTGGACATCATCCTGCAGACAGCCCCCCGCCCACGGGCCACATGAGGGAGCAGAGAGGCCTCCTCCACTCCACCTACTGCAGTGGCAGTGGCAGAGACTCTCAAGCACTGGCTGAGGGGCCTCAAGGCGCATACCCACTCCTAGCCCGACTGACCTCCCAAGGGTACCTCTCTCCCAAGGGAAGGCCATGCTGGTCTTCCACAGGGGCACTCAGCACGAAGGTTGGCCTGGATGGACTAAGGAGGGAGAGGGGGCATCAAAAACTGACATGTGTGTGTGTCTATAGTAGAAAAGGAAGGAGAATCAGGAAAGACCATTTTTAAATATCATACCCCTCACCAGCAGCCTTCACATGCATCAACGATTAAGAACTTGAACATCTAACAACATCTGCTATTTTAAAACTTTTCAAGAGCCCCTCTCTCTTATTAGTCATTCACTCCCTCAACTTTTCTCGATTCTTCGTCATGAGAGCTACCGTCCCTTCCCACTGTGTGAACGGCTACAGGAAAAAAATCAATACTGGAAGGTGACGGGCCAGGTATAAGAGAATACGTCCTTTCTGGAAGAGCCAAAAGGCTAGATGAGGATTTATTTCCATCACCTGGCTCCAGGTCTCAATTCTGGGTTCCATTAAAATTCTACTGGCCTTTGGCAAGGAACAGGGGGCTGAGGAGTAGTAGGCACCTGGCTGGGGGGATGAATCTGCGAGAGACACCATCCTGGCGAGTTTCAATAAATGGCTCCTGGGAAGGAAATAAGAGGGCATTAGAATTCTGGCAGCTTACAGGGGGAGTCTATTTCCCAAAGAGCCTCAGAACCATTTGGCTTTACCTTTGATTGATAACCACAGGACCTGATAAACCACAGAGACGTAAGAAATGGGTATGATCTAGCCAATCCTTGGTATATGTGCACTAAGAAAGGACCCCTCATACAGACAAACGCCAAGTCCCATGTGATTTTTTGTGGCAAACCATGTGATATCTATGTGATAGTAGTTATTGTGTGGTTAAATCTGCATTTTCTCAACACTGACCAGTCAGGGGTAGGGGAGAGAAGGCCCTAAATCATGGCACAAGGAAAAAGGCAGATCAGACTGCAATGAAGTTTGCCATGGCATACGACAAGGTAGATGATTTATATGTTTTTGATACCTTGACATAATTGATATGTCATCAAACTCTTATGACATCTACCTTCAGCAAAGAAAATTATTACTAACGTTACCGCAGCTTAAAAATGACATGTTCTCTGATACTGACAATCCCTTCTGGCTAACATAATCATACTCTAGTCCAAACTAAGAAACTTTTGCGAATGGGGAGCAGTAGATATTAATAATTAGCTAGGACAATAGACATAAACCAGGCATGCCCTGGGATGACCTGGACACATAGGTCATCTCACCTCCTACCTCTAATGGCTTGTAATTCTGCTTCAAATAAAAAACCCCTCCCCACATTTTTAAACTGATGCCTCAGTCAGTAATCCTGTAACCTCAGGTGTACTTCTGTACCTCCCCAACGACCCACAGTGGCCTGATCATGTAGAATGTCTCTTGTTAACCAGAGTTTCCAGAAGTCTGGGCACTCTAGAAGCACCAAGTACCCTGCGGAAACCCAGTTTGCATTCCAGTGTTTCATACTTCTCCTGAGTTAGCCTCTTCCTCTTGGGTCTCTCCTGGTTTCACCTGGGCTGTGGCAAGTAATGGAGCTAAGGACAAGGAAAATACTGAATTAGAGTCTTAACAAAGCCAGATTGTGTATGAAAATATGGGAAATAATAAAAACAAATTCTCATCACCACTCCCACCTCCACCTTTTTAATTTTTAAAATTTATTAAAAAATTTTTTTTAATGTTTATTATTTATTTTTGAGAGAGAGAGAGAGAGAGAAAAAGAGACACAGCACAAGTGGGGGTGGGAGGGTGGGGGGAGAGAGGAAGACACAGAATCCAAGTAGGCTCCAAGCTCTGAGCTGTCAGCAAAGAACCCGATGAGGGGCTCGAACCCAGGAACCGTGAGATCATGACTTGAGCTGAAGTAGGACGCTTAACTGACTGAGGCACCCATGCGCTGCCTTCCACCTTGTCCTTAACGTTTATTTTTGAGAGACAGACAGAGTGTGAGTGGGGGAGGGGCAGAGAGGGAGCACAGAATCTGAAGCAGGTTCCAGGCTCTGAGCTCAGCACAAACCGCGAGAGCACGATCTGAGACAAAGTCAGAAGCTTAACTGACTGAGCCACCCAGGCACCCCACCACCCTTTTCTTAAAGTACCATTTGCACATAGATGAAATCTCTTATCTTCTTCCCCTTGCCCCCATTAAAATCAGATTAAGAACTGTTAAATTTTTTATGTGTTTGATAATTGTGTATGATTATTATGTGTATGATTATTATTATATTGTGTTTGATTATGTGTATGATTGTGTTTTGAAATTTTTTTTAATGTTTATTTATTTTTGAGAGAGAGAGACAGTGTATGTGTGTGTGTGTGTGTGTGTGAGGGGAAGGGGCAGAGAGAGAGGGAGACATGGAATCCAAAGCAGGCTCCAGGCTCCGAGCTGTCAGCACAGAGCCTGATGAGGGGCTTGAACCCACAAACCGTGAGATCATGACCTGAGCCAAAGTCCAATGCTTAACCGACTGAGCCACCCAGGAGCCTCTAATGGCTGTGTTTTTAAAAAGACACCTTAGGGGCGCCTGGGTGGCGCAGTCGGTTAGGCGTCCGACTTCACCCAGGTCACGATCTCGCGGTCCGTGAGTTCGAGCCCCGCGTCAGGCTCTGGGCTGATGGCTCAGAGCCTGGAGCCTGTTTCTGATTCTGTGTCTCCCTCTCTCTCTGCCCCTCCCCCGTTCATGCTCTGTCTCTCTCTGTCCCAAAAATAAATAAACGTTGAAAAAAATAAAAAGACACCTTATTGGGGCGCCTGGGTGGCTCAGTCGGTTAAGCGTCCACCTTCAGCTCAGGTCATGATCTCATAGTTCGTGGGTTCGAGGCCCGCATCGGGCTCTGTGCTGACAGCTCAGAGCCTGGAGCCTGCTTCGACTTTTGTGTCTCCTTCTCTCTCTGCCCTTCCCCAGCTCACACTCTGTCTCTCTCTCAAAAATAAACAAACATTACGGGGCGCCTGGGTGGCGCAGTCGGTTAAGCGTCCGACTTCAGCCAGGTCACGATCTCGCGGTCCGTGAGTTCGAGCCCCGCGTCGGGCTCTGGGCTGATGGCTCGGAGCCTGGAGCCTGTTTCCGATTCTGTGTCTCCCTCTCTCTCTGCCCCTCCCCCATTCATGCTCTGTCTCTCTCTGTCCCAAAAATAAATAAACGTTGAAAAAAAAATTTTTTAAATAAAAAATAAACAAACATTAAAAAAAATTAAAAACAAAAAGACACCTTGTCTTTCAAAAATATTTACCAAAACATTTACAATATTTTTATGTTTGGGATTTGCTCCAGGGTGGGAGGGGAATAGATGGGGCTGTAGATGAAACATGATTAAATAGGCACTGATAATTGTGGAGGTGATGGGTATGTGAGGGCTCATTATATACTTTGAGGTTTTCCACAACAAATGTCAACATCCCCTTTCCTCCAGAATAACTAGGAAGGAAAGTGAGGGAACATGAGGAAACTTTCTACATCACCATGATCTGAATTATACTGAGTTATCCATTTTGTCAAAAATGCACAGCTAAAGACGACTGGCTGGCTTGGTCAGGAGAGCATGAGATTTAATCTCAGGGTTGTGAGTTTGAGCCCCATGTGGGGTGTCGAGATTAAACAAATAAACCTTAAAAAAAATTTTTAGGGGTGTCTGGGTGGCTCAGTCAGTTGAGCGTGCAAATTCGGCTCAGGTCATAATCTCATGGTCCATGAGTTCAAGCCCCGCATCAGGCTCTCTGCTGTCTGTGAAAAGCTTGCTTCAGATCCTCTGTACCTTCCTCTCTCTGCACTCCCCCCCCCCCCAAAAAATAAAGATTAAAAAAACATTGTTTTAAAGCACAGCTAACACTTGTGCATTTAAAGACATGCCAATTCACATGAAAAGACGCTCAATGTCGCTCCTCATCAGGGAAATACAGATCAAAACCACATTCATATACCACCGCACACCAGTCAGAGTGGCAAAAAAGAACAAACCAGGAGACTATAGATGCTGGAGAGGATGTGGAGAAACGGGAACCCTCCTGCACTGTTGGTGGGAATGCAAACTGGTGCAGCCTCTTTGGAAAACAGTGTGGAGGTTCCTCAAAAAATTAAATATAGATCTACCCTGTGACCCAGCAACTGGGAATTTACCCAAGGGATACAGGAGTACTGATGCACAGGGGCACTTGTACCCCAATGTTTATAGCAGCACTTTCAACAATAGCCAAATTGTGGAAAGAGCCTAAATGTCCATCAACTGATGAAAGGATAAAGAAATTATGGTTTATATACACAATGGAATACTACGTGGCAATGAGAAAAAATGAAATATGGCCTTTTGTAGCAACGTGGGTGGAACTGGAGAGTGTGATGCTAAGTGAAATAAGCCATACAGAGAAAGACAGATACCGTATGTTTTCACTCTTACGTGGATCCTGAGAAACTTACCAGAAGACCATGGGGGAGGGGAAGGAAAAATAAAAGAGGTTAGAGAGGGAGGGAGCCAAAACATAAGAGACTCTTAAAAACTGAGAACTGAAGGTTGATGGGGGGTGGGAGGGAGGGGAAGGTGGGTGATGGGCATCGAGGAGGGCACCTGTTGGGATGAGCACTGGGTGCTGTATGGAAACCGATTTGACGATAAATTTCATATTAAAAATAAATAAATAAATAAATAAAGACATGCCCATTTATTTTTTCAAAAGAATAAAAAGCAAAATAATTGAGCGGGGATGGGAGGTGAGTGAAGATATAGAGAACACAAGAATGGCAGAATGTGGCTAATTGTCAAAGCTGGGTCACGGATACAAGGGAGTTCATTACGCTGTTCTCTTGACCATACGATGGAAACTTTCCATAATAAAAGGCTAAAAATGTATTAGAGTTAATTCTACTCAAAAAAGAGAAATTGGCAGTAATGATGATAGCTAACATTTATTGAGTACTATTTGCCCAGTATATTCCTAAGTACTTATGTTCATCATATTTGATCCTTACAACTATCCTGAGGTCATTTTACATTTTACAGATAAACCAAGAAACCAGGGCTTAGAAAGTAGAGTAACTTGCAAAAAGTCAGTCAGCTAGTAATTGAGTTATGATTTAAATCCAAGCAGGCTGACTCTGGACCCTTGAGCTTATTTAAACTACCTATTCAGCCTTTTTGTTCCTTTTCTAACTTCATCTTACTGTGGGACTTTAAGACTCTGCTCCTCCATTTACCAGCTGTTGGCCACTGATAAGTCACTTAAGCTCTCTGAGCCTCAATTCCTCATGTGTGAAATGATGATTGTACTCTCCCGTAGGGGCTGTTGCACAGATGAAGTAATGCACGCACTGCACTTGGTATATGGTAAGCCCTCAACAAATGGTGCTTATTATTATACACACACATTCCTTTACTCTGAAACAGCAGGAGCAGAACACTAAGGACCTCTCCTTAGAATAGGAAGCTCTCAGAAGGATACAGTGTCAGAACTCCTTCACGTTCCCAAAGAGAAAATAGGGAGCCGGAGAGATGAAATGACTTTCCTAGGTTCATACAGCGAGAGTCTATGGCCGACTACAAAGATAGCTACCTTAAGACCTACATCTCTAAAGCTGCCCATTTTCCACGATCTTGACCACCCTCTTTTCAAGGTCTCGCTGACCTGTGAGCTCCTGGATAGTGACACGGTCCAGGATCTTGAAGCTCGTGTCCAGTTTCAGGGGCTGGCTGCAACGCTGGCACACGAAGCTCACCTGCATGGTGCTGCTGGACGTTTTAGACCCCTCCATCCCTGCGGCGGTGGAGAGGAGGCGATGTTAGGGAGAATCAGCGCCCTCGAGCCCCTGGTCCGAGGCTACCACCTGCCTTGCTGGTGTAGTCAAGGGGGCAAATCCTCGCCCGCGCCGTTCCCTGTAGGAACGGTCTGATACCAGGCAGACCCGTTTCCGGGGCAGCGCTGGCAAAGGCAATTGACCAGCCCAGAGTCAGGGAGGGGCTGCAACAGGGGCCGTCAGGGTTCCCAGGCTCCCTTCTAAGGCCCCGGCTCAGCCCCCGACGCCCGTCACCTTGGAACCCGGTGCCCGCCACCGTGGTCCGGTCTACCGCGGGGGCACCGTGGCGTCGGGTCTGCCCCGGAGGGAGGCCTCCAGAACTGCCATCGCCCAGTCTTCAGCTACTTCCCGGTCGGCCAGGGGAGGACTTCCGCCCGGACCGGACGTGACGCCACGACCGCCCTGCCGGCGCTCCAGAGGTCAGAACGGGTCCACTCGCCTACGGGCGCCGTCGCGCCCCCTAGAGGCTAAGCTGGGAAGCGCGGCAGGCGTCGGCGGGTGGGCAAAGGTAGCGAGGGGAGGTGAAGGACGAGTTGAGAGTGAGGAGACTGCCGGTTTGTAATTCTGTGACTTTTCTTTAGATTTGTCACTTCCGAGCGGAACCACTTTAATTCTTCTTGCAGTATCAGTTTTAAAAGTTTCTCCTTGGGAGAACCCGGCTTTCTTTTAAACACCCCTGAAAGTGGTAGACACACTTGGAGGGGAAGGTGAGAAGGTAAATTTTATTGTTTTATTTTATATTTTAAATTTTCAGTTATTAATCAGGAAAAACCGAGCCCTTCTGATACTAAATATTCAGATATTAAAATTATAAAACGAAAACCTTTTTGTCTTGGTGCAGGAATAGACCGATCAATGGAAATAATATAGTTCAAAAATAGACCAAGTGTACAGGGTATTTAGTAGGTGGTAAAGCTAGTATTCCATTTCAGTGGGGAAATGAACTACTTAATAAGTGATGAATGGAGCCAAAGAGCCTGAAGATAGTAGATAGTACGTAGTAGTGAGCTGAATCTCTGCCTCCCTGGTTACACCAAAGAAGCTCCAAGTTTGGTCACAAATTTAAGCATCAAAAATCCAATGATTGGGACGCCTGGGTGGCTCAGTCCTTAAGCCTTTGACTTTGGCTCAGGTCGTGATCACATGATTCACGAGTTCCAGCGCCCCCATCCGGCTCTCTGCTGTCAGCACAGAGCTTGCTTTGGATCTTCTGTTCCCCTCTTTTTATCCCTCCCCTGCTTGCTCTCTCAAAAATAAATAAACATTAAAAATATTTTTTTAAAAAATACAATAACTAAAGGCACTCGATGAAAGCATTTGGTGAATATTTTTTATAATCTTGGAGTAGAGAAGGTCTGTCTAAGCAGGACATGAAAATCAAAACCCGAAAAAAGGAAAATATTGAATTTTACTCGTTAGAAATTGAAACTTTCTGCACCATCAATGACGCTGTAAAAAAAAAAAAATTACAAAAGAAAAATGTAGAAAATGGTTGCAGCTCAAGATAGAAGGGAATTTCCTCAATATACAGAACTCTATTCAATCCATAAAAATACCAATGGGCCTGGAATGAAATGGGCAAAAAATATGAAAACGCAGCTCACAGAAAAACAAATGATTGATAAAGAAATAGATGTTTCATTTAATTTGTAACGAAGTCAATGGAAATTAAACTTAAGTGAGGCAGCATTTCTCACTCATGAGATTGATAAAAGCTGAACCGGTTGATAACATCCACTGTTAACATTCGCACAACTATAGAATACCATTGGCTGGGAGTGTACATTAGTATAATCTTTCCAGAGGTCAAATTGGAAATGTCTATCAAAATTTTCAATGTTCATATTCTTTGATTTATAAAATCTCTAGGAATTTTCCTAGTAGATATTCAGGTGCACAAATGTATATGTACAAGAATGTTCACGGCTAAATGTCTTTCAGCAATAGGGGATTGTTTAAATAAATTATGGTGTTATTCATTCAGCCGAATACCATGCAATCGTGAAAAGAAAATAAAGTAAACTTGCTTTTTATGTGGTTCGTTTGGCCACTTTGAGGATAGTCTGAAGCAGGGCAAGAGGTGGAAGCAGGGAGACCAGCTAAGAGGTTTTCCATGAATTGAGGCAAGAGATGATTGTCAATTGAAATAAAAATTATAGGCAGTATACATGGTATGATTTTATTTGTACAAAAAAACCATGGTAGGGGCGCCTGGGTGGCGCAGTCGGTTAAGCGTCCGACTTCAGCCAGGTCACGATCTCGCGGTCCGTGAGTTCGAGCCCCGCGTCGGGCTCTGGGCTGATGGCTCGGAGCCTGGAGCCTGTTTCCGGTTCTGTGTCTCCCTCTCTCTCTGCCCCTCCCCCGTTCATGCTCTGTCTCTCTCTGTCCCAAAAATAAATAAACATTGAAAAAAAAATTTAAAAAAAAAAAAACCATGGTATATGATATGATGTTACATGTTACATGTTACAGGAAGTGATGCACAATGAGCTGTGACTGTAATTGAACAATACGCCAGAGACTTTTTCTTCTACTTAATGCAAGTTTGTATTGCTGGGTTTTGTTTTGTTTTGTTTTCCACAATAAGCCTATAATTCATTTACAACAAAATTAAGCCTTTATAGAAAGATAATATAACAAATACAAGAAGCTATTATTTTTATATTTTCCATTAAGGTGTGTTTTTCCTATGGATTTTAACACAGTTGTATTTGTACTTATAATCTATCTGCAATTTTTGTATCCTGCTTTGAAAATTGAACATTACAGGGGCACCTGGGTGGCTCAGTCAGCTAAGTGTCCGACTCTTGATTTCAGCTCAGGTCATGATCTCAGGGTTCATGGGTTCGAGCCCTGCATTGGGCTCTGTGCTGACATCACAGAACCTGCATGGGATTCTCTCTCTCGCTCTCTCTCTGCCCCTCCCCTGCTCTCTCTCTCTCTCTGTTCCTCTCTCTCTCAAAAAAAACAAAAAAAAAACAAACTTTAGGGGTACCTGGGTGGCTCAGTCAGTTAAGCGTCCAGCTTTGGCTCAGGTCATGATCTGGCAGTTCACACTTTTGAGCCCCACGTCGGTCTCTGTGCTGACACCTCAGAGCCTGGAGCCTGGTTTGCATTCTGTATCTCCCTCACTTTGTGCCCCTCCCCCACTCATACTCTGTCTCTCTCTCTCTGTCTCTCTCTCAAAAATAAATAAAAACATTTTTTAAACCTTAAAATTTAATATTATATATTATTTTTCATTTTGCTACATAATTTTCATGATTGTCATTCTCATGGTTGCATTACATCCAATGAGTGACCTTAATGTATTTTTTTTAATTTTAATGTTTATTTATTTTTGACAGAGAGAGAGAGAGAGAGAGAGAGACAGAGCATGAGCGGGGGAGGGGCAGAGAGAGAGGGAGACACAGAATTTGAAACAGGCTCCAGGCTCCGAGCTGTCAGCACAGAGCCCGACGCGGGGCTCGAACTCACAGACCGCGAGATCACGACCTGAGCCGAAGTCAGACGCTCAACTGACTGAGCCACCCAGGCACCCCAATGTGTTTCTTTTTTGCTGGAAATTTCCATCGCTTCCAGTTTTGGTGGTTACATTCATGCTGCCACGAAGAGCTGACTGATGCCTTGTGATAGGGTCTCACAATTGGGATTTCTGAATTAAAAGAGCATGGCTATTCCATGTCTACTGATGAACATTAGCAATTGCTTTCAAAAAAGGTTGCACATAATTACATTCTGCCTCCAGAGTGAGAGAGCCTGTTTCACGATGTGTTGGCCAGTATTAGGTATCATATATCTGAGGAACATGGGCTAAAAAATGGCACTTGCCTGTCATTTTAATTGGCATCATTTGTTACTTGTATATACTGGCTTGCTGTAATAGTTCCTCTTTTGTGAATTTTCTGTTTCCATCCTTTGCTCATTTATCTGCTAGGCCCTTAATATTTTTCTCAATATTTTTCATCAATTTGTGTGAATGGTCTATTAAGGTGGTTTCCAGATGTGGAAAAGTTTTAAAGTTTTATGAAACCAAATCTTTCCTTTTTTTCTTGGTGACTTATATTGCTTAGAAGGTTGTACTAAATAAATAAATAAATAAATAAATAAATAAATAAATAAATAAATAAATGTTAAAATTAAATTCTATTTAAAAAAAAAAGACAGTTGTTCCCACTTCCAGAAATAACTTTCCTATTATTTTAAGTGTATGTGACCTTTCTCTAACTGGTATTAAATGCAGTGTGTGGGACTAGATTGCTCTTCTCCTGGTATTGCTAACTAATTAGAGATTACAACCTTTTTCCTCTTGGGTCTTTCAGCATGACATCCCCTCCCCTCCAACACATACACAACCTGGAGGAGGTGAATGGAATCATCCCCAAAGAATTCTCACCTTGGCCTGGTTTGGCCGGTTCATAGTTCTACATTTCTTCCTGCTTGGCTGCCACCAACACCATCTCAGAAAGGTCCAGAGATGTAATGAGCTTTTAAAGCAAAGAGCATAGGGACACCTGGGTGGCTCAGTCGGTTGGGCGTCCGACGCCGGCTCAGGTCATGATCTCCCAGTTAGTGGGTTCTGGCCCCACGTCGGGCTCTGTGCTGACAGCTCAGAGCCTGGAGCCTGCTTCCGGTTCTGTGTCTCCTCCTCTGTCCGCCCTTTCCATGCTCATGTCTTGCTCTGTCTCTCAATAATAAATATTTTTTTAAAAAACTAAAAAAAAAAAAAACAAAGAGAAGAGCATATAGAGATTACAACTAGGGATTTAGAAGTCTAGACTGCCTGGGTTCAAAACCTATCTTTGTCATTCCCCAGCTCTGACCTTGAACAAGTTGTTCAACTGCTCTGTGCCTTGTTTTCTTATTTGTAAAATGAGAATAATAGTATAGGTCACATAGAGTGATGTGATGATTAAATAAACTACTAATATTAAACACAAAGAGCAATGCCTGGCACTTAGTAAAGTGCCTGTGCCCTGCTGCTTGGGGAATATGTGACAGTCAGCATGCATAATGCTTGAGGGATTGTCAATAATGGACAAAATACCCTAAGTCATTGGGGTGCCTGGGTGGCTCATGTGGTTGAACATCAGTCTTGATTTTGGCTCAGGTCATGATCTCACAGTTGTGAGATCAAGCTCCACGTTGGGCTCTGCACTGGGCCTGGGGCCTGATTAAGATTCTCTCTCCCTCTACCGCTTATGTACTGTCTCTCAAAAAACAGTACCCTAAGTCATCAATTCAATAAATGTTTATTGAAGACCTACTATGTGCTAGTTACTCTTCTACCTCTGTAAGGATACACTAATGAACTGTTCTAGTAGTTTATATTCTGGAGGAGAGAATTTGACAATAAACTTATAAACAAATAAGATGATCGATAATGGTAGGTATTAAGGGTGGAATTGTGTCCCCACAAAATATGTTCAGGTCCTAACCCCCCAGTACCTGTGAATGTGGCCTGATTTGGAAATAGGGTCTTTGCTGATGATCAAGTCAATCAGGTCATTAGGTTGGGCCCTAATCCAATTTGACTGATGTCCTTTAAAAAGGGACAATCTGGATACAAAGATGGATGTGGGGGTGCCTGGGTGGCTCAGTCGGTTAAGCATCCATCTTCGGCTCGGGTCATGATCTCACGGTTCATGAGTTCAAGCCCCGCGTCAGGCTCCGTGCTGACAGCTTGGAGTCTGGAGCCTGCTTCGGATTCTGTGTCTCCCTCTCTGTCCCTCCCCTGCTCACACTGTCTCTGTCTCTGTCTCTGTCTCAAAATAAATAAACATTAAAAAAAAAAAAAGACGAGACTAGCCTACGGTCCTCCAACCCCACCACCATCTTCCTTGTCTTCTCCATCTGGCGTACTTAAAACAAACAAAACTGTGAGGTATAAAACACATATAGAAAAGGACAAAAATCCTAAATGTACAACTCAATGAATTTTCACAAATGAACACACCCACATAACCGTCCCTCGACTCCCCTCCCCCATGTCCCCTTCCAGTTGTTACTCACCCCAAGGGTAAACAATACCCTCAGTTCTAAAACACCATAGATTCGTTCTGTTTTGAACGTCATGTAAATGGAATCATACATTATGTACTCAGTGGCGATGGGGGAGGGAGGGGTGATAAATGATTAGGGAAATGACTTTGCAGTGTGGGAGAGTAAACTTGTCACGAGCATGTAGTAGGCTCTCAGGCAGTGTTGTGCCCCCATTTGAGATCTGTGAACATGAATTTAAAGTGAGACCCGTCATCGGTGATCACGTTTGATTCACAAGCACCAAGAATGAACAGAGTTTGTTAAATATAGTGGTGCCCTCGACAACTGGTCGCTGAATAAATAAATAAAAAATGAGTGGAGTATTACATAAAACATTTGGATAGGAGAGGAAGGGAAATAAAGAAGGAATGTGTACCCTGTATCCGTCTTCTTACCTTACCACCTATCTGAAGACAAAATACAATCATTTGAGAACAAAGTCATATTTCGACAAGCACAAACATATTAAGTTTTCGACTTAAAGTTACTGATTCTGAAAGAAATGCAGGGTAATGGCATACTTAACATAGGAGGAAGTTGATTTGGGAAAGGATTCCCGAGGTTCCAGATCAGAGTTCAAAAGTTACCAGGTGCAAAGTGTTAACAAAAAGCAGAGGTAAAAGAGAGAAAACTAGCAGACGTTAATAAGCAAGATCGGCAGTATGGGCTATGTTGTATGTAGTCTTGAAGAAATGGAAAAGGACTTTGAGTTTGGAAGCAGGGATGATAATAATTATATAGTTTAAGGAGTAACCTCTTCATGCTAAGCACTAGCAGGTAGCATATCTGACCGGTGGCTGCTATTTATCTGCTGCCTGCCTTGTGTTCAGACACTGTGCTAGTTCTTTTACATATTCATAATTTCCAATATTCACAAACACGAGAGTTACATATTATTTGTTACCAAAATTCCATTTTACGGATGGGGGATTTGAGACTCAGCGTTTCAGTCATCTTCCCCAAAATATCAGTTAGTAAGGAGTTGAGGTGGGATCTGCAGCTAGGTCTGATTCCGAAGACCCCAGTCAGTGGCACTTCATTTAACCGCGTATTCCCACCATCTCTCTTGTGCTTCCCACATTATTCCTGGCCTGCCCAGGAATAATGCTGAACGGCCAGAATGACCCCAAAATGTAAATCAGACGACGTGCCTTTGCACTTAATCCAAAGTGTTTTCCTAACAATCCTGCCACCCCACTCCCACCCGCAGTTCACTAATGAGTCGATTTCTTCAACAGAACAACCTCTTCCCCTCCCCAGGGCATTTGCCTGTGCTGCATCTCCAAGTACCTTGTACCTTCGGAGCCCCTTCCCCTCACTCTTCCCCAGTTAAACCCTTTACATCCTCTAGATCCTCGCTTGTCACACCATCTGAGAGGCTGTCCTTGGCCATTCTACGTAAAATAGACCCCTGGTGTTCTCTAGGTCAGTCACTTGTTTCCTAATATTTACCATATTTTGCAATTATGTTGTCAGGTTATTTTCTAATGTCTTTCCCCAGTATTAAGACCCAGGAGGCCAGAGAACTTGAGGCTTGTTTACCTTTGATGTCCCAGGGATGTGCTTTTCAATACAGGAGTGTCGCACCTCTGAACTGAGATGTACGGTATGTATAAAACTCATACTGGATTTCGAAGACTTAGCATGAGAAAAGAGTGTACAAGATCTCATTCATATTTTTACATTGATGACATGTTAAAATGATAATGTTTGGATACACTGGGTTGAAGCACTGATCAAAACTATTTTCACCTGTTTTACTTTTTAATGTGGCTACTATCTAATTTTAATTATATAAATAACATTATTTCTAGGCTCCGGGACAATGCTGTCCCACGGCCTAGTGCAGTGTCTTCTACTTTATTGAGTGAAAGCACCAATGTTAAGAGACAGACCGAATGAATGGATGAGTGAAGAGATACGGTCTCTGCCTTTTATTAGGAGAATGGATATGGCGTTTGTCGTGGAAGTCAGGAGATCTGGGTTCTGGTCCAGGATTTACTGGAAACACTGTGTAGCCTTGGACAAGCACTGCCCAACTCTGGGCGCCAACTTGCCCATCAGGCAGGCAGCTGTTCTCTGAGGTCTGGAAGTGTATGAGAGTTAAGTGGCGGAGAAAGGCGGGGAAGCCTGGTACAACAGAACTTGTCTTCAGTTGGCTCTAGCCTAACACTAGAGCTTGGGCCGACGGGAGGAGGCAGCAAGAGTCACAGACTAGAACCCCCGAGCCCAGCGCCGGGACCGCCGGCTTCCTCGGTCCCACGTCACTGGGGCGCGACGGCGTTGTCCGTCCTGTCCTCGAGGCGGCTGCGGTTCAGAAGGTCCCTTCGGTGAAGGCGAGTGCCGAGCCGACAGAGGGTCAAACAGTACTCGAGTCTCTCCGATGTTCAGTTTTCAGCAAACTACCTTCTGCCGCCCTCCCCACCTCTTCACCCTTACCCGCTCAGGAAGCCGGGAGATAAGACTCCAGCCCGCCGCGTCCAGAGCTAGACCTCAGCGCGGCTGCGCAGGGCACGTGCTCATCCTCGCCGGAGTCCCGGCGATTGGCTGTGACGTAACTTCCGGCGTGAGCGGCGAAAGCCGGGAGGGCGAGCGAGAGAGCGAGCAGGCAGCAGGCGGGCGGGCGGACGGCACGGAGGGAGGGTGCAAGCGAGCAGTGAGTGAGCCAGCGAGGGCGGCCGAGTCCCTAGAACAGCCGAGATTCCTCCCGTCCCTCTGACCCCCTCCCCGGAGCCCACAGCGCCTCCGGTCTCCAGTGGAGCGGACACGGCCCGGCCCGGCCATGGCCTCGTTGCTGAAGGTGGATCAGGAAGTGAAGCTCAAGGTAGCGGCACCGGTCCGGGCCTCCTTACCCCTCGCTTCGATCTCCGAGCAGTCTGACCGGCTCCCCACTCCCCATGGCGTCTTTGTCTCCCTGGGGACACCAGCTCTGAGCTTCCGCTCGGCTCAGCCCAGCCCCCCACTCCCAGAGATGGCATCGGGGGAGAGGATATTATAGGTTGGCCTTCTAAACCGCGTCTGGTGGTGGAGAGCCCCTGGGAGACCTCCGCGGACACGTGGTGGACTCAGCACTGTAGGCCAGTGACAGCTGGAAGTCCCCCAGCCCAGAAACGTCCCCCCCCTCCGGATGCTACCGCTGCTCTCCCCTACCCTTGGCGTCAGGCCTGCCTGGTATCAAAGGCTCGGTCTGGATGGGGGTTGGCACGTTTGTGAGCTCACACCTCCCCTCTCTACCTGTCTTTTGTTTGCTCTCAAATTCAGACAGCTTCAGACACTGGAGGGAGGGTGGGAGGGGAGACAGGTGGGTGCTGCTCTTAAGCCCCGCTTCCCTCTCCCGAGATGGAGAAATGGATCCTCAAAAAAATAAAGTATTTACAGTCTGGGGGCCTCTCAGCTTCTCATTACAATTACAAGGTGAGGGGAAGACAGCTGGATTTGGGTTTTCCCATCCTGCCCTTACCTCTATTGGCCAGGTACTGACTTGGCTGTTACTGAATTGCTCTCTTTGTTAATTTTAGGTTGATTCTTTCAGGGAGCGGATCACAAGTGAGGTGAGTACAATAAACAGAAACATAAGTGTTGGTTGGTAGTTGGGAGTTTCCAAAGAAGAGATCTGTAGAGAGAGACCATCCCACAATTATTAATTGAGCTGTATTTTCCTTCATCTGTAGGCAGAAGACTTGGTGGCAAATTTTTTCCCAAAGAAGTTGTTAGAACTTGATAGTTTTTTGAAGGTGAGAGACCCTTTTCTTTTCTTCTGATTCCCCAATTTTTTTGGCACTGGTCTTTCTGTCAAATGGGACAAATCATGTGTTGATTCTATTTTGTTTTGTACTGTAAAACACTCTCATTTCTTGCCCTTCAAATGAAATACTTCTTTGTTCATTTTGAAAAGACTGATGTTGTTTTGGGGGTGGGTGTCTCTCTTTCAGGAACCAATCCTAAACATCCATGACCTAACTCAGATCCACTCAGACATGAATCTCCCAGTCCCTGACCCCATTCTTCTCACCAATAGCCACGATGGACTGGACGGTGTGAGTGTCCTGTGTTTTCCTTTGTATTCTGAAGCAATAGGTTCTCTATTCTCTGTTCTCTATTTCCTGGTCAGTTTGAACATGTACGAGGAGACAGCGGGATTCGGATCTAGGAACAAGGGCTCTTACAGACATGATGATTCCAGTACACCCCTTTTCAACCCTAATTTTCCTTTATAGCATGAACTGTATAACCTAATGCTCCACTGTCCTGGAGTGAGTTCCAAATAGGACTAATAGCTACAGGTTCCCTCAAGTTATCTGGTCTGTCCCTCTGGCTCTAAGCAAGATTTTTCTTACCCATCCGAATGTCTTGAGCATTGTTTACAGGATGAGTAGTTCTTACTATAGAATTGTAGTCCCTGTCTTTGCCCCTGCATCTTTAGCACCTAGCGCTTGTCAAGTTGTTCCTTCACATTTTTAAATAACACTGATAACACTGTATTGTTGTTTGAATTACTGTCTCGTCGATAGAGCTTGCAATTCTGGAAAGCAGAAACTCTCTTAATCGTCTGTATCCCCAACACTTAGTACTGTACCTGCTACATGTATTAAGTGCTAAATACATGTTTGTTGATTGAATATTGTGCTTCTTTGTGGAACCAGAAGATTTGTACATATTCCCTTAATTATCCTCATCTTGCATTTAATGGTTCATTTTCCCTGTTGTGTATAGTATCCACCCCCTCCCCTAATTGCTTAATGTGTTATTTGAAAGGAAAAAGTGTAAGTTGTCTTGTGGCAAGAATGTTTTCTTAAAGCCTTGTGTGTGCTTAGTAAATTGTGCATAAATTAATAAAACAACTTATGGGGCCAAAGAAGGGATTGGACTTGCTTGAAGGGTGACTTGTGATGGGGGTATGTCAAGAGCAGGCTAATTGCTGTCTCTGTGTCCTTAGCCCACTTACAAGAAGCGAAGGCTGGATGAGTGTGAAGAGGCCTTCCAAGGTAGGAGCCCGCCCCACCTTACCCACTCCCTGGCTAGCAACCTGAGCAGGAGGATTGGGTCTGGTGGTCTCCTGGTCAGGAGATAGAATCAGATTTTATTTTTCAGAGTTAGCATTCTCAGATTCTCCAAACATAATCATTATTTAGCACCCAAAACCTAATTTCCCAATAAACAGAGAGGGTTTAACGTAGTGTGGACTGCCAAGGGAGAGAGATTAGAAGTGGCTACACATCTCAGATTTTTCACAGAAGTCCCAGTTTTATGTTATTTTCTCTTCCTTAGTAATATTGGTACATTAAATCTTTAGAGCATATTTTAATTTCTTTATTCTCCAGACTTTGGTTATACTTTAGACACTCCTTTGCTAATACGTACATTTTCTCTTTTTGATTCTCTTGGTGGTGTCATGGTTTGCAGATAGGGTTGTGATAGATAAAAGGCAGAGGTCATAGCATCTCATGGGTTTGGGAAGAAGAGAGAAAGGTGGGGGTGTTAATGTCCTCCCTACCCCAAGCATTTGACCTTCGTGTCCCTGCCAGGAACCAAGGTGTTTGTGATGCCCAATGGGATGCTAAAAAGCAACCAGCAGCTGGTGGACATTATTGAGAAAGTGAAACCTGAGATCCGGCTGCTGATTGAGAAATGCAACACGGTGAGGCGGGGGCTTGTGACCTATGGGCTGACCCCATAGCCCCAGACCCAAATAGCCTGGCTTGAACTGAAAAATGTTGGATGTGCATTGGGAGGCATGGACGTTATAGGGGGGTTGGCACATTAAGTGTCTTGGCTCTTGTGCTTCTGGCATGTGACCCTAGCGGCATGGATTGTATACTTTCATGGCTTCAGCAGAAAAGGCAAGGATCCTCATTTATATACTGTATTATTTATCATATGTATTCTGGTCCCCTCACCCCCCAGGTCAAAATGTGGGTACAGCTCCTGATTCCTAGGATAGAAGATGGGAACAACTTTGGGGTGTCCATTCAGGTAACGTGCTCGTATTACAAACGGGAGAGGAAGGTTTGGGAGGTTTACTTTCCTTTCCCCTGCTTTGCCTGTTTTCCCTTTCCCTTTGGTCTGCTCTCTGGGTGACTTGGAAGTGACTTGACCCACTTGGTTTTTTTTTAGGAGGAGACAGTTGCAGAACTAAGAACTGTTGAGAGTGAAGCTGCATCTTATCTGGACCAGATTTCTAGGTAGGGCTGCTTGGGCCTGGCCCAGGAATCAGGGACTGGTGATGTGGCAAGCACTGTCCAGGGTCTCCTGCAGCTTCCTCCTCTTCTCTCTCCTTCCAGATATTATATTACAAGAGCCAAATTGGTTTCTAAAATAGCTAAATATCCCCATGTGGTAAGTAAGGGTTTGGGGGTCTGAGGGTGGAAGCGGAAGGAGAGGGAGACCGTTTCTGGGCAAGAGCTGCCTGTGCGCAGTCTGATGTCGGGATCTAGCCTGTTCTCTGCCCTCCTTTAGGAGGACTATCGCCGCACCGTGACAGAGATTGATGAGAAAGAATATATCAGCCTTCGACTCATCATATCAGAGTTAAGGAATCAATATGTAAGTAGCCTGACATATTACCTGACTGCCCACGGTCACCCTGGCTATTAGTTCTGGGGATCATTTTCTTGCTGTGCTCTGGGGGTCAAGACAGGGGATGGAGTACGATAAAATGAGTAGGATAAATTCTCATCAACTGAGTGTTGAGAACCATGAAATCTTTGGGAGCACGTAGCTGGGGACCCCCTTTCTCTTTGGACAGCAGGGAGTGCAGTGCAGTGTAGGCATGAAGATATGGGCATTGGAGTCAGACGGGCTTAGGTTCAGAACCAATTCTTCCTGTAATCTGTGGCCTTGGGCAGGTTGTTGAACCTAAAACTCCAGTTTCTTCATCTCTAAGATGAAACTTAGAGTATCTACAGCACCAAGGTGGTTTTTAAAAGTGAGTGAAATAGGGGCGCCTGGGTGGCTCATTCGGTTAAGTGTCTTGACTTTGGCTCAGGTTGTGATCTCGCAGTTCATTGGTTTGAGCCCTGTGTCGAGTTCTGTGCTGACAGCTCCGAGCCTGGAGCCTGCTTCGGATTCTGTGTCTCCCGCTCTCTCTCTGCCCCTCCCCCTGCTCACACTATGTCTCTCACTCTCTCAAACATTTTTTTAAAAATGAGTGAAATAACACATCAAAGACCCAGTATAATTGTTAGTACATTAGGTGCTCAGTAAATGTTAGTTGTTGCTAGACACTTGGGTCCTGGGAAGTACCCGGGAATCCCGTGTGTGGGTATTAGAGAGGGGAGGTGGCCACCCTGAATTTGCATTCTGGTGAGTGAGATTGGGATTATGCGTATGATTGCTTAGGGATTTGTGGTTGGTATCTTGTTTCCTTGGGAAGTTGGGGTGGAATAAATGTGTGATTTTCTGACCTTTTCTCCCAGGTCACTCTACATGACATGATCCTGAAAAATATCGAGAAGATCAAACGGCCCCGGAGCAGCAATGCAGAGACACTGTACTGAGGCCAGGGCCAGGGCCAGGGGACTCTGTGAGTCTGGCTCAAGACCGACATTGCCTTGGTTTGTTACATGACTATCGTGATGGGGAAACTGGCTGGAAATAGTAATCACACCTCTCTCTGTTTTTAGTTAGAGTCTAATGAAACTCTCATGTAGTTCTGTGACGTGTTTACCTCTTTTTTCAGGCCTCAGGAACTCTTCTATTTCCTTCCCTAATACCCTACACCCGACCTGTCCTAATTTCTGGAGAACTCCAGGTTTGTGTGTGCAGGATATCAGCACAAGAATATTTGTGTTTTCTCTCCCTGCCCTTTCCCTCCTGTGTCTTGGGCTTTGTGTTTTTTTCCTTCTTTTGATTAGTTGATTAGAAGCTGAGGGAACTGGAAGGAAAGTGCTAGGTGTTTTTTAGGAACTGGAGTCGGGGGAGACCAGCTCCTCTCCTCTGACATAAGGTTAGTGTCTCTTGCCACTGTGTGGGACATTGGATCCTCCCTCCCACAGTTTCCCTGGTAATGACTTAGGGTTTCCCATTCACATACCTCCCACCTTGAACCTGATCATGACAAGAAACACCTTAGGCCTTCAGCCAAATCCCTAGCTCCTTGAGATGTTTTTATAACTAGGATTTTCACATACACATATGTGTGTGGTATACACAGACAGACAGAGCATATGCCTTCCTACTCTGTTACCTGATTTCCCCATCCCTTCATCTGTGGTGTTGTCCCATACACCCCGCCCAATCCCATGAACCCTGTCACACATCATTCAGAAAGTGATAGTTGTCTTAGTCCTCACCCCCCAGGGCCCTTTGTTTTGCTATTATAGCCTCTTGGTGCCCAGAGGCTGGTAAGTTGGAGGAGAGCTAAGAGATGAGAAGCAGAGGATTTGGGGAAGGCCCCTTTCTCTGTGACTCGGGTCCTTTCGGGCGTTATTGCAAAGGATGGTCCTCTGACTCCTGGTTGCCTCTTCCCAGGCCAGTTGTAAATGGGGTGGGGCTGTCTGCAGCTGTGAGGGCCAGATGCTGCTGCTCCTGCTGGGCTTTCCTATGGGAAAAATATTTCTCTTATTTATAGTATTGTGCTTCCAAGGAAAGCAGCACCTGTGTGTGTGTGTATGTGTGTGTGCGTGCACACGTGCACGTGCGCATCGTGTGTATGTGAAAATCTGCTGGGCAAGTCAAAACTATAGAAGAGTTGCCTCCTATCTCTCTAATCTTCCAGAGATATCACTTGATACAGCTTTTCTGTTAGCCGTCATCAAACTCCCACTTTTTCATTCTGCCACTACTGGAGAGTCCGTATCTGCAGTCAGCCTGCCAGTGACTCTCAGTATCTGTTTCTGACTTTTATTCTTCCCCTGTCTCCTTGCCTTCAACCCCAATCACATTTCCGCCCAGATGCATCATTTTTACTCCCAAGTATGCTGTAGAGAAGGAGTCAGGATGCTGTCTTCCCATGAATAGTACTCAGTAACAAACCAATTGCATTTTAGTTGGGCAGTGCCCCTACCCACCCTCCAGATCCCTTCCAGCTGAAACCCTTCCCTACTGCCACCATGTGTTTCTCAGTTTCCCTTTTTGTTTGTTGGATTATTCTGCCCTTTCTTCTCACTCTACCACCCTTGGATCGTAATGTAAAATTCTTTTACCATGTCAAGAAATTATTAAAAATGCAGGTACTTTGACCTCTTTCTAAAGCTGCAGATCCTGGTGCGATACTCTGGTGACTAGGGACATACCCGTACTCAAGTGCGTGCACATGGGCACACCCACCTCCACATACACCGCCAGCCACCCTGTTGGGGAGTGTGGCTCCCCAGCCACCCTGTTGGGGAGCTCACCCTGTTGAGCTCTTTTCCCTAAAATAATGGGAAGACTGAGATTTCTGCCAACCCAGAGGCCGGGGTGGTCCTTCATTTGTGTTCAGTCTGAATTAACGTGAAAGTTTGCTCTTCCCGAACCTAAGCTGCTTGTCTCTCTCCTTTCAAGATCCCAGCTCCTTCCTCTCTTCCTTGGTGATACCCATGAACTGCCAGTAGAGGCCACTCTAGTTCCACGTGTGGGGAATCACCTGGCTCAAGGCACACCCTACCCTGTCATTTTCTATACCTTATACTAATTTTCCCCACTGAGTAGTGGCTTAAATTTCTCGAGGAGATACCAGGGACTCCTGGTTTTGGTTTTCCAATGACTTGGAGGGCTGTCTAGGACTCTAGCTGAAATAAAGTTTCCTTAACTTCTACCTTGCAAAGTAGCCTTCTGGTATCCAGCGATCCCCTCATTGTCTGCGGAAAGAGATTCGAGATCTTGAACAGCGGAGGAACATTTGCTGAATTTGGTTTCAGAGCTTGGTACCAGTAGCTAACAGTTTTTGAATGCCTCCCCTGTGTTGGGCTCTGTTAAGCACGTTATGTGCATGACCGTGTTTAATTTTCATGAATCTTGGGTAGTTTACCCCTTCTTTGTAGGTGAGGACACTGAAACTCATGATAAGTGACTCCTCTGAGGTCCCACAGCTTAGGGACGGGGTGGTGGCGGTTGGTGTACAAATCCGACTGCTGAGCCCAGGTGCTCACTGCTTCTGTCCCACTAACTACGTGGGAGGCCTGATATTACAAAGCAGGGGCGTGGCCTTTGGCAGCTGGCCAAGTGCTTCTTGCTGAACCGGGTCCTGGGAATATCGGGGGTAGTGCCCGCTAGGAGGTAGGAAAATGGATAGTTCCGTGCCTGCGTGTAGCACACAGCACTTCACCGGGCATCTGAGATCTGCATTCTGCCTCAGACCCATTCTGAGTGAAAGGTAGAGCTTACAGTTAATCCCTTGAGTCTAGTCTAAGTGATAGTGATCAGAACTCTTACCAGTGCTGCCACCAGGAGTTCAGGGGCAGGGGACAGGCTGTGCACGTGGATGTAGTGCCTTGAGCCAAACCACGGAATAGAAAATTGGAACAGAATTATATAAATTAAAGTCAGAAATTTCCTGTCCAGCCCACAGGGTGGAGTTTTCTCCATTCCTATCCATCCTACTGAATATAAACCCTGATTTGATGTCAGTAGGGGGAAGGAGCAGCTGGTAGGACTCACATTTCAGCTTTCTGAGTTCACCATGAATCTCAAGGTAGTCCTTGTGTTCCTGGCACTGTCCCTCATTACCATCTTTGCCCTGGCCTATATTTTGCTGACCAGCCAAGGTGGCTCCAGCCAGCCTCCCCGCTGCCCCTCTGTATCCCCCAGTGCCCAGCCCCGGACACCCCCCAGCCAGAGCCAGCTGTTTGCAGACCTGAGCCCAGAGGAGCTGACGGCTGTGATGAGCTTCCTGACCCAGCAGCTGGGGCCAGGCCTGGTGGACGCAGCCCAGGCCCGCCCCTCGGACAACTGCGTCTTCTCGGTGGAGCTGCAGCTGCCCCCCAAGGCCGCTGCCCTGGCCCACCTGGACAGGGGGAGTCCCCCGCCCGCCCGGGAGGCACTGGCCATCGTCTTCTTTGGCGGACAGCCCCGGCCCAACGTGAGTGAGCTGGTGGTGGGGCCGCTGCCGCACCCCTCCTACCTGCGGGATGTGACGGTGGAGCGTCACGGGGGCCCCCTGCCCTATCACCGACGCCCCATGCTGGGAGCAGAGTTTGCCCAGATGTGGAAACATTTGAAGGAGGTGGAGCTACCCAAGGCACCAGTCTTTCTGGCTTCTGTCTTCAACTACAATGGCTCCACTCTGGCACCTCTGCATGCCACCCCCAGTGGCTTGCGCTCAGGGGACCGTGCTACCTGGATAGCCCTCTACCATAACATCTCAGGTGTTGGGATTTTCCTTCATCCAGTGGGGCTGGAGCTACTGCTGGACCACAGGGCCCTGGACCCTGCCCGCTGGGCTGTCCAGCGGGTCTTCTACCTTGGGCGCTACTATGCAGACTTGGGCCAGCTGGAGTGGGAGTTTAAGGCTGGCCGGCTGGAAGTTGCTAGAATTCCTCTACCCCTGCCGGATGGGGCTTCATCCCTGAAGTCCCGAGCCCCCCCAGGTCCTCTCCCCCCTCTTCAGTTCTCACCTCAGGGCTCCCGATACAGTGTGCAAGGGAACCTGGTGGCGTCCTCCCTCTGGACATTTACGTTTGGTCACGGGGTGTTCAGCGGCATGAGGATTTTTGATATTCGGTTCAAGGGCGAGCGAGTGGCCTACGAAGTCAGTGTCCAGGAGTGTGTGTCTGTCTATGGTGCCGATTCACCCAAGACAATGATGACCCGATACTTGGATAGCAGCTACGGACTTGGCCGTCACAGCCGGGGCTTGGTTCGGGGAGTGGACTGCCCCTATCAATCTACGATGGTGGACATCCACATATTAGTGGGCACTGGGGCAGTCCAGCTGCTCCCGGGTGCTGTATGCGTGTTTGAGGAGGCCCAAGGACTACCCCTTCGGAGGCACCACAATCACCTTGAGAGTTATTTCTATGGTGGTTTGGCTGGCTCGGCCCTAGTAGTCAGGTCTGTGTCATCCGTAGGCAACTATGACTACATTTGGGACTTTGTATTGCACCCAAATGGGGCTCTGGAAGGGCGGGTCCATGCCACAGGCTATATCAACACGGCTTTCCTGAGTGGGGGTGAGGAGAGCCTCCTCTTTGGGAACCGCGTGGGGGAACGAGTGCTGGGGGCGGTGCACACGCATGCCTTCCACTTCAAGCTGGACCTGGACGTGGCAGGTGAGTGCTTGGGTGAGGATTGAGAGTTGGGGTGGAGGAGAGGGAAGGGAGACCCCCCAAATCAAGCCACAAGCAGAGAGTGGCATGCCAGCACCACGATCTATTGTGGCGACAGAGAGGGACTGGTGTATATTCAACTGCAGTCAGCCCGAAACACCGGGCTGACCTGGCACAAGAGGAGGGATGCCCTCACCCGGCTCCCCTGACTTGCTGTGAAACTAGCGATTGTGAAACTAGTTTAAATGCAATGGCTGTGCCTGGCTGCCTTAGTCTCGAGTGACTCCGCGGGTAGTGAATTTGCCCCATCATTTGGGGCTGGAGTTGGGGCTCTGAGATTTTCCTAACGGATTCTGAGGGTCAGTGGTTATGGGGAAAGCAGGAAAAGGAAGCAGTCTAACAAGGTTTTCAGAGTAGAGGTGGTCCTGGGGCATAAGAAGGGTGGGGACACTAGTTGGGGGTTGCCTCACAGGATTTCGTAAAACTAGACAGAGTACAGTGGCCCCACCATCCTCCTGGGGAGGGTCATTTCATCTCTGCCAGCACATGTCATAACCAGCCCTCCAGTGACACAGCAGGCATGTAAGTCGTGCTGCAAGTGTAGAAAGGGATTTCTCAAGTGGGGCTCAAAGCACAGAGAGGACTTACTGTTCCTGGCAGATTTTTATCAAGAACAAAATAACTAACTTAATAAATCAAGGACTAGGAGACCCAGAAAGGAAAATAGAAGTCTCCGGCCCTTTGGCCTAAGGAGGGTGGGGGGAGATAGGACAAGAAGGGACTGGCCAAGTATAATGCTCTGTAACTACACATCTTGTGACACATTTTCTTATCCTCTTGATTATAAAGACACGATTTGGGGTGGGAGGAAAACTAAGAACATGTTTGAAATGAGCATATTAATTAACTATTCTTTGACGTATTTGGAACAGGACTTTTCTGACGTGAAGTTTCTCTTGAGCGTTTCTGGTATTAAAGAGCCTGTCTAGGGGTCCCTATAGTGCGCATCCCAGGCGCCTGCGTACGGACAGCCTGCAGAGGCACTGGGCTCGGTGCAGCGCTCTGTGCACCATGCCAGGTGCCTTCACAATAGGTCCTGTTTAAAGGAATGGACAGCCTGAGCCTGCAGAAAGAGTATACGCATGTGCCAAGTGGGAAGAGGAGTGTACATTATGAGTGCAATCGAATCCCGGGGAGGTTTCAGCCAATATAAAATCTAAATCTACTCACTTCTGAAAAAGAAAAACCAGAGTGGTCCCCACCTTGTGGAGAAAGGAAGCAAAATATCAGAGCTGGGAGAAATATGCAGAGCACCCTGGGAAGGGGATTGGGTGTTTCCAGCCAGCTTCTCCAAGACAAATCTCTCTTTGATAGTTAACAAGAATGTAACTAGCCACCTGCATATTCTTTTCCACTTACAGAGCTCAGCTACAGAACAGCTCTTACTATGCCCGCTGTAGAGATTCAGAAAGAATCAGAAGAGCCAAGAATTGGTCCAAGATCTACTAGGTAGACCAGTTGCTAATAGAACTTTCTGCAGTGATGGATATTCTCCATCTACATTGTCGGATACGTTAGCCACTAATCACGTGGCAACTGAGCACTCAAAATGTGGCTAGTGTGACTGAGGAACTGCATTTTTAACTTAAATGGGTCTAGCCACTTGTGATCTTAACCGTACTGAACAGGGCAGGTTCAAAGAAGATGGGCCAGCAC